>NC_140997.1:103477557-103740105 GCF_052327205.1 Somniosus microcephalus
GAGTGACTGGGGGGAAGAGAGAGAGCGACTGGGGGGGAAGAGAGAGAGCGACTGCGGGGGAAGAGAGAGAGCGACTGCGGGGGAAGAGAGAGAGCGACTGGGGGGAAAGAGAGAGAGCGACTGGGGGGGGAAGAGAGAGAGCGACTGGGGGGGAAGAGAGAGAGCGACAGGGGGGGAAGAGAGAGAGCGACTGGGGGGCGAAGAGAGAGAGCGACTGGGGAGGGAAGAGAGAGAGCGAATGGGGGGAAGAGAGAGAGCGACTGGGGGGGAAGAGAGAGAGCGACTGGGGGGGGGAGAGAGCGATGGGGGGGAAGAGAGAGAGCGACGGGGGGGAAGAGAGAGAGCGACGGGGAGAAAGAGAGAGAGCGCGACTGGGGGGAAGAGAGAGAGCGACTGGGGGGAAGAGAGAGAGCAACTGGGGGGAAGAGAGAGAGCGACTGGGGGGGAAGAGAGAGAGCGACTGGGGGGGAAGAGAGAGAGCGGCTGGGGGGAAGAGAGAGAGCGACTGGGGGAAAGAGAGAGAGCGACTGGGGGGAAGAGAGAGAGCGACGGGGGGGAAGAGAGAGAGCGACTGGGGCGGAAGAGAGAGAGCGAATGGGGGGGGAAGAGAGAGAGCAACTGGGGGGGAAGAGAGAGAGCGACTAGGGGGGGAAGAGAGAGAGCGGCGGGGGGAAGAGAGAGCAACTGGGGGGGGAAAGAGAGAGCGACTGGGGGGGAAAAGAGAGAGCGACTGGGGGGGAAAAGAGAGAGCGACTGGGGGGGAAAGAGAGAGCGACTGGGGGGGAAAAGAGAGAGCGACTGGGGGGGAAAGAGAGACCGACTGGGGGGGAAAAGAGAGAGCGACTGGGGGGGAAAAGAGAGCGCGACTATGGGGGGAAAGAGAGTGACTGGGGGGGAAAAGAGAGAGCGACTGGGGGGGAAAAGAGAGAGCGACTGGGGGGGAGAGAGCGACTGGGGGGAAAAGAGAGAGTGACTGGGGGGGGAAAAGAGAGAGCGACTGTGGGGGAAAAGAGAGAGCGATGGGGGGAAAAGAGAGAGCGACTGGGGGGGAAAAGGGAGAGCGACTGGGGGGGAAGAGAGCGACTGGGGGGAAAAGTGAGAGCGACTGGGGGGGGAAAAAGAGAGCGACGGGGGGGGAAAGAGAGAGCGACTGGGGGGGAAGAGAGAGCGACTGGGGGGGAAAGAGAGCGACTGGGGGGGAAAGAGAGAGCGACTGGGGGGGAAAAAGAGAGAGCGACTGGGGGGGAGAGAGCGACTGGGGGGGAAGAGAGAGAGCGACAGGGGGGGAGCAGGGGGGTGGGGGGAGGGGGAGGGGGGAGAGGGGAGGGGAGAGGAGGAGAGGGAGGGGGGAGGGGGAGGTGGAGGGTGGGAGGTGGAGGGGGAGGGCGAGGGGGAGGAGGGGGAGTGGGTAGGGGGGAGGTGGAGGGAGAGGGAGGGTGAGGGAGGGAGGTGGAGAGGGAGGGGGAGGGAGGGAGGGTGGGGAGGGGAGAGAGGAGTGTGGGGAGGGGAGAGAGGAGGGTGGGGAGCGAGGAGGGTGGGGAGAAAGGAGGGTGGGGAGAGAGGAGGGTGTGGAGGGAGGAGGGTGGGGAGGGGAGAGAGGAGGGTGGGGAGGGGAGAGAGGAGGGTGGGGAGGGGAGAGAGGAGGGCGGGGAGGGGAGAGAGGGGAGCGGAGAGAGGAGGGTGGGGAGTGGAGAGAGGAGGGTGGGGAGCGGAGAGAGGAGGGTGGGGAGGGGAGAGTGGAGGGGGAGGGGAGAGAGGATGTGTGTTGTGTGAGGAGACAGAGACTCTGCGCAGCCCCGGTGGACACCATCTGAGGTGAGTCTGTCTCTCTGCGCTTAGCTAAATGTCTGAGCTTGGGTATTGATGTCCTCCCTCCGCCTCTTTTCTCCCTCCTCCTCTCTCCCCCCTCCCCCCCCCCCCTCTCTCCCCTCCCCCTCTCTCTCCCCCCCTCCCCCCCTCCCCCTCCCCACCTCCCCCCCTCTCTCAATTCAATTCAAATCGCTTTATTGGCATGATGAATGATGACAAGTTACATCTTATGTTGCCAAAGCATCGAAAAACATTCATGTTTGTACATAAAAATACAGATCTATCCATACAGTGTATAAACAGATATATCCCTGAGTGTATAAATATACATTCATATATTTTATATATACTCTTTTCTTATATTTAGTGGTTGTCCCTCTGTTTATGGCAAGCTGTAACATAGTGTGCCGCTAGTGTTACACAATTTCTCTCTTCCCCTAGTAGGTATGGGAGTTTTTGGTCGTTATTCAAATTTCTGAATTCCTGGCATATTTTTGTGAATTTTGGGTAGAAATTCTCCCTTATGCCCTGATATTTTCTACAAGCTGTCAGGAAGTGCATCTCTGTCTCCACCACTCCCTGACTGCAGTGAGAGCATATCCTGTGATCTCTTGGTAGCCGGGTCTGCCTGTGTCTACCTTTTTCGATCGCCAGGCTATGTTCACTAAGTCTGTACATTGTCAAGGTTTTTCTCAGTTTGCTATCCTTTACCATGGTCAGGTAATCAGCCATGTTGTATTGTCTGTTTAGGGCCAAGTAGCAATTGAGTTTGCTTTTATGACAGATATTTTTCCTTTTGCTTAGCGACGATTGTGTTGGGTCGAATTCTTTGTGTTACGCTGTCACTGTCCTGGGGCTGGTTATTGTTAGTAGTGTTAGTAGTTACTTCACTGAGTCCCAGGCCTAGTTGACTGAGGGTATTCTTCTTTATGGTCCTCTCTTGGCATTTCAGGGCTTCGTAATGATAGCACTGGGGGTTGCTCATTTCTAGGCGTTTCCAAAATTTGGTGGCTCTTTTTTGGATAGTGATTATTAATGGATATTGGCCTAGTTCTGCCCTGCATGCATTGTTTATGGTTTTCCTTTGAGTCCGGAGGATACTTTTACAGAATTCTGCATGTAGGATCTCAATTGGGTGTTTGTCCCATTTTGCAAATTCTTGTTGTGTTAGCGGTCCCCACACCTCACTGCCATAGAGTGCAATTGGTTCAATTACTGATTTGAAAATTTTGAGCCAAATGCTAATTGGGATTTCTATTTGGATTGATTTTTTAATGGCATAGAAAGCCCTTCTTGTTTTCTCTTTCAGTTCATTCACAGCCAGATGGAAATTTCCCGTAGAACTGATTTTTAAGCCCAAGTATGTGTAGTTAGTGGTTTGTTCAATTTTGGTTGTTCCTAGTGTGAAATTTGTTCTGGGTCCCTGATGTCTGGATCTTTGCTGGAACACAAGGACTTTGGTTTTCTGGGGATTTATTGTCAGGGCCCAAGTCTGGCAGTACGACTCCAGCAGATCCAGGTTCTGCTGTTGACCCTCCTTAGTTGGTGACAGCAGAACCAGGTCATCTGCATAGAGGAGGAATTTAACCTTGGATTCATATAGGGTGAGGCCGGGTGCTGTAGATTGTTCAAGTAGTTTTGCCAATTCATTTATGTAAATATTAAAGAGTGTCGGTGAGATTGGCGAGCCCTGAGTCACCCCCCGCCCCTGTGGGAAGTATTTTGTTTGTTTGTCTCCAATTTTAACTGCACATTTGTTGTTTGTATACATTGATTTAATTACATCATATGTTTTTCCCCCTATCCCGCTTTCGATAAGTTTCAGGAATAAACCGTCGTGCCAGATGGAATCGAAAGCCTTCTGGAAATCTATAAAGCATGCGTAGATTTTGCTTTTGTTTTGATGAACGTGTTTGTCAATTAGGGTCTGTAGGGTGAAGATATGATCTGATGTTCTATAGTTTGGCAGGAATCCAATTTGGCTTTTACTCAAGACATTGTGCTCCTCAAGGAAGTTTATAAGTCTTTTGTTTATGATACTACAGAATACCTTCCCCAGGTTACTGTTTACACAGATGCCTCGATAGTTATTTGGGTCGACTTTGTCCCCACTTTTGTATATGGGCATTATGAGTCCTTTGTTCCAGATATCAGGGAAGTAACCGACACTCAGAACCAAGTTGAAGAGTTTTAGGATAGCCAGTTTCATTTTATCGTCTGTGTGTTTAATCATCTCGCTTAGTATGCCGTCTGACCCGCAAGCTTTTCCTGGTCGCAGGTCCTTGAGTTTTTCAAATAGTTCTTTTTCTGTTATTATGGAGTCTAGCGGGTTTTGGTTATCTTTTATGGCCATTTCGAGCTTTTCCAGTTTTTTGCATATTTGGTGTTGCTCTGGCCTTAGTGTGTTTTTCTGGTATAATTTTTCAAAGTGGTTTTCCCATGTGTCTCCATTTTGAATGGCCAATTCGTCGTGTTGTTTTTTGTGTAATGTATTCCAGTTGTCCCAGAAACAATTGGAATCAATGGATTCCTCAATGTAGCTGAGTGTATTCTTAATATACTGCTCTTTTTTGGTTCTGAGTGTGTTTCTGTATTGTGTTAGTGTCTGACAATAAGTAAGGCGTAATTCCTCGTTTTCTGGATGTCTGTGTTTTTGGTTTGATATTTTTCTAAGTTTTTTCCTCATGTTATGGCAATCTGGGTCAAACTATTTTTCATAGTTTTTTGTTTTGGGTTTGTTCTTGCGAGCTTTCAAGTTTGACCTTGTTGACAAATTATCAAAAATATTGTTTAGGTTATTCACTGCCCGGTTTACGCCTTCTTTATTGTGAGTGTATATGTTATCCAGGAAGGTGTCCAAGAGAGCTTGAGTTGATTCATTGCTAATTGCTTTCTGGTATTTTTTCCGTGCTGTTTTTGGCCCATCTGTACGATTTTTTGGTGTTGTACAACTTACTGGGTTGTGTTTCTGTGTTGGTTGTTACTGTCTTTTTAAGATACATCGTAATTTGACTGTGGTCTGACAGTGTTGTTTGTGGTTTGACTGTGAATGCTCTGAAAGAGGATAGGTCCAAATCCGTAATCATATAGTCTACGGTGCTGCAGCCAAGAGGTGAGCAATAGGTCGATCTTCCTAGGAGGTCTCCCATGAACCTACTGTACAGACCCAGGCTTCGACAGAGCTGCAGGAGCTGTTTTCCGTTGGTATTTGTCTGCTTGTCGCAGTTATGCCTGTATGGAAGGGAAGGGATATTGAAGTGGTTATTCCCGAATATGTAATTGTTTCCCTGATTATTGGTGAAGTCTGGTTCTTCGCCAGTTCTTGAATTGAGGTCACCACAGATCAACACGTTCCCCTGGGCCTGGAATTGGATAATTTCCCTCTCAATGTTGGAGAAGGTGTCCTCTTTAAAGTACAGGGATTCCATTGGGGGGATATAGAGTGCGCAAATGAAAACATCTTGGGTGTTAGAGATAATCTCCCTCTCAATTTTGAGCCACATGTGGTTTTCGCCTTCTTTTATAAATTTGATGCAATTCTTAGGCTCTGTTTTAAACCAAATCAGTATGCCTCCGGAGTCTCTGCCTTGGGTTACTCCTGGTAATTTATTGGAGGGGACCACCAGCTCAGTGTACCCTTGGGGACAGCCAGTGTGTCCTTTTCCTTTATACCAAGTTTCCTGTAAAATGATAATATCTAGATCTTTAGTTTCATCTATGAACTCTGGGGTCCTACTCTTCACGTCGAGCACCGAAGAGCGTAGACCTTGGATATTCCAGGTCGAAATATATAAGGATTTCATGTTAAGCTTGATCTTTTACTATGATAGGTTAAAGAATGATATGTGTTTGTCGTGTCTAAATGTGGGGGAAAAAAGATCATCTCAGTTGTCTATAAATGCTAATACTACTTGGTTACAATTCTTTCTATTAATTAGTCCTTGATTTTTTTCATTTTCTGATCCATAAGGCGAAAGTAGATGCTGCTGCACATCTGCTTAGTGTCTCTTAATGGATTGTCTCTGTCTGAGGTATTGCGTACGCCTGTGCATCTCTCCCTCTGTCTGGCTGGGAGCGGTCCTGTTCCCCTGTAGGACAGGAGTGGTGCAGGTCTGATATTGTTGTTGTGCATGGGGATTATCTCTGGTCCCGGTTGGTGTGGTGGTGGTCTCTGTAGTAGTCCTGGTATGTACCCCGCTGATCTCTGGTGGTCGGGGGGGGGGTCCTCCTGGAGTCTGGGTATGGACCCGGTTAAAAGCGACGACCTTCAGGGCTTTAGCAAAGATCGATATTCGTTTCCTGTGGAGCTGGACGCGGTCGTAAAGACATTCCTCATCGAGGGTGGGGTGTTGGGCCAGGTGCACGTGTTTTGATTCACAGTCTCTTGCTATGCTGGCATTTATCTCATGAATTGTGTTGTTGTTAAAGTCTGTTCTCTGCAATATTGTGGAAACAGTGATTCTAGTGTTTGGAAATGTATTGCTTGCCTTCTTAATCACTGCTCTGAGCGATGTTGCTACCCCTTTCTGCTGGGCCTTTAAGTCATTTGTGCCCGTGTGTATTATTATGTGTTGGGGGGAGCCTAATCGGGTTTTGGTCAGCCATTCCAGGGCTCTGTCTGTTGTTGGGCACCAGATCTTTTCTACTTTACTTCAAGGGAAGAGCTTTTTCTCCCATAGAAATTTCCCATTTGAGTCTATGAGTATTACGATGTCAGCCTTGTTTGTGTTTACTGTTTGATGGCTTTCGCCTGGACTCATAGCGTGTGTGTTGGACTGGGGTGGTCGTGTCTGGTGTGTGCGCTCCTCTTGTGAGCGGCTCGCTTGTGGTTCCACAGTGGTGGGGGAAGACTGAGCTTCAGTATGCCAGTCGGTCTGTGTGGCACCCCTTGTATTGTGTGTCTGCTGCTGTTGTTCAGTGTGGGAGTGCAGCTGTTCAGTCGGGCTCTGTATTGTCTTATCTCAACTTCCTGGCACTGGGGGTGCTCCTGCTGCCCAGGAAGGGGGGAAAAGAGTGGGAGAGCAATAGTGGTAGGGGATTCTATAGTAAGGGGAACAGATAGGCGTTTCTGTGGCCGTAGACGTGAATCCAGGATGGTTTGTTGCCTCCCTGGTGCCAGGGTCAAGGATATCACTGAGCGGCTGCAGGGCATTCTGGAGGGGGAGGGTGAACAGCCAGTGGTCGTGGTCCACATTGGTACCAACGACATAGGTAAAAAGAGGGATGAGGTCCTGCAGCAAGAATTTAGGGAGCTAGGTGAAGGATTAAAGAGCAGGACCTCAAAGGTTGTAATCTCTGGATTACTCCCGGTGCCACGTGCTAGTGGGTATAGGAATAGGAAGATAGAACAGATGAATGCATGGCTAAAGGGATGGTGCAGGGGGGAGGGCTTTAGTTTCCTGGATCACTGGGTCTGCTTCTGGGAAAGGTGGGACTTGTACAAGTCGGACGGTTTACACCTGAACCAGAGGGGAACCAATATCCTTGCGGGGAGGTTTGCTAGCACTGCTGGGGGGGGTTTAAACTAACTTGGCAGGGGGATGGGGTACAGAGTGGAGCTATAGTAGGGGGTGATTTACAGCCAAATACAGAGGAAAAAACAAGTCAGCTGGGAAGGCAGAGCAAATATGTGAAGGCAAAAGGGAATATGGCAGGGCTGGAAGGCATATATTTTAATGCAAGGAGTCTTACAAATAAGGTGGATGAACTGAAGTTGTTGTTGAACACATGGGAGTACGATATTGTTGCTATCACAGAGACATGGTTGAGGGAGGGTCAGGACTGGCAGCTCAATATTCCGGGGTATAGAATCTTCAGGCGAGACAGAGGGGGGTGTAAAAGGGGAGGGGGTGTTGCAATATTAATTAAGGAGTCAATTACTGCTGTAAGGAGGGACGATATATTAGCGGGTTCCTCCAATGAGGCCATATGGGTAGAACTTAAAAACAAAAAGGGGGCAAGCACTTTGCTGGGAGTGTACTATAGGCCCCCAAACAGTCAGGGGGAGATAGAGGAACAGATATGTAGGCAAATCTCAGAGAAGTGCGAAAATAATAGGGTAATAATAGTGGGGGATTTCAACTTCCCCAATATAAATTGGGATAGTCAGAGTGTGAAAGGCTTAGAGGGTGCAGAATTCTTAAAGTGCATCCAGGAGAGCTTTTTGAGCCAACATGTAGAAAGTCCTACAAGAGAGGGGGCGGTACTGGACCTAATTCTGGGGAATGTAGCCGGGCAAGTGGTGGAAGTATCAGTAGGAGAGCATTTTGGCGACAGTGACCATAATTCGGTGAGATTTAAGGTGGTCATGGAAAAAGACAAAGACGGTACGGAAATAAGAGTTCTAAATTGGGGGAAGGCCGATTTTTATATAAGGCAGGATCTGGCCAAAGTGGACTGGGAGCAGCTACTTATAGGAAAATCCATATCAAAACAGTGGGAGACTTTCAGAAGGGAAATAGAGAGAGTACAACGCCAACATGTTCCTGTAAAGGTCAAGGGTGCAACCAACAAGCAAAGGGAACCTTGGATGACAAGGGATATACAAAAATGCATTAGAAATAAAAGGGGGGCCTTTTGGCAGTTACAAAAGACTAAAGACGGAAGAAGCCCTAGAGGAGTATAAAAAGTGCAGGGGCATACTTAAAAAAGAAATTAGGAGGGCGAGGAGGGGCCATGAAATAACACTGGCGAGCAAAATAAAGGAAAATCCTAAGATGTTTTATAAGTATATTAAGGGCAAGAGGATAACCAGGGAAAGGGTAGGGCCCATTAGGGACCCAAGTGGCAATCTGTGTGTAGGGCCAGATGATGAATTTTTTGCATCTGTGTTCACTATGGAGAAAGACGATGCAGACATAGAAATCGGGCAAGGGGACTGTGACATACTTGAACATATTAGCATCGAGAGGTAGGAGGTGCTAGCGGTTTTAGCAGGCCAAAAAGTGGATAAATCCCCAGGCCCGGACGAGATGTATCCCAGGCTGCTGTGGGAGGCAAAGGAGGAGATTGCAGGGGCTCTGACACAAATTTTCAGAACCTCTCTGGCCACAGGGGATGTACCAGAGGACTGGAGAACAGCTAATGTAGTACCATTATACAAGAAGGGTAGCAGGGATAAACCAGGGAATTATAGGCCAGTGAGCCTAACATCTGTGGTAGGGAAATTATTGGAAAAAATTCTGAGGGACAAAATTAGTCTACACTTGGAGAGGCAAGGATTAATCGGGGAGTCAGCATGGCTTTGTCAAGGGTAAATTATGTCTGACAAATCTGATTGAATTTTTCGAAGGGGTGACTAGGGGGGGTGGATGAGGGAAATGCTGTGGATGTGGTTTACATGGACTTCAGTAAAGCTTTTGACAAAGTCCCGCATAGGAGACTGGTCAAGAAGGTAAGAGCCCATGGGATCCAGGGTGCCTTGGCGCGTTGGATCCTAAACTGGCCGAGTGGCAGGAGGCAGAGGGTGATGGTCGAAGGTTGCTTTTGTGACTGGAAGCCTGTGTCCAGTGGGGTACCTCAGGGATCGGTGCTGGGTCCCTTGTTGTTTGTGATCTACATAAATGATTTGGATGAGAATGTGAAAGGTATGATCAGTAAGTTCGCAGATGACACGAAAATTGGTGGGGTGGTAAATTGCGAGAAGGAAAGCCTCAGGCTACAGGACGATATAAACGGGTTGGTCAGATGGGCGGAAAAGTGGCAAATGGAATTTAACCCTGAAAAGTGCGAGGTGATGCATTTTGGACGGACAAATAAGGCAAGGGAATACACAATGAGTGGTAGGACCCTAGGAAGTACAGAGGGACCTTGGTGTACATGTACATAGATCCCTGAAGGCAGCGGAACAGGTAGATAAGGTGGTTAAAAAGGCATATGGGATACTTGCCTTCATTAGCCGAGGCATAGAATATAAGAGCAGGGAGGTTATGATGGAGCTTTACAAAACGCTGGTGAGGCCACAGCTGGAGTACTGTGTGCAGTTCTGGTCGCCTCACTATAGGAAGGTTGTGATTGCCTTGGAGAGGGTGCAGAGTAGATTCACCAGGATGTTACCTGGGATGGAGCGCCTCAGCTATGAAGAAAGACTAAACAGGCTGGGGTTGTTTTCCTTGGAGCAAAGAAGGCTGAGGGGGGACCTGATTGAGGTGTACAAAATGATAAGGGGCATAGATAGGATAGACAAAGAGGAACTTTTCCCCTTAGTACGGGGGTCAATAACAAGGGGGCATAGATTCAGGGTAAGGGGCAAGAGATTTAGAGGGGATTTGAGGAGGAACTTTTTCACCCAGAGGGTGGTTGGAATGTGGAACTCAATGCCTAAAAGGGTGGAAGAGGCAGGAACCCTCACAACATTCAAGAAGCATTTGGATGAGCACTTGAAATGCCATTGCATACAAGGCTATGGACCAAATACTGGAAAATGGGATTAGACTGGACAGGGATGGATGGGCGGCGCAGACACGATGGGCCGAAGGGCCTCTTTCTGTGCTGTAAAACTCTATGACTCTAGCCTCTGACTGCTGGTCTAATGGTGCTATCTCTCCTCTATGGCTCTCTTTGTTTTCCTGCAGCTCTTTCACCTGATTCCCAAGTCGATTCAGCTCTCTCCTGCATCCCTCCCTCTCTTGCTTTTGTTCGTGTTTCAGTTTAAGGACCTCCTCTCTAAGTTTAACTAGCTCTGTCTCTAACTGATTAAATTTATCCTTTAGTTGTATCTGGCTGTGTGATCCCGGGGTATCACAGAATCACAGAAACCCCACAGTGCAGATAGAGGCCATTTCGGCCCATCGAGCCTGCACCGACACATATCCCACCCGATCCCCGTAACCCCTACACCAACACGTAACCCCACGTATTTAATCCCCCTAACACTAAGGGTCAATTTATCATAGCCAATCAACCTAACCCGCACATCTTTGGACTGTGGGAGGAAACCGGAGCACCCGGAGGAAACCCACGCAAACACGGGGAGAATGTGCAAACTCCACACAGACAGTCACCCGAGGCCGGATTCGAACCCGGGTCCCTGGCGCTGTGAGGCAACAGTGCTAACCACTATGCCACCGTGACACCGTATGTGTCCGCTCACTCACTCCCTTTCACTTTCTCCCTCCCCCTCCCATCTCTCCCCCCCATCTCTCCCTCCCCCCCTCCATCTCCCCCCCATCTCTCCCCCATCTCTCTCCCCCCTCCTCTCACTGCCTCCCTTTCATTTTCTCCTTCCCTCCCCCTCTCCCCTCCTCTCGCTCACTCCCTTTCACTTTCTCCCACCCTCCCGCTCCCACCCCTCCGCTCACTCACTCCCTTTCACTTTCTCCCTCCCTCTCCCACCCCTCACTCCTTCCCTCCCTCCCTCTCCCACCCCTCACTCCCTCCCTCCCTCCCTCTCCCACCCCTCACTCCCTCCCTCTCCCACCCACCCCTCAGTCTTTCCGGCCCTCCCCGGCCCTCTCCCTCCGGCGCCGCTCGTGATATCGTGCTGCGGACGCAACCACCCAGGAGACTCCGTGCTCCCGGCAACAGGTACCCTCCCCCCTTCTCCCTCCGGCGCCGCTCGTGATATCGTGCTGCGGGCGCAACCGCCCAGGAGACCCCGTGCTCCCGGCCTGAGTCAGTGGACGCGCGAGCAACGGGTAGGGGGGCCAGCGGGGGGGCGGGGGGAATAAAGAAAAAAAAGCTGTCGGCCAGCCTTCAGGGCGGGTGAAGAAGCCGGAGGCCATTTTGTCATGTCGGTTGGAAGCAGGCAAAATGTATTTTTTTTAAAATAAGAAACTGCAAAATTTGTTTATTTTTAAAAAAAAGGAGCTACAAAGTACAACATCGGAAATTTGTTTCTTTTTTTTTAAAAAAAGAATATGCCCCTCCAGCCTTCACAAAGATGGCGGCGATCGGGGGCCGCTTGTTGACTGGGGCCGGGAGGTGCCTAGCTCGGGCGTGGGTGCGGAGGAGAGGCCGAGGCTTCGAGGCCTACCTGGAAAAACGGGGAAAGGTAGGAAAATTAATGAGATTAGATAAAAGATTTAGAAAGTAATTAACTTTTTTTAAAAACAATGTGTGTTTTAAAAGCAACATTTTTTTGAAAGACGCAGAAAGCGGGAAAAAGGAAAAGTTTGGAATCAAGATGGCGGCAACTCACCTCAGTTCAGAACGATAAGGCCCGCCCACACACGCACCGATTGGTCGACCGTCAGGTCACCAAAGCGTAGGATTGGTCAATCGTCCCGTCACTCGGCCGTAGGAGGGCCCGGCCGCACGCGCCAGCAACCCGGCGTACGATTGGTCGACCTCGAGGTCACTCTATCGCTAATGAGCGGATAATGAGATGCTAATGAGCAGAATGTTGAACGTTTTTCGGATACCGCGGGCGCGATTTTTGTCCGGCCGAAACGTAAATACGCTTACGACCGTTTCGGAATGGTAAGCTTTCTTTCGACGTAACGCACGCGTAGGTACGCCCTATAACTTTCGAGCGCATAGCCGGACAGACGCACACGTGAGGACAGACAGATAGAGACAGATCGATCCGTTTATATATATAGATTAGATTAGATAGATCTTTGGTTTTCCTTAATTTTACTTGCCAATATTTTTCATGCCCTCTCTTTGCTTTCCTAATTTCCTTTTTAATTTTACTCCTGCACTTTCTATATTCCTCTCTGTTTTCTGCAGTATTTAGCTCTCGGTATCAGACATAACCGTCCCTTTTTTGCCTTATCCTACTCTGTATGCCCCTTGACTTCCAGGGGGCTCTAGATTTGGAAGTCCCACCTTTTCACTTTGTGGGAACATACTTGCTCTGAACCCTCACTATCCCCTTCTTCAACGCCTCCCACTGCTCTGACACTGATTTACCTTCAAGTAGTTGGTTCCAGTCCACTTTCGCCAAATCACATCTCAGCTTAATAAAAATCGGACTTTCCCCAATTGAGAACTTTTACTCCTAGTCTATCTTTGTCCTCGACAGTTGTCTCATGACAGTCAATATAAAATAACTACAAATGATGATTGTAACCAATGTTCCCTTTAAGCGCTCCAGGCGTCCTGCACAGTCGGTGAGCTGGCTTTTAAATTGAAAAAACGCGCACGGGCAGACTTTTGAATGGGCCGGGCGGATTTTTGAAAGGGCCGTGCGGCCCAAAAAGAAAATTACAGGGAACATTAATTATAACCATGTAAAAATTACTCTTTCCATTCTCCAATACACAGAGAAAACAAAAGATCACTATTGCTGGGGATGTCTACGTTGAATCACGCTTTTAAAGTTCCCTGGACACTTTTAAAATACATGATTATTTGAACAGTATCTAAAACTATGATAAAGAGTTTTTTGGTGCACTGGGATTCGCTTAATGTTCAAAGGGATCACAATGGCCTGGAAGACTTGAGTAGAGTAAAAATTACAAAGAATTATAATTAATTAATCAAATCACCATGTAACATACAGTAGCACTGCATAATATGGTAATCAAAATTGTAAATTGATAGGAAAATGTGGTAGCTCAGATTATTAAGCTCATAACGACAGCCTGTTAATCAAACTCACCAGCTTCAATTGGAAGTATTTTGCATTTCTGAACCAGATGTCCAGCTGGAACTGGTAGAATCTAACTCATTCTGTTTTAACTGTACCCTCCTGCCAGTCAGTCAGAACTGTGATTCAAATAGCAGTGAAGTCCAGTGGTCAGCACTTCTTCCATTTCACTAAAACTAGAAATAAACCTACTTTGGCACGGTGAACCTTTACTGGAAGATTTATTTTTAAAGTAGATCTGTAGTAATGCATCACAGTGAATGGCAGAGTACACCTGGATGATTACAAAGGTAAAACATTATCTGCGATTCATAGAAACATAACATAGAAACATAGAAGATAGGAGTAGGCCATTCGGCCCCTCGAGCCTGCTCCGCCATTCAATGCGATCATGGCTAATCATCCAAGTTCAGTACCCGGTCCCTGCTTTCTCCCCATACCCCTTGATCCCTTTAGCCTTAAAAAATATATCCAACTCCTTCTTGAATATATTTAATGTATTGGCCTCTACTGCCTTCTGTGGTAGAGAATTCCACAGGTTCACCACTCTCTGGGTGAAGAAATTCCTTCTCATTTCTGTCCTAAAAGGCCTACCCCTTATCCTTAGACTGTGACCCCTGGTTCTGGACTCCCCGACCATCGGGAACATCCTCCCTGCATCTAGTCTGTCCAGTCCTGCCAGAATGTTATAAGTTTCAATGAGATCCCCTCTCATTCTTCTAAGCTCCAGCGAGTACAAGCCCAAGCGTCCCAATCTCTCCTCATACGTCATTCCTGCCATCCTAGGTATCAGCCTGGTGAATCTTCGCTGCATTCTCTCCATGGCAAGAATATCCTTCCTCAGATAAGGCGACCAAAACTGCACACAGTACTCAAGATGTAGTCTCACCAAGGCCCTGTACAACTGCAGCAAGACATCCTTGTTCCTGTACGCAAACCCTCTTGCTACGAAGGCCAACATACCATTTGCCTTCTTAACCACCTGCTGCACCTGCATGCTTACCTTCAGCGACTGGTGCACAAGGACACCCAGGTCTCGTTGCACTTCCCCTTCTCCCAATCTATTGCCACAGATAATAATCTGCCTTCCTGTTTTTGCCACCAAAGTGGATAACCTCACATTTATCCACGTTATATTGCATCTGCCATGCTTCTGTCCAATCACCCAACCTGTCCAAATCATCCTGTAGTTTCTTGGCATCCTCCTCACAGCACAGCTTTGTGTCGTCTGCAAATTTGGAGATATTACATCTAGTTCCCTTGTCTAGATCATTTATCTATCTATCTCTATCTCTTCTCTCTCTAGCGGTTCCTTACGTTTTGTCTGTCCGGCTATACGCTCAAAAGTTATAGGGCGTACCTACCCGTGCGTTACCTCCAAAGAAAGCTTACGCTTCCGGGACGATCGTAAGCGTATTTACTTCTCGGTCGGACGAAAATTGTTCGCGCGTTATGCAAAAAACCTTCAAAATTAAACTCATTATCTGCTAATTAGCATTGATTGACTGACGTCAAGGTTCGACCAATCCTGTGCCGTCACGATTGACCAATCCTACAGTTCAGTCGCCTGATGGTTGGCCAATCGGTGTGTGTATGTGGGCGGGACTAATCGTTTTCATCTCAGGGATCTGGCAGCCATTGCCTCAAGCTAAAAACCCCATTTACTTCCAGCTCAAAATCTGCGAATCCAGCTTCGAAAAAGTTAGTATCTCTTTTAAAAATAACATAAGATTTACCAAAAACGTTTTATAAGTACTTTCACTTTCATCTTTCAAGGTATTAAAAAGGTAGAAATGTTGCCCGGCAGCAGATTGAGAGAGGGCCACAGAGACAGGGCCGAAAGCCTGGGACTCCATTTAAAATGTTGCCCAGCAGCAGATTCACAAAGGGACAGAGAGACAGGGCCCGAAAGCCTGGGACTCGATTTAAACCGCCCGGCCCAAAACAGCCCTGGCAAAGCCAGGCTCCCCCAGCTAGTTAATATATATTGTGAATAGCTGGGGTCCAAGGACCAATCCCTGCGGTACCCCACTGGTCACTGCCTGCCACTCTGAAAAAGACCCGTTTATTCCAACCCTTTGCTTTCTATCTGCCAACCAGTTCTCTATCCAAGTCAATACCTTGCCCCCAATCCCATGTGCCTTAACTTTACACGCTAATCTCTTATGTGGGACCTTATCGAAAGCCTTCTGAAAGTCCAAATACACCACATCCACTGGTTCTCCCTTATCTATTTTACTAGTTACATCCTCAAAAAATTCCAGTAGATTAGTCAAGCACGATTTACCTTTTGTAAATCCATGTTGACTTTGTCCGATCCTGTCACTGTTTTCCAAGTGCTCTGCTATTACATCTTTTATAATAGACTCTAGCATTTTCCCCACTACCGATGTCAGGCTTACCGGTCTGTAATTCCGTTTTCTCTCTACCACCTTTTTTGAATAGTGGGGTAACATTAGCTACCCTCCAATCCATGGGTACTGTTCCAGATTCCATCGAATGTTGGAAGATGATCAGCAATGCATCTACTATTTCTAGGGCCACTTCCTTAAGTACCCTAGGATGTAGATTATCAGGCCCTGGGGATTTATCAGCCTTCAATCCCATCAATTTCCCTACCACCATTTCCCTACAAATACTGATTTCTTTCAGTTCCTCCCTTTCATCAGACCCTATGTTCCCCGACATTTCTGGGAGGTTATTTGTGTCCTCCTTTGTGAAGACAGAACCAAAATACGCGACGCAGCATTTAAATCTGGTGACGCGGCGGCTTACAGTGCAGCTAGGACCAACCTAAAAAAGGGTATCAGGACTGCCAAAAGGAAACAGACACTGCGGATAGAGGATCATTTCCACAACAACTCGGACCCCCGGCGCATGTGGCAAGGCATCCAGTCCATCACTGACTACAAGGGCAAAAACACCAACCCCCCGGTTAGCGATGCCTCCCTTCCGGAGGAGCTTAACAACTTCTACGCTCACTTCGACAGGGACAACAAGGAGCCGGCTACCAAAGCCTTGCCACCCCCGGAAGACCAGGTGCTCACTCTGTCGACCTCCGACGTAAGGGGTGTTCTACGCGGAGTGAACACACGAAAGGCTGCTGAACCGGATAGCATCCCTGGACGGGTACTCAAGGAGTGTGCTGATCAGCTGGCTGATGTCTTCACCGCCATCTTCAATCTGTCATTGGCCCAGGCAGTAGTCCCTACATGCTTCAAGACCGCTACCATTATTCCTGTGCCAAACAAATGGCTGTGACGTGCCTGAATGACTATCGACCTGTCGCACTCACACCCATCATAATGAAGTGTTGAGAGAGACTGGTCCTGGCTCACATCAAAGCCAGTGTTCCCGCCTCTCTTGACCAACACCAGTTTGCCTATCGTGCAAACAGATCAACGGAGGATGCAATCACAACTGCTCTACACTCGGCACTGAATCACTTAGATGGTAAGGAGACCTACATCAGAATGCTGTTCATTGACTACAGCTCAGCATTCAACACTATCGTCCCCAACAAGCTGGCCACCAAACTCCAAACTCTTGGCCTGAACACTTCCCTCTGCAACTGGACCCTGGACTTCCTAACAAACAGACCCCAGTCTGTCAAATTAGGTAACCACACCTCCCCCCCCCCGACCCTGAACACGGGGGCCCCACAAGGATGTGTGCTGAGCCCCCTCCTCTACTCCCTCTTCACCCACGACTGTGTGGCTGTTCATGGTTCCAACACCATCATCATGTTTGCGGATGATACCACGGTAGTAGGCCAGATCACCAACAACGATGAGTCAGCCTACAGGGAGGAGGTCCAGCATCTCGTGAAGTGGTGCGCCGATAACAACCTGGCCCTTAACATCAAGAAAACCAAAGAAATCATTGTGGACTTCAGGAAGTCTAGAGGCGGAAGTCACACCCCCATCCACATCAATGGGGCTGTGGTGGAAAGGGTGGACAGCTTTAAGTTCCTCGGAGTCCACATCACGGAAGACCTCTCCTGGTCCCTCAATACCTCCTCTCTGGTGAAGAACGCCCAGCAGCGCCTATATTTCCTAAGGAGGCTGAAGGGATGTAACCTGTCACCCCTGATCCTCTCTAACTTTTACCGCTGCACAATAGAGAGCATCCTGACAAACTGTATCACAGTATGGTATGGCAGCTGTAGCTACTATGACCGGAAAGCCCTGCAGCGGGTAGTCAAAACTGCCCAACGCATTACCGGCACCCGGCTACCGACCATAGAGCACATATACCAGAAACGCTGTTTACGGAGGTCACGGTCCATCATCAAAGACCCTACCACCCAGCCACAGTCTGTTCGCCCTCCTGCCATCTGGGAGACACTACAGATGCATTCGCACCCGTACGACCAGATTTAGGAACAGCTTCTTTCCCAGGGCTGTCATCCTACTGAACTCCACAAATAAACTCTAAAGCCTGCACATCTGCCAATGCACTTTATTGTGGTTATGTTTATGTTAATGTATGTTGAATGTTTAAATGTCTTAATCTAAATGTACACTCTCGGGAGCAGCAAGCCTACATTTCGTTGTACTGCACTTGTGTACTAACAATGACAATAAAAGTTGATTTGATTTGATTTGATTTGAAAATATGTATTTAATTGGTAGCCATTTCTTTATTCCCCATTATAAATTCTCCTGATTCTGACTGCAAGGGACCTACGCTTGACTTCACCAATCTTTTTCTCTTCACATATCTATAAAAGCTTTGAGTCAGTTTTTATGTTCCCTGCAAGCTTACTGTTATATTCTATTTTCCCTTTCTTAATTAATCCCTTTGTCCTCCTTTGTTGAATCCTAAACTGCTCCCAATCCTCTGGATTACTGCTTTTTCTGGCCAATTTATATGTCCTCTCCTTGGATCTTATGCTATCCCTAATTTCCCTCGTTAGCCACGGTTGAGTCACTTTTTTTGTTTTATTTTTATGCCAAACTGGGATGAACAAATTCTGTCGTTCATCCATGTGGTCTTTGAATGTTTGCCATTGCCTATCCACCGTTAACCCTTTGAGTGACATTCCCCAATCAATCCTACCCAACTCGCGCCTCGGACCATCGTAGTTTCCTTTATTTAAATTCAGGACCCTAGTCTCTGAATCAACTACTTCATTCTCCATCTTCATGAAGAATTCGATCATATTATGATCGCTCCGACCCAAGGGGCCTCATAGAACAAGATTGCTAATTAATCCTTTCTCGTTACATAATACCCAGTCTAGGATGGTCTGATCTCTGGTTGGTTCCTCGACATATTGGTCCAGGAAACCATCCCGTAAACACTCCAGGAATTCCTCCTCCACAGTATTGTTACCAATTTGGTTAGCCCAATCTATATGTAGATTAAAGTCACCCATGATGACTGCTGTGCCCTTATTGCACGCTTCTCTAATTTCCCTTTTAATGCCATCCCCAACCTACGCATTACTGTTTGGAGGTCTATATACCACTCCCACTAACGTTTTAAGGTGACTTTGTAAATATTAACAATACAATGAAGCTTGTTACAACCATCTGAAATGAAAAAATGAGTACAACCTTAAAATTCAATCTATATACTTTCTCGTCAATGACATGCATCTGCCTTCTTAAGATACACCAATTGATGCATCCATTTTGAACCATGAAAGATTGTGATGTTTTCACTGCAAGTTTATTGAGTGAGAATCCAGAGCTGATTGAAATAACACATTATTATATCAAAGTAATAAGCACCACTAGGTATAAAGAGCATTAAAAAAACCAAGTCTGAATCTCAAATAGTTAACGCCAGCAGAAAATGCATTAAATGTCACGTGACATGCCTTGAAACACTTTCATGTGCTTATCATCTGTATAGGAGGGGGGGGGATGGAAAGTCTGATTATGGAATGAAGAAGAGGGCTGGAAACAAGCAAACAGACAAAAAGAGGCTTGATGCATTGCATGATGCAGACTGAATTTTTCAAGTAATAATTCATTTGATGTCAGGAAATGGAGCGCCTGCTTTGTATTATTATATTAATAAAACAAGGGATTACTGGGGTACAGTAACCATGGCATGATGCAGAATCTTCCACCCAATTAGGTGCATCAAATTTTTAAGCTTTTGAACATTTAGCTTCGTGTGTTCTGTAGTTTACACCTGCTGACTTAATGCCAAGTGTTCATTATTTTATAAGTTATCTCCTAGCGGTTGTGCACAATTATCAACGAGTTTTCTGAACCTCAAGTCAGTGTGTAGGTTAATGTCAAGAGCACCAAAAGGCACCATGTCCACGCTCACATCACTCATGCCAACAAGCAACTGTTTTAATTTTTAAAAAACATAGCTATACTCTTTTCAGTATCTCATACATTGGAAAAAATAACCACGAAGCATTACAAATTCCACCCCCCCCCCCCGCCGAATTTATTTTTAAAGCCTCCACTAAATGTAATGGAAGCACTTTTCTGTTTTACCTTTTCCAGTTTGTCAAAATGCTCCTTCAGGAACTTCATTGGACGATCAGGCTTTGCGATACAGAGGCTGACGATGCATTCCTTCAGGATTTGCTGGATGCTGTGCTTTTGGACGTAAACTTCACATCCCTTCAAGCTCTCATCTTCCTCCAGGTTCAAAGACGCCATCTTTTAGCGGCTTTTATATATTATTAATAAAAAAAATGGAATAATTATGTTTCTTCTCCACTCCTCTCTCACACACACACAGCTGCGGGCCCTATTGATGACAAATGATAACAGAGAGATGGGGGCAATGTGAGTGCTGTGCCAACCTGGTGAGGGCAATGCCCTCTGCTCTGTGGGGCGGCGGTTGGCCTTTAAACAACAACAATCGGGACAGCACCTGGCCGGCTCGCGCCTCGCCTCGCCCCGCCCAGCTACTCTCCCGCTGTGTCTGCAGCCCCGGGCACTCGCGCGCGCATACCCCACCCGCCGCCCACGCCAATCAGAGCCTGGATTTGAGGCGGCGCGGAACCTCCCAGAAATTCGGATCTCCACGGGTGAGTACGCACGGGGTACTCACCCGTAGGCCCAATGGAAGTGCCGGTTTCCTGTATGCACTGCGCGTGCGCAGGAAACCGGCACTTCCATTCCTCTGAACGAAGAGGTTCAGAGGTCGAACGCGTGCGCATCGAACTTCGGTTTTCCCGGGAGGGTAAGCCTGCAGAAGTTAGAAATGTAAGTGGTAAATTAATTAAAATTAAAACATTTTTTCCACAGGTTTATTATTTTTAAATACTTTAAAGCAAGGTAAGTTTATTTTTAGCCCCATTAGAAAATAAAATTATTTTTTCCAAAAATTTAAATTATTGTTTAAAATAGTTATTTCATGTAATTTATATTTATTTTAAAAATGTGATTTTTTTAAAATGTATTTGAAGATTTAGTGATGTTTTGTAAGAAGAAGGGGCCCGGAGTATTTCTAAGTTTGACACCACTTCCTGTCAGACTTATGAATGGAGCATTCCCTGCTCCGATTGGCTCTCCATGGCCCACGTGATCCCAGGGGACGCATCAAACTAACTGCGCCCCTGGGATACGCAAGCACTGCGCGTCGGCAGCTGGACCAGGCCCCGGATCGCGATTCCAAGGGGGGGCCCAGAGCTCAACGGCCGGCGCACAAAGGTAAGTGTACGTCGGGGGCTTGCACCCGCGGGAAGTCCCCGACCCGAATTTCTGGGCCAATGTCACGAAAGAAAAGCGGAACAGACCGCAGATGCTGAGAATCTGAAAATCAAACGAAACTGATTTTTTTTCTCTCTCCTGCTCCTGGTAAAACATAGTCGGAAGCCTGGGGAGAGGGAGAGAGAGAGAGTTAATGTTGCAGGTGTATTTGACTTGTTTGAGCGCGTTTCACTCTTGTGGTGGAGGAGGAGGAGGAAGCACAAGCACAGCACTGGGAAACGTGAATGCATAGCACTAGATTTAAATGGCTTTGCAGTGCACGCCCTTGTTTTTGTTCATAAAGCTCACTCCTAACATTTCCATTAAATCAACAGCTCTGAGTCTCATACAAAAACAAAACACTGCCGAGACTGGAAATCTGCAATAGAAACACATTGCTGGAAACACTCAGGTCAGCCAGCATCTGTGGGGAGAGAAACAGGAGTCAATGGCCCAGAAATTCGGGTCGGGGGCTTCCCGCGGGTGCAAGCTCCCGACCTGCACTTACCTTTGCGCGCCAGCCGTTGAGCTCTGGGCCCCCGTGGAGTTCCGCTCCGGGGCCTGGTCCAGCTGCCGGCACGCAGTGCTTGCGTATCCCAGGGGCGCAGTTAGTTTGATGCGTCCCCTGGGATCACGTGGGTCATGGGCAGCCAATCGGAGCAGGGAATGCTCCATTCATAAGTCTGACAGGAAGTGCTGTCAAACTTAGAAATACTACGGGCCCCTTCTTCTTACAAAACATCACTAAATCTTCAAATAATTTTTTTTAAAACATCATATTTTTTAAATAAACTATAAATTAAATGAAATAACAATTTTAAACAATTTAAATTTTTGAAAAAAATCATTTTATTTTCTAACGGGGCTAAAAATAAACTTACCTTGCTTTAAAGTATTTAAAAATAATAAACCTGTGGAAAAAATGTTTTAATTTTAATTAATTCACCACTTACCTTGTAAAAAGCAGGCCTTACGCCTGCTTTTTACATTTCTAACTTCTGCAGGCTTACCCTCCCGGGAAAACCTGTAAAAAAAAAAACGAAGTTCGATGCGCACTCGCAGCCTCCCCCGCGTACGCGTTCGACCTCTGAACCCCTGCTTTCAGGGGAACGGAAGTGCCGGTTTCCCACGCATGCGCAGTGCATGCAGGAAACCGGCACTTCCATTGGGCCTACGGGTGAGTACCCCGTGCGTACTCACCCGTGGAGACCCGAATTTCTGGGCCATTAAATGTTTCAGGTCGATGACCTTTCGTCAGAACTGGAAAAGTTAGAGATGTAACAAGTTTTAAGCAAGTGTAGGGGCAGGGGAAGGAGGGAGGGGAGGAAAGAGCAAAAGGGAAGGCAGGAGAGATTAAATGACAAACGGTATGATAGTGCAAAGCCAAAGGAGATGGTAATGGGACAAGAAAAGAAACAAAAGATGAGTCTGGAAGAGGTGTACATGGGAATGGCAGAAACATCAGCAGCCTTCTGGACTCAACATCGAGTTCAACAATTTCAGGCCATAACTTCTGCCCCTATTTTTTCACATGGCAACTGCTGATGTTTCTGCCATTCCCATTTACACCTCTTCTAGACTCACCTTTTGTTTCTTTTCTTGTCCCATTACCATCTCCTTTTGTTTTGTACAATCATACCTCTTGTCATTTAATCACTCCTGCGTTCCACCCTATCACAGACCTTCCCTTTGTTCTTTCCCTGCCCCTGCACTTGCTTAAAATCTGTTAGATCTCTGACTTTTCCAGTTCTGATGAAGGGTCATCGACCTGAAACGTTAATTCTGTTTTTCTCTCCAAAGATGCTGCCTGACCAGCTGTGTGTTTCCAGCATGTTCTGTTTCTAGCTCAGATTCTCACTTGGGTTAAATGCATCACAATACACAAGTCTCCGTTGGAGTAATTTTCCAAATTTGCACTCTGCACACTGTGCTTTACCCTTTGGGATTATGTGTAATGAATTCAGTAGCACACTCCCCACAGTTATCTGTCCACTAAAATTAACACAGAAAGGGAGCATGCACGCAAATTTCTGGTATGTGATCCCAGAAGGTTATGATGGAGCTGTACAAAACGCTGGTGAGGCCACAGCTGGAGTACTGTGTGCAGTTCTGGTCGCCTCACTATAGGAAGGATGTGATTGCTTTGGAGAGGGTGCAGAGAAGATTCACCAGGATGTTACCTGGGATGGAGCGCCTCAGCTATGAAGAAAGGCTAAACAGGCTGGGGTTGTTTTCCTTGGAGCAAAGAAGGCTGAGAGGGGACCTGATTGAGGTGTACAAAATGATGAGGGGCACAGATAGGGTAGACAAAGAGGAACTTTTCCTCTTAGTAGGGGGGTCAATAACAAGGGGGCATAGATTCAGGGTAAGGGGCAGGAGATTTAGAGGGGATTTGAGGAGGAACTTTTTCACCCAGAGGGTGGTTGGAATGTGGAACTCAATGCCTAAAAGGGTGGTAGAGGCAGGAACCCTCACAACATTCAAGAAGCATTTGGATGAGCACTTGAAATGCCATTGCATACAAGGCTATGGACCAAATGCTGGAAAATGGGATTAGACAGGACAGGGATGGATGGGCGGCGCAGACACGATGGGCCGAAGGGCCTCTTTCTGTGCTGTAAAACTCTATGACTCTATGACTCTAA
Source organism: Somniosus microcephalus (assembly GCF_052327205.1). NCBI lineage: Eukaryota > Metazoa > Chordata > Chondrichthyes > Squaliformes > Somniosidae > Somniosus > Somniosus microcephalus. Next base: position 103,501,215 of record NC_140997.1, read on the forward strand.
GGCAAAGCTTCATGCCCAGAGTGTATATTGGTAAAATCATCCCTCCTATGTTTAAATAGGTTTGCAATTGAAATGCCATCCCTAAACCGCTCTGCCTCTCCATCTACTCCTTTATGGCCCGTATTTCTGGCCAGGCTTTTGGTCACCCCTCCTAATACAGGAAACTCTTGTTTAAACGGCACCTAAATATCCGGAATTCTCTATTAACCAGCAAAATTCATACTCCGAAAACAACACCTCAATAACCGGAAATGTTGCCGAGTCCGAGTCTCCCGCGGTGGCCGAGTTAGTGGGGGTAGTTCTCCAAACTGCCACTACTGGGCAGCACGGTGGCATAGTGGTTAGCACTGTTGCCTCACAGCGCCAGGGACCCGGGTTCGAATCCGGCCTCGGGCGACTGTCTGTGTGGAGTTTGCACATTCTCCCCGTGTTTGCGTGGGTTTTCTCCGGGTGCTCCGGTTTCCTCCCACAGTCCAAAGATGTGCGGGTTAAGTTGATTGGCTATGATAAATTGACCCTTAGTGTTAGGGGGATTAAATACGTGGGGTTACAGGGATAGGGTGGGATATGTGTTGGTGTAGGGGTTACGGGGATCGGGTGGGATAAGTGTCGGTGCAGGCTCGATGGGCCTAAATGGCCTCTATCTGCACTGTGGGGTTTCTGTGATTTCTGTGATTTACTCGGCTTCTTGGCGCTGTCGGAAGTCCGAACACCTCAATAACAGGAGTCTGACTCTCCCGCGCTGCCGGTAGTCTCTTCCGATCCGCCAATTACTGTATACTGCACATTTCTTGATTTTTTTAATTTTTGTTTGTTAAAAATAGCCTCGGTAGATAACCCTCTCCGTCATCTGGAATTTTTAATCAACCGGCACCATCCCGGTCCCATCGGTGCTGGATACCAAAGAGTTTCCTGTATCTCCTTTTGCTAGTAGTGTTGCCAACCCTCCAGGATTGCCTGGGAGGCTCAGAATTAAAGATTAATCTCCTGGACACTGCTGCAAGCAACCCAGGGGAAACAATCATAGGGGCGTTAAACAAAGAATTGTTTTATCTTTGAACATTTTCATTTATTAATTGTAAAAAATATTGGAGATGGGGGAAAAAGGCTTTTTGACCAACAGTCAAGATGAATCCAATTCGGTAACAAAGAGTCTGTTCACTTTCCAATTTTTAAAAATTCGTTCCGGGACGTGGGCGTCGCTGGCAAGACCAGCATTTATTGTCCATTCCTAATTGCCCTCGAGAAGGTGGGGGTGAGCCGCTTTCTTGAACTGCTGCAGTCTGTGTGGTGAAGGTGCTCCCACAGTGCTGTTAGGGAGGGAGTTCCAGGATTTTGACCCAGCGACGATGAAGGAACGGCGATGTATTTCCAAGTCAGGATGGTGTGTGACTTGGAGGGGGTAGGCAGAGGATGGACCAATGCGGGAGTGTAGGGGTGGGGCGGTTCAAGGTGGGAGGTCATGTGATGAAGTCTCCAGGAAAAAACACAACCAGAGTTGGCAACACTATTTGTTCAGGATGCATTTTCTTTTGATTACACCTCTATAAAGGCCTGAGGACGTTTTTCTACATTAAAAGTGCTATATAAATGCATGCTGTTTTGATGGGATTGGTTTTGCTCTTTTTTTTATCATAAAGCACCCTCCTGACATTCCCCTGCTGTCGACAGCTGTGACTGAAACATATGCACAAGCAGAGCTAACATTCTAATCATCAAACATTCTGCGAGCACTTAGATTTACCATCAAAAATAAATGAGGCAGATTGTCAGCCCATTTAAACATAAACTTTGTGAAAGTCAGTTACATCAAAATAGATTACATTTTTAAACCAAAATGTCTGTGACTTGACATGCCTGCTGTATTTATGTATTAATGTTTACTTGTGATTAGATTAATAGTATACTTATCAAAAATTGGTGTATGCCCATACATTACCTTTCCAGCTAACACACCGAACTCAACCTCAAAAATAAAATAAAGGAGTTATGCCAAGATTCAGTGCTTTTTCACAAATCTTACTGGTTTTCACTGATGTTTTATAATGGATATTTAAAGGTCAGAGAGTTTCTACAGATTTATAATGGTCTGCCTGATTCTCTAATTAAGAGCAGTTTGGCATCAAGGAAAGACTTTTTAAAAACTTCTAAATCAGTGACCTTATGCAAATATACACAGGGGAGTTCTCCCCGGTGTCCCTCAACCAACCAACATCACCAAAACAGATTATCTGGTCATTATCACATTGCTGTTTGTGGGAGCTTGCTGTGCACAAATTGCCAGCTGCGTTTCTTACGTTACAACACTTGACTACACTTCAAAAGTACTTCATTGGCTGTAAAGCGCTTTGGGATGTCCTGAGGTCGTGAAAGGCGCTGTAGGAATCCAAATTCATTCTTTCTTTACAAAGCCAAAGTAGGCAACTTGAAATAATCTTAGAAAGTCACATAACACCAGGTTATAGTCCAACAGCTTTATTTGAAATCACAAGCTTTCGGAGCACTGCTCCTTCGTCAGGTGAAGTGACTTCACCTGACGAAGGAGCAGCGCTCCGAAAGCTTGTGATTTCAAATAAAGCTGTTGGACTATAACCTGGTGTTGTGTGACTTCCTACATTTGTCCACCCCACTCCAACACCGGCACCTCCACATCATGAAATAATCTTGATATGGGTTTAATTTGGACTTTTTCACAATGTTTTCCTCTTGGGAATTAATCTTTTGGAAAAGACAGTTAAAATGCACATAACCGGTCACATTAGGTTCTGCACGAGATTCATATGAATTTATTCATGGTGACTACCCCCATGCTGAGATTAGAGTAGAATTAACAATTGAAATAAAGGCAGACCACACAGAGCGGCAGAGCTGTCCGCCACTGGATCTGGTGATTTGGATAGATCCTGTGTTTGAAATCCAAACTATTAGCAATGGGTCTCCGCATAAAAACAGGCATGTGACATACATTGAAATGCTACTGGAAATAAATTGCGTTAGTGTGGTGTTCATCAGTAGACACTCATACCCTTTAGCATTCAGTCACAATGCCCAGTGAGTAACTTTGGCCCCAGTTAAGGAAAACATAGTAATAGGATACTAATTTGTCACTGAACACTAACACTTGGCCTTGAATGAAATGGAATGGAAGAGAACAGCAATGTGTGTGTGCATCCCTACTATAGCAGTAGTCAGTACATTGCAGACAAGTCATGCTGCACAGGAATATATCTTGTTATAAAAGAATTATATAACTAATCTCACCACAAAAAAGGGAAATGCTGGTTGAACAAAACTTTCTGTCCCTCTCCCTGGCCACTGTCTGAGGCTGAAACAGACCATTCGCAACCTTAGTGTCCTATTTGACCCTAAGCTGTGCTCCGACCCCACATCCTCTCCATCACCAAGACCGCTTACTTTCACCTTCGTAACATCGCCCGTCTCTGCCCCTGCCTCAGCTGCTGCTGAAACTCTAATCCATGCTGTTGCTACCTCCAGACTCGACTATTCCAACGCTCTCCTAGCCGGCCTCCCACCTTCCACCCTCTGTAAACTCGAGCTCATCCAAAACTCTGCTGCTCATATGTTAAACTGCACAAAGTCCCGTTGACCCATCACCCCCGGTGCTCGCTGACCTACATTGACTCCCGGTCTGGCAAGGCCTCGATATTAAAATTCTCATCCTTGTTTTCAAATCCATCCATGGCCTCACCCCTTCCTATCTCTGTACTCTCCTCCAGCCCTACAACCCTCCAAGATCTCTGCGCTTCTCCAATTCTGGCCTCTTGCGCATCCCCAATTTTCATCGCAACACCATTGGCGGCCGTGCCTTCAGCTGCCTGGGCCATAAGCTCTGAAATTCCCTCCCTAAACCTCTCCGCCTCTCTATCTCTCTCTCCTCCTTTAAGATGCTCTTTAAAACCTACCTCTTTGACCAAACTTGTGGTCACCTGTCCTAATATCTCCTTACGTGACTCGGTGTCAAATTTTGTTTGATAACACTCCTGTGAAGCACCTTAGGACGTTTTACTACATTACAGGTGCTATATAAATGTAAGTTGTTGTTGTTGTTGTTTACTGTAGGGAGTGATACAAAGGAGCATGGAGGACATGGCCCTGGAGCTGAATTGGAAAATATACCATTCTTATGTTCAAGCTGATTACCATCCAGTTCAGTTCAGTTCGTTTAACTGTGAGAGTAAGCGTGAGACCAGTTGAACACAAGTCCACCTGACTTTTTCCATTTCTTTTATGTCTCACACAATGAAACATTCCTTAGGTGGGCAGACAACCCCTTCTCAGGCCTCAGCCAATGCTACTGTGCAACCGCAACCAGCTAGCACTTAAGAATGGTGCAGCTTGATGCTCCATCCCTCCCACATGGGACCCTCAACTTCTCATCGTATTTCATTACATATCAGCATGGCTCAGTCGGTAACACCCTTCTGAGTCAGAAGGTAGAGGGCTCTAGACCTGTTGTGTCCATCAGTAGTAAGACACACACTGCAGGAGAACGGTACAACAGGTGTTTACTCAACATGGCTCACTCTGGAACTGACTATACAGATTACTGCTCAGTGCTATATACAGGTGTGGTCACTGCCAGTTCTACAGTATACATGAGCTGTAAAAAGTAGTTCCCCCCTTAAAGGTATATACATTACAATTCCTCCCCTTTTAGATTAACAGTACCATAACACTCATTTAACAATTAAATATCAAACTAATTACAATTAACACTTTTAACATACAACGTTAGCTGAAAATAGTCCATTTATATATTCAGTCTTTGGGGAGGCTTCCTGATCCTTTCTGGATAGTGCCTTTCCCGAGTGTCTCGCTCTTGGTGCGGAGGCGATTCTGGCACCCTGTCGTCGGTTGGGTCATCAGCTTCCGATGCTACTGTTTCTGGGGTAGATGTGACCTGTACGTCAGGTTCCTCACCAGGTACGTATGGGCGAGGCATGGGGTTGACTTGTTCCTGTGACTCTAGGATCTGGTCAGCATGGCGTCTCACGATGTTCTCCCCAACGTCCACTGTGTACATTAGTGGGCCCTGCCATGTGCATATCATTCCTGGCTGCCATTTTTCTGTTCGGTAGTCATGGGCCAAGACTGGTTGCCCTACATTGAAGCTCCTTGTTGGCTTCTCATGGATGTGCTGGAATTGCTTACTCTCAACATCTCTTCGTACGTTTGGTCTGAGCAAATCCAGGCCAGATCTTAACCTTCGGTTAAAGAACACCATGGCCGGGGCCTGGTTGGTGACTGCATGTGTCGCATTCCGGTAGGCGAACAGGAAATTGTCCACCTTATGCTGCAGCGGAATGTTGTCATTGTACATAGCCTTTATTGCCTTCTTAAAGGTTTGTACGAACCTCTCAGCCAATCCATCTGTGGCTGGATGATACAGGGCGGATGTGTAATGCCTTACCCCATTCTTCTGCATAAACCTCCGGAACTCTTCGGACACAAACTGTGATCCGTTAGCAGAGCAAATCTGTTCTGGCAAGCCGTTCCTGGCAAAAATGGTCCGTAGGACTGCAATAGTTTTCTCCGTGGTGGTGGAGGACATTTTGATGACCTCAGGCCATTTCGAGTGCGCATCCACGGCTATTAAAAACATTGAGTACATGAATGGACCAGCAAAATCAATATGCACCCGTTGCCATGGAGATGAGGGCCACTCCCATGGGTGTAGAGGGGCATGTGGTGGTGCATTTTGGACTTTCTGGCATCCTGAGCAGCTCTTGGTCAGGTCCTCGATTTGTTTATCGATTCCCGGCCACCACACATAAGCCCTGGCAAGGCTTTTCATTTTTACCCCTCCCAGATGACCCTCATGAAGCTCATTGAGCACTCTATCCCTTAACTTGGGTGGAATTACCACTCGGGATCCACACATCAAGGTCCCCCGGCACACTGACAGCTGTTCTCTTCTTGTCGAGAATGCTGGCAACAGTGAGTCGCCATGTGCTGGCCATCCCTTCACCGTCAAATCATATACCCGAGACAGTGTCGGGTCATTTCGGGTCTCCTTTTCTATACGAGCGTTAGTTACCGGTAGGTATTCAACTATAGTCGAATGAAATATTTCAACAGGATCCACTGCTGGTGCTTCCTCCGCAGTCGGCAGTGGCAGGCGTGATAGCCCATCAGCATTTCCATGCTGTTTCGTGCCCTGATATTCAATCTCATAGTGGTGCGCCCCGAGAAAGAGTGACCATCTTTGTAGTCGTTGCGCAGTCATCACCGGAACGCCCTTCTTCAGATTAAAAATCGAGACAAGAGGCTGGTGGTCAGTCAGCAAGGTGAATTTCTGCCCGTGCAGATAGTGATTGAACTTTTTCACTCCCCACACTAGGCTGAGGGCCTCCCTGTCAATCTGGGCGTAGTTACGCTCAGCTGAGGTTAGTGATCGTGATGCAAAGGCTATTGGCCTCTCTGAGCCGTCCGATAATTTGTGCGACAGCACCGCGCCAATGCCGTAGGGTGACGCATCACACGCCAACCGAATTGGTAGTACTGGGTTGAAATGGGCCAATACCTCTTTCGATGTGATTAGTGTTTTGCTCTTCTGGAAAGCTCATTTACATTCATCACTCCACTTCCATGGCACTCCAGTTTGCAGTAGGGTGTTCAGTGGGTGTAGTATTGTAGACAAATTTGGCAAGAATTTATGGTAGTAGTTTACCAGCCCGAGGAACGACCTCAGTTGTGACACGTTTTCCGGTGCTGGAGCCTTGACTACTGTCTCAATCTTTTCTGGGGACTTATGTAACCCCTCTTTATCGATAACGTGGCCACAATACGAGATCTGTTTTTTTTAAAACTCGCATTTGGGGCGGTTAGCTCTGAGCCCATATTCCTTCAATCTAGTGAGCACCTGCTCCAGGTTGGCGAGGTGATCACTGTCATTTTCGCCCGTGACCAGGATGTCGTCCCTGGGATCCCTTGCAGGACTTGTTCCATTGCCCTTTGCCAAATAGCCGGAGCTGATGCTACCCCGAATACCAGCCGGTTGTATTGGTAGAGACCTTTATGGGTGTTGATTGTGAGGTATTTTTTTGATGCTTCTTATACCTCCATTTGCAGATACGCCTGGGCCAGATCAATCTTAGTGAAGCGTTTCCCTCCAGATAGCGAGGCGAAAATATCTTCAATCCGCGGAAGTGGATATTGCACGGTGTGAAGGACTGGGTTCACTGTTACCTTAAAGTCCCCACAGATGCGAATCTTCCTTGGTTCCCCAGGCGTGCTGCTCAACGACTTTTTCATCACAGGACGATGGGTGTAGCCCACTCGCTCCAGTCTACCTTGGATAGTACTCCTGAACGTTCCAAACTCTCCAGCTCTGCTTCGACGGCTGGGTGGATCGCATAAGTCTGGCCTTAAAAAATTTTGGGCTTGCGTTTTCTTCGATTTTAATTGTTGCTGTCATGCCTTTTAGTGTTCCGAGTCCTTGCTGGAACACTTCTTGCGCGTCGGTTAGGATCTTTGACAGTCGCCCGGGTGTGACGTCGTCATCCTTTTTGGCAGCCACAGTCAGTGCTTGTATGGAATGCCAATCCAGCTGTATTTTCCGGATCCATTCACGTCCCAGTAATGGTGGTCCTCCATCTTGCAATACATACAGGTCTAGTTTTGGTGTTTATATATAACGGTCACCCTTATTTTTCCTTTGGGGTAGACTTTTTGCCCCGTATACGTCTTCAAAATAATTTTTGTGTCTCTCAAGGGTATGTGTGAGAATAGCCGCTCATAGTCCCGTCGGTTTATGACTGTTAGGGCTGATCCTGTGTCCAATTCTGTTTTTACCTGGACTCCTGCTATCTTGAGAGTGACCCAAATGGTTCAGTGATCCTCCATTTTGATCACATTATGCAGTTTCAGACAACTCAGCTCCCTGTTTTCGGAGTCGGTATCACTCTTTTGTTCGTCTGAACTATTCTCCGTCATCTTATGTACCTTCTTGTACTTTTCTTTTGGAGATTTCTTATTGCTGGTTTTCTTTCCCGACCTGCAGACTCGTGCTATGTGTCCTACTTTTCCACACTGTTTGCACACTTTGTCTTTGAACCAGCAATCATTGTGGTCATGTGTTGTTCTGCTGCAGCGATAGCACTTCTCTGTTCTGTATGACATTTCGTTTGTGCCATATTCTTGTGGTCTCTGTTGTATCTCTGCAGTGCCCCGTGCTGCTGCTTCATATGATACTGCAATGCTGAAAGCCTTGTCCAGCGTAAGGTCCTTTTCAGATAAAAGCCATTTCTGGGTTCCTTCACTTTGAAGCCCACACACAAACTTGTCCCTTAAGGTATCTGCCAGTCCTGTTCCAAACTGGCAGTGTTTCGATAGTTTGCGCAGTTCTGTTAAATATTCAGCATTGCTTTCATCCTTATGCTGGTTCCGTTTGTGAAACTTGAATCTTTCTGCTATCAGCAGCGGTGTGGGGTTTAAATGTTCCTGTAGTATCGTCACTATGTCTCCAAAACTCTTTTCCACTGGCTTCGCTGGGGTTACTAGATTTCGTAATAAGCCATACGTCTTTGCACCCATTAAATTTAACACCGGCGCTTTCTTGTCATCTGACACCTCATTTGCCTTGCAGTATACCTCTATTCGTTCGACATATGTAGTCCAATCTTCGACTTCATTGTCAAATGCGGTGATACTGCCACTCTTCAGCATTTTGGGTGTGGTTTACAATGGCTTAAAATGGCATCTCCCACGCTTTCCTTCCTCCCCCGCTGCTGCCAACGCCGCTCTCGGCAGACCTCATGGCAATGGCGGCGCCCTGTAGGTTTCGTGCGCTTCTCCTGCTCTGCTGCCAACGCCGCTCTCGGCAGTCCTCGTGGCAATGGCGGTGCCTCGCGGGTTTCTGTGCGTCTCTCTCCCTCTCCTTGACGCTGCTCGGCCCCTGAACACCAGCTGCGCTCTGCCCTCTCTCTCTCTCCTGTCGACGCTGCTCGGCCTTTTGCTGTGCCGCTCGGTTGGGCTCTAGCCCGCCGCTGTCCGGGAAGGGTCTGCGCACTACCTGTTGCCAGCCCGTTTCGCTGGACCACCACGACTGGAAAGCCAAGCCTGACTCTCAACAGCCTCCCCCGCAATTCTCGAGTCTCTGCTGGATGACTGGGCGGTTGCCCATGGTCGATGCCCGTGTCTCTGGCCTTGACCTCCAATCTACTGGTCTCCAGGAACGAATCCCTGGGAGGTGATGCAGAGTTGCAGGTAGGATCGAATTTGCCTCGTCGCCAATGTTGTGTCCGTCAGTAGTAAGACACAGACTGCAGGAGAACGGTACAACAGGTGTTTACTCAACGTGGCTCACTCTGGAACTGACTTTACAGATTACTTCTCAGTGCTATATACAGGTGTGGTCACTGCCGGTACTACAGTATACATGAGCTGTAAAAAGTAGTTCCCCCCTTAAAGGTATATACATTACAAGACCCACTTTAAGATTTAAACAAATAATTCACAGCAAAACTTCAGTGTAACACTGAGGGAATGCTACATTGTTGGGGGTGCTGTCTTTGGGATGAAATGTTAAATGGAGACTTTGCTTACTTACAGAAAAGATCCAATGGTATTACTTGAAAAACAGCCAGCTTTCCTGGGGTTCTGGTTGATATTCATTCCACAACAAAGGCCACCAAAACCAGATTAACTGATCAGCATTTGATAGAATGATGCAGCACAGAAGGAGGCCATTCGGCCCATCGTGCCTGTGCCAGCTTTTTGAAAGAGCTCTCCAATTAGTCCCACTCTTTCGCCATAGCCCTGCAAATTTTTCCTTTTCAAGTATTTATCCAATACCCTTTTCAAAGTTCCTATTGAAACTGCTTTCATCGCCATTTCAGGCAGTGCATTTCAGATTATAACAATTTTTTCTTTTAATTCATTTATGGGATGTGGGCATTGCTGGCAAGGCCAGCATTTATTGCCCATCCCTAATTGCCCTTGAGAAGGTGGTGGTGAGCCGCCTTCTTGAACCACTGCAGTTCGGGTGGCGAAGGTACTCCCACAGTGCTGTTCCAGGATTTTGACCCAGTGACGATGAAGGATCGGCAATATACTTCTAAGTCAGGATGGTGTGTGACTTGGAGGGGAACTTGGAGTCGGTGGTGTTCCCATGCGCCTGCTAGGGCATAAAAACCCAAAAGGAAAAGTGATCCAACCATGGCTAACAAAAGAAATTAAAGCTAGTATTAAGTCAAAAGAGGAAGCTTATAAAGTTGCCAGAAAAAGCAGTCAGCCTGAGGATTGGGATCTTTTTAGAAATCAGCAAAGGAGGACCAAGAAATTGATAAAGAAAGGGGAAATGGAATATGAGCACAAACAAGCGAAAAATATAAAAATGGATTGTAAAAGCTTCTATAGGTATGTGAAAAGGAAAAAGCTGGCGAAGGTAAATGTAGGTCCTTTACAGTCAGAGATGAGAGAATTTATAATGGGGAATAAGGAAATGGCAGAGAAATTAAATAAATACTTTGTTTCTGTCTTCACAGAGGAAGACACAAAAAACCTCCCAGAAATACGAGAAAACCAAGGGTGTGGCGAGAATGAGGAACTTAAAGAAATTATTAGTAAAAAAATAGTACTAGCAAAATTAATGGGACTAAAAGTCGATAAATCCCAAGGACCGGATGACCTACATCCTAGGGTTTTGAAAGAGGTGGCCATTGGGATAGTAGACGCAGTGGTTGTCATCTTCCAAAATTCTATAGATTCTGGAATGATTCCTGCAGATTGCAGGATAGCAAATGTAACCCCGTTATTTAAGAAAGGAGGGAGAGAGAAAACGTGGAACGACAGACCTGTTAGCCTCACATCAGTAGTTGGGAAAATGCTGGAATCTATTATAAAGGATGCAATAACTGGGCACATAGAAACTAATAGTAAGATTGGGCAGAGTCAACATGGATTTATGAAAGGGAAATCCTGTTTAACAATCCTACTGGAGTTCTTTGAGGATGTAACTAGTGGAGTAGACAAAGGGGAACCGGTAGATGTGGTGTATTTGGATTTTCAGAAGGCCTTCGATAAGGTCCCACACAAGGTGTTGGTGAACAAAATTAGGGCACATGGAATTGGTGTAATATACTAGCATGGATTGAGAATTGGTTAACAGACAGAAAACAAAGAGTAGGGATAAACAGGTCTTTTTCAGGACGGCAGGCTATGACTAGTAGGGTACCGCAAGTATCGGTGCTTGGGCCCCAGCTATTCACAATCTATATCAATGATTTGGACGAGGGGACTAAATGTAACATTTCCAAATTTGCTGATGATACAAAGCTAGGTGGCAGTGGCAGTTGTGAAGAGGCTTCAAGGGGATCTCAACAGGCTCAGTGAGTGGGCGAGAACATGACAGATGGAATATAATGTGGATAAATGTGAAGTTATCCACTTTCGTAGAAAAAACAGAATGGCAGAGTATTTCCTAAATGGTGAAAGATTGGGAAATGCAGATGCTCAAATGGACCTGGGTGTCCTTGTACATGAGTCACTGAAAGTGAATGTGTAGGTGCAGCAAGCCATTAGGAAGGCAAATGGTATGCTGGCCTTCATTACAAGAGGATATGAGTACAGGAGTAAAGAAGTCTTACTCCAATTATATAGGGCCTTGGTGAGACCGCACCTGGAGTACTGTGTACAATTTTGGTCTCCTTACCTAAGGAAGGATATACTTGCCATAGAGGGAGTGCAACAAAGGTTCACGAGATTGATTCCTGGGATGGCGGGACTGTCGTATGAGAAGAGATTGAGTAAACTAGGCCTGTATTCTCTTGAATTCAGAAGAATGAGAGGAGATCTCATTGAAGCATACAAAATTATTACATGGCTTGATAGGTTACATAGATACATAGATACATAGAAGATAGGAGCAGGAGTAGGCCATTCGGCCCTTCGTGCCTGCTCCGCCATTCGATGAGATCATGGCTGATCCTTTAATTCAGTATCCCGTCCCCGCCTTCTCTCCGTAACCCTTAACCCCTTTTGCCCGTAGAAATATATCTAATTCCCTCTTAAATATATTTAATGAGCTGGCGTACACTGCCCTCTGTGGCAATGAGTTCCACAGGTTCACCACTCTCTGAGTGAAGAAATTCCCCCTCATCTCTGTCCTAAATGGTTTAGCCCTTATCCTTAAATTATGTCCTCTAGTTCTGTTCTCACCCGCCAAGGGAAACATTCCTTCTGCATCCAGTCTGTCTAGACCTGTCAGAATTTTATACACTTCTATGAGGTCCCCTCTCAATCTTCTAAACTCCAGTGTGTACATCCCTAAACTACATAGTCTCTCCTCATAGGTCATTCCCGCCATTCCTGGTATCAGCCTGGTGAATCGCCGCTGCACCCCCTCCATGGCAAGAACATCCTTCCTCAGATGAGGCGACCAAAACTGTACACAGTACTCGAGGTGTGGTCTCACCAGTGCCCTGTACAGCTGCAGCAAGGTATCCCTGTTCCTGTATTCTAACCCTTTTGCTATGAAGGCCAGCATACCGTTTGCCTTCTTGACCGCCTGTTGCACCTGCATGCTCGCCTTCAGTGACTGGTGTACAAGAACACCCAGGTCTCTCTGTACTTCCCCCTCTCCCAATCTATTGCCATTTAAATAATAATTTGCCCTCCCGTTCCTGCACCCAAGGTGGATAACTTCGCACTTGTCCACATTATAGTGCATCTGCCATTTATCCGCCCAATCGCCCAGTCTGTCCAAATCGCTCTGGAGCTTCCTGGTCTCTTCCTCTGAGCCCACCCCCCCTCCTAGTTTAGTGTCGTCTGCAAATTTGGAAATGCTGCATCCGACTCCCTGATCCAGGTCATTAATGTAAATTGTGAACAGCTGGGGGCCCAGGACAGATCCCTGTGGTACCCCACTTGTTACTGCCTGCCATTCAGAAAATGAGCCGTTTATTCCAACTCTCTGTTTTCTATCTGACAGCCAGTTCCCTATCCACGCCAAAACTTTCCCCTTTATCCCATGAGCCTCAATTTTCCATGCTAATCTTTTATGTGGGACCTTATCGAAGGCCTTTTGGAAGTCCAGGTACACCACATCTACTGGCTCTCCCCCATCTATTCTACCAGTTACTCCCTCAAAAAATTCCAATAGATTAGTCAAGCACGATTTACCCTTTGTAAATCCATGTTGACTCTGTCCTATCCTGTCCCCATTTGCTAAGTGCTCCGCTATTTCATCCTTAATGATGGACTCCAGCATTTTGCCCACAACTGATGTAAGGCTTACAGGTCTGTAATTACCTGCTTTTTCCCTACCCCCCTTTTTGAATAGTGGGGTAACGTTAGCTACCCTCCAATCCATCGGCACTGTTCCCGAGTCTAATGAATTCTGAAAAATCATCCTTAGTGCATCCGCTATCTCTAGGGCCACCTCCTTCAGTACCCTAGGATGCATGTTATCAGGCCCTGGGGATTTGTCCACCTTCAATCCCTTTAGCTTCCTTAACACCATATCCTTAGAGATATTGATTTGCGTCAGTTCCTCCTTTGCCAATGTCCCTATTTTTCCCGATATCCCAGGGAGGTTTTTTGTGTCTTCCTTCGTAAAGACTGACCCAAAGTATGCATTTAGTTGATCTGCCATTTCCTTATTTCCCATTATATATTCCCCCGTATCTGACTGCAATGGACCAACTTTGGTTTTCACCAGTCTTTTCCTTTTGATATATTTATAAAAGCTTTTGGAGTTAGTTTTTATATTTTCCGCCAGCTTGTTTTCGTAAGCTATTTTGCCCCTCTTGATCATGCCCTTTGCCCTCCTTTGCTCTATCTTAAACTGTTCCCAATCTTCCGCTCTGGCGCTTTTTTTGGCTATTTTATACGCCCTATCTTTGGATTTTATGCTGTCTCTAATTTCCCCTGTTATCCACGGTTGAGTCACCTTTTTAGATTTCCTTTTATGCCAGATTGGTATAAACAATTTTTGCAATTTTGTCATTCTATCTTTAAATGTTTGCCATTGTTTATCTACCTCCAGTCCTCCCAGGAACGTTGTCCAATCAGACCTACTCAGTTCCCGTCTCATGGCATCATAATTCCCCTTGTTTAAATTCAGGACCTTAGTCTCTGAGTCAATTTCTTCGCTCTCCATTTCGAGTGAGAAATCGATCATGTTATGATCGCTCTGACCCAAGGGTCCCCGTACAACAAGATTACTGATTAGTCCCTTCTCATTGCACAGTACCCAGTCCAATATAGCCTGTTCCCGAGTTGGTTCCTCGACATATTGATCCAGATAACCATCCCTTAAACACTCAAGGAATTCCTCCTCCTCATTATTTTTACTGATTAGGCTAGTCCAATCTATATGTAAGTTAAAGTCACCTATGATGACAGCTGTGCTCTTATTGCACGCTTCTCTAATTTCCCTCGTGATGCCCTCCCTAACCTCTATTTTACTATTTGGAGGCCTATATACCACTCCTATTAATGTTTTTCGCCCCTCGCTATTTCTTAGCTCCACCCATATAGATTCTGTATTAACTGAGTTAATATCCTTCCTTTCAATTGCATTTATCCCCTCTTTTACTAGCAATGCTACCCCTCCTCCCTTTCTTTTTTGTCGATCCTTCCTAAATACTGAATACCCCTGTATGTTAAGCTCCCAGCCCTGCTCACCCTGCAACCATGTTTCCGTAATCCCAATTAGATCATAATTATTAACCTCTATTTCCACAGCTAATTCATCTACCTTGTTCCTGATGCTTCTCGCATTAAGGTATAAAACCCTCAGGCTTTTTTTATGCTCACATTTTTTATGAATTAGTTTGGCCCTTTGTTTTTTGTTCCTCACCCTTTTACCATTTATTTCTGTCTGCCTTTCACTTTCCTCTATTTCACTACATAGGTTTCTAGCCCCCTGCCATACTAGTTTAAATGCTCCCGAACTGCTTTATCAAAAATTACCCCGAGAACATCAGTTCCATCTCTGCACAGGTGTAGACCGTCCCTTTTGTATAGGTCACACCTACCACAAAACTGGCTCCAATGCCTCAAAAATTTAAAACCCTCCCTCTTACACCACTGCTCAAGCCACGTATTTAGCCTAACTATCCTGTTCTCTGTACTCTTATTAGCACGTGGCACTGGTAGTAATCCAGAGATTACTACCTTCGAGGTCCTACTTTTTAGCTTGGCTCCTAACTCCCTAAATTCTACTTGTAGGACCTCTTCCCTTTTTTTAGCTACGTCGTTGGTACCAACATGTATCACGACAACTGGCTGTTCCCCCTCCCCCTCCAGAATGTTCTGCACCCGCGCCGAGACATCCTTGACCCTTGCACCAGGGAGGCAACATACCATCCTGGAGTCTCGGTCGCGACCACAGAAACCCCTATCTATTCCCCTTACAATCGAATCCCCTATTACTATAGCCCTGCCACTCTTTTTCCCTCCCTTCTTTGCAACAGAGCCAGTCATGGTGCCATGAGCCTGGCTGCTGGTGCCTTCCCCCGATGCGTCACCCCCCCCGACAACAGTACCTAAGACGGTGAACCTGTTGCTAAGGGAGACAACCCCAGGGGATTTCTGCACTACCTTCCTGCCCTTGCTCTGCCTTTTGGTCACCCATGTACTGTCTACGCTGGCCTTAACCTGCGGTGTGACCAACTCACTAAATGTGCTATCCACACATGTTGAGAGAATGTTTCCCTCGGCTGAGGAGTCTAGGACCAGGGGTCACAGCCTCAGGATAAAGGGTAGGCCATTCAGGACTGAGATGAGAAGAAATTTCTTCACACAGAGGGTGGTGAATCTTTGAAATTCTCTACCCCAGAGGGCTGTGGAAGCTCAGTCATTGGGTATATTCAAAACAGAAGTCGGCAGATTTCTGACTAGTAAGGGCATCAAGGGATATGGCGATAGGGCCGGTGAATGGAGTTGAGGCAGAAGATCAGCCATAATCTCATTGAATGGCAGAGCAGGCTCGAAGGGCCGAATGGCCTACTCCTGCTCCTATTTCTTATGCCCTTGTCCTTCTAGGTGGAAGAGGTCGTGGGTTTGGGAGGTGTTGATAAAGAAGCCTTGGCGAGTTGCTGCAGTACATCTTGTAGATGGTATACACAGCAGCCACGGTACGCCAGTGGCTGAGGGTGTGAATGTTTAAGGTGGGGGATGGGGTGCCAAATCAAGCGGCCTACTTTGTCCTGCATGGTGTTGAGCTTCTTGAGTGTTGTTGGAGCTGCACTCATCCAGGCGACTGGAGAGTATTCCATCACACTCCTTACTTGTGCCTTGTAGATGGTGGAAAGGCTTTGGAGAGTCAGGAGGTGAGACACTCGCTGCAGAATACCTAGCTTCTGACCTACTCTTGTTGCCACAGTATTTATGTGGCTGGTCCAGTTAAATTTCTGGTCAATGGTGACCCTCAGGATGTTGATGGTGGGGAATTCGGCAATGGTAATGCCATTGAATGTCAAAGGGAGGTGGTTAGACTCTCGCTTGTTGCACATAGTCATTGCCTGGCACTTGTGTGGCATGAATGTTACCTGCCACTTATCAGCCCAAGCCTGAACGTCGTCCAGGTCTTGTTGTATGTGGGCATGGATTGTTTCATTATCTGAGGAGTTGTGAATTCCGCTGAACACTGTGCAGTTATCAGCAAACATCCCCATTTCTGACCTTATGTTGGCAGGAAGGTCATTAATGAAGCAACTGAAGATGGTTGGGCCTAGGACACTGCCCTGAGGAATTCCTGCAGCAATGTCCTGGGACTGTGATGATTGATCTTCAACCACCACAACCATCTTTGTGCTAGGTATGACTCCAGCCAGTGTCCCCCCCGGGGTTTTCCCCCCCGACTCCCATTCACTTCAGTTTTACTAGGGATCCTTGACGCCACACTCGGTCAAATGCTGCCTTGATGTCAAGGGCAGTCACTCTTACCTCACCTCTGGAATTCAGCTCTTTTGTCCATGTTTGGACCAAGGCTGTAATGAGGTCGGGAGCCAAGTGGTCTTGGCGGAACCCAAACTTGGCATCATTAAGCAGGTTATTGGTGAGTAAGTGCCGCTTGATAGCACTGTCAATGACACCTTCTATCACTTTGCTGATGAATGAGAGTAGACTGATGGGGTGGTAATTGGTCGGGTTGGATTTGTCCTGCTTTTTGTGGACAGCACATACCTGGGCAGTTTCCTACATTGTCGGATGAATGTCAGTGTTGTAGCTGTACTGGAACAGCTTGGCTAGAGGCGCGGCTAGTTCTGGAGCACAAGTCTTCAGCACAATAGCCGGGATGTTGTTGGGGCCCATAGCCTTTGCTGTATCCAGTGCGCTCAGCTGTTTCTTGATATCATGTGGAGTGAATCGAATTGGCTGAAGACTGGCTTCTGTGATGGTGGGGACCTCAGGAGGAGGCCGATATTGATCATCCACTTGGCACTTCTGGCTGAAGATGGTTGCAAATGCTTCAGCCTTGTCTTTTGCACTCACGTGCTGGGCTCCACCATCATTGAAGATGGGGATATTCATGGAGCCTCCTCCTCCCGTTAGTTGTTTAATGGTCCACCAAGGTTGGTCCCCTGGCTTGATGGTAATGGTAGAGTGAGGGATGACTGAGTGTGGTTTAAACAGAGTGCTGCGAGTTGGGTCAGTCAGGGAGTTAGGTGAGGAGTGGAAGGAGGAACTCCATTGCTTCGCCTTTGTTTTTCCTAACTTTTCACCCTGTAGGAATTGGTTCTTACTTTACACCAAGGAAAGAGTCCGAGAGCGGGAGCAGTCAAACAACAACAACTGCGAAACCGCTAAAGTGATGTCACAACCAGGGAAGGAGCTGATTGGTAAGTAGGACCTGGTGAGTATTTCTACAGTCCAGTCATTAAAGTAAAAGTAAGGTCTCTAGTTTAGAGTAAGTAGTGTTTAAAGGGAAGCAAGGTGCCTAGTGTATTTAATATTCTTTAATTTAAAGGAAGTAAAGGGAGTTAATTAAGGGTAGGACATGGCAGGGCAG
Organism: Somniosus microcephalus; assembly: GCF_052327205.1. Classification (NCBI taxonomy): domain Eukaryota; kingdom Metazoa; phylum Chordata; class Chondrichthyes; order Squaliformes; family Somniosidae; genus Somniosus; species Somniosus microcephalus. Next base: position 103,519,195 of record NC_140997.1, read on the forward strand.
CTCGGCAGCATGGAGTGCTCCTCCTGTGCTATGTGGGAAGTCAGGGACACTTTCAGTGTCCAGGGAGAACACATGTGCAGGAAGTGTCTCCAGCTGCAGCTACTTGAAATCCGTGTTTCGGAGCTAGAGCTGTGGCTAGAGTCACTGTGGAGCATCTGTAAAGCTGAGATATTCGTGGATAGCACGTTTAACGAGGTGGTCACACCGCAGGTGAAGAGTGCACAGGCAGACAGGAAATGGGTGACCGCCAGACAGAGTAAAAGAAATAGGAAGGTAGTGCAGGAGTCCCCTGGGTCCATCTCCCTCTCCAACAGATTTTCCATTTTGGATACTGATAGGGGAGATGGTTTCTCAGGGGAATGCAGCAAGAACCAAGTCCGTGGCACTACGAGTGGCTCAGCTGCACAGGAGGGGAGGCAAAAGAGGGGGAGAGCAATAGTTATAGGGGATTCTATCGTAACGGGAACAGATAGACTTTTCTGTGGCCGCAGACGTGACTCCAGGATGGTATGTTGCCTCCCTGGTGCCAGGGTCAACGATGTCACTGAATGGCTGCAGGGCATTCTGAAGGGGGAGGGCGAACAGTCAGAGGTCGTGGTTCACGTTGGTACCAACGACATGGGTAGAAAGAGGGCTGAGGTCCTGCAACAAGAATTTAGGGAGCTCGGTAGCAGATTAAAAAGCAGGACCTCAAAGGTTGTAATCTCTGGATTACTCCCGGTGCCACGTACTAGTGAGTATAGGAATAGAAGGATAGAGCAGATGAATGCGTGGCTAAAGAGTTGGTGCAAGAGGGAGGGCTTTCGTTTCCTGGATCACCACGTCTGCTTCTGGGGAAGATGGGACCTATACAAGTCGGACGGGTTGCACCTGAACTGGAACGGGATCAACATCCTTGCAGGGAGGTTTGCTAGTGCTGTTGCGGGGGGTTTAAACTAACTTGGCAGGGGGATGGGATACGGAGTGGAGCTATAGTAGGGGGTGATGCACAGCCAAATATAGAGGAAAAAACAAGTCAGCCTGGAAGGCAGAGCAAATATGTAACAGCACAAGGGAGTATGGCAAGGCTGGATGGCATTTATTTTAATGCAAGGATTCTTGAGTAAGGCAGATGAATTGAAGATGTTGACGAACACATGGGAGTATGATATTGTTGCAATCACGGAGACTTGGTTGAGGGAGGGGCAGGACTGGCAGCTCAGTATTCGGGGGTATAGAATCTTCAGGCGAGACAGAAGGGGGTGTAAAAGAGGAGGGGGTGTCGCAATATTGATCAAGGAGTCAATTCCTGCTGTAAGGAGGGATGATATCTTAGCAGGTTCCTCTAATGAGGCCATATGGTGTGAAGGAATAAGCAATATACCTGTTCAGAAAAATACACCATTCTATGAAAGAATTCTGTCTTTATTAAAACATGACAATGGAAATGGAGAAGCTGTATGATATGATCGAATTCTTCATTAAGATGGAGAATGAAGTAGTTGACTCAAGATTAGGGTCCTGAATTTACATAAAGGAAACTACAATGGTCTGAGGCGCGAATTGGGTAGGATTGACTGGGGAATGTCACTTAAAGGGTTAACGGTGGATAGGCAATGGCAAACATTCAAAGACCGCATGGATGAACTACAGAATTTGTTCATCCCAGTTTGGCATAAAAATAAAACAAAAAAGGTGACTCAACCGTGGCTAACGAGGGAAATTAGGGATAGCATAAGATCCAAGGAGAGGACATATAAATTGGCCAGAAAAAGCAGTAATCCAGAGGATTGGGAGCAGTTTCGGATTCAACAAAGGAGGACAAAGGGATTAATTACGAAAGGGAAAATAGAATATGAGAGTAAGCTTGCAGGGAACATAAAAACTGACTGTAAAAGCTTTTATAGATATGTGAAGAGAAAAAGATTGGTGAAGTCAAGCATAGGTCCCTTACAGTCAGAATCAGGGGAATTTATAATGGGGAACAAAGAAATGGCAGACCAATTAAATACATATTTTGGTTCTGTCTTCACAAAGGAGTACACAAATAACCTCCCAGAAATGTCGGGGAACACAGGGTCTGATGAAAGGGAGGAACTGAAAGAAATCAGTATTTGTAGGGAAATGGTGTTAGGGAAATTGATGGGATTGAAGGCCGATAAATCCCCAGGGCCTGATAATCTACATCCTAGGGTACTTAAGGAAGTGGCCCGAGAAATAGTAGATGCATTGCTGATCATCTTCCAACATTCGATGGAATCTGGAACAGTACCCATGGATTGGAGGGTAGCTAATGTTACCTCACTATTCAAAAAAGGTGGTAGAGAGAAAACGGGGAATTACAGACTGGTAAGCCTGACATCGGTAGTGGGGAAAATGCTAGAGTCTATTATAAAAGATGTAATAGCAGAGCACTTGGAAAATAGTGACAGGATCGGACAAAGTCAACATGGATTCACAAAAGGTAAATCGTGCTTGACTAATCTGCTGGAATTTTTTGAGGATGTAACTAGTAAAATAGACAAGGGAGAACCAGTGGATGTGGTGTATTTGGACTTTCAGAATGCTTTCAATAAGGTCCCACATAAGAGATTAGCGTGTAAAGTTAAGGCACATGGGATTGGGGGCAAGGTATTGACTTGGATAGAGAACTGGTTGGCAGATAGAAAGCAAAGAGTTGGAATAAACAGGTCTTTTTCAGAGCGGCAGGCAGTGACTAGTGGGGTACCGCAGGGATCGGTCCTTGGACCCCAGCTATTCACAATATATATTAATGATCTAGACAAGGGAACTAGATGTAATATCTCCAAATTTGCAGACGACACAAAGCTGGGTGGGCGTGTGTGCTGTGAGGAGGATGCCGAGAAACTACAGGATGATTTGGACAGGTTGGGTGATTGGGCAGAAGCATGGCAGAAGCATGGCAGATGCAATATAACGTGGATATATGTGAGGTTATCCACTTTGGTGTCAAAAACAGGAAGGCAGATTTCCTGAATGGCAATAGATTGGGAGAAGGGGAAGAGCAATGAGACCTGGGTGTCCTTGTGCACCAGTTACTGAAGGTAAGCATGCAGGTGCAGCAGGCGGTTAAGAAGGCAAATGGTATGTTGGCCTTCATAGCGAGAGGGTTTGAGTACAGTAACAAGGATGTCTTGCTGCAGTTGTACAGGGCCTTGGTGAGACCACATCTTGAGTATTGTGTGCAGTTTTGGTCGCCTTATCTGAGGAAGGATATTCTTGCCATGGAAGGAGTTCAGAGAAGATTCACCAGGCTGATACCTGGGATGGCAGGAATGACATATGAGGAGAGAGTGGGTCGATTGGGCTTGTACTCGCTGGAGTTTAGAAGAATGAGAGGGGATCTCATTGAAACTTATAAAATACTGGCAGGACTGGACAGACTAGATGCAGGGAGGATGTTCCCAGTGGTCGGGGAATCCAGAACCAGGGGTCACAGTCTAAGGATAAGGGATAGGCCTTTTAGGACTGAAATGAGGAGGTATTTCTTCACCCAGAGGGTGGTGAACCTGTGGAATTCTCTACCACAGAAAGCAGTAGAGGCCCATTCATTAAATATATTCAAGAAGGAGTTGGATATATTTCTTAAGGCTAAAGGGATCAAGGGGTATGGGGAGAAAGCAGGGACCAGGTACTGAACTTGGATGATCAGCCATGATCGCATTGAATGGCGGAGCAGGCTCGAGGGGCCGAATGGCCTACTCCTGCTCCTATCTTCTATGTTTCTATGTATTGTTAACAGCATTCTGGGGATGGGATGGTTGTTGACACTGAATCAATAACCTTATTGAAACAGAAGGTTGGAGGTTCTTGACGGTCTGAATCTTTGGAAAGAAGACAATGGTGCATCCTGTTAAGGTGTTCTGAAGTACACTTCGTAAACAGGCACATAAAAGAAGAAACACATGTCTTCGTAAAAATGACACCTGTCGTCACATCGTTTTTATGTTAAACTTAGAACACCTACGGAGGAGAGACACGAGTCTGTGATACAACCTGCTGATGTGACTTAAGAATTGCATAGATCACCCTGGTTGAGGTGTTCTAATTTACACTTCATAAAGAGACACAAACAGAAGGCCTTGGTAGAAATGACAACAAGTGAAATGCACCTGCTGTTACACTGTTTTTTATGGTGGGCTTGGGACATCTGGGGTACAGGCATAATTCTGCATTGCTACCAGCTGAACTGACTGTAAGAATAGCAGGGGTCAGCAGAAAAATGACTAGAGATAATTAGGTTACATCAGCAGAAAACTTCAAAGGAAATACCACTGAAAAAGTATATAAATATTGAACTTTCAAATGGGATGATAGTCTCGCTGTAAAGGGGCAAAGCGATTCTCAGCTTCAGAGGCAGGCTCTGTAAGTCTACAACTCTTTGTACCTCGGGGATCAAAGTTATTTGATTTTGGTGGATATCCTGGAATAAGACTAAGAACTGTAAAACTGTAGAGAAGTTAAGATCTCTAATAAAAATTGTAAGCTTACTCTTTTTTGGAACTGTTAATGTTGCGATTGAAACACCTACTGTAATTACATGTCGGTTCTTTAATAAATCTATATATTTTTAGAATTATCTCACATAATACTTCTGTATCAAACTCGCGAACTCAATCTCTGTGCACTCTTTGGTGAGGAGTTGCAGAATTCTGAGGGAGTTTTCCGGATCCTCATAATATCCGGAACGTTACAGTCTAGCTAAACTTTTTTAAAGTGCTATCTGGAGGACGGTAACATCTTCAGGATGTTCCTTTCCTTTAGGGAGAGATAGTCTGGACCTTTAGACCCAGTTAAGCGTCTTTAGGATTCGGCTACCTCAAACATTAGTTGAAAGTGAACGTCTGAGGAATACGCCTGATGCGGGGTAGCCCTAAAGAGGCTAGGACTAGTGATTATCTCTTCAATGGGTAGAACTTAAAAACAAAAAGGGGGCAAGCACTTTGCTGGGAGTGTACTATAGGCCCCCAAACAGTCAGGGGGAGATAGAGGAACAGATATGTAGGCAAATCTCAGAGAAGTGTAGAAATAATAGGGTAATAATGGTAGGGAATTTCAACTTCCCCAATATTAACTGGGATAGTCAGTGTGAAAGGCTTAGAGGGTGCAGAATTATTAAAGTGCATAAAGGAGAGCTTTTTGAGCCAGCATGTAGAAAGTCCTACAAGAGAGGGGGTGGTACTGGACCTAATTCTAGGGAATGTAGCTGGGCAAGTGGTAGAAGTGTCAGTAGGAGAGCATTTTGGTGACAGTGACCATAATTCGGTGAGATTTAAGGTAGTCATGGAAAAGGACAAAGATGGACCGGAAATAAAGGTTCTAAATTGGGGGAAGGCCGATTTTAAAATGATAAGGCAGGATCTGGCCAAAGTGGACTGGGATCAGCTACTTGTAGGAAAATCCACATCAGAGCAGTGGGAGTCTTTCAGAAAGGAAATAGAGAGAGTACAACGCCAACATGTTCCCGTAAAGGTCAAGGGTGGGACCAACAATCCCAGGGAACCCTGGATGTCAAGGGATATACAAGAATGGATTAGGAAAAAAAGGGAGGCTTTTGGCAGATACAAAGGACTAAAAACAGTGGAAGCCCTAGAGGATTTTAGAAAGTGCAGGGGGGTACTTAAAAAAGAAATTAGGAGAGCGAAGAGGGGGCATGAAAAACACTGGCGGGGGAAGTAAAGGAAAATCCCAAGGTGTTTTATAAGTACATTAAGGGCAAGAGGATAACCAGGGAAAGAGTAGGGCCCATTAGGAACCAAAAGTGGCAATCTGTCTGTAGAGCCGGAAGATGTCGGTGAGGTTTTAAATGAATATTTTGCATCTGTGTTCACTATGGAGAAGGACGATGTAGGCATAGAAATCAGGCAGGGCGATTGTGATATACTTGAACAAATTAGTATTGAGAGGGAGGAGGTACTAGCGGTTTTAGCGGGCTTAAAAGTGGATAAATCCCCAGGCCCAGACGAGATGTATCCCAGGCTGCTATGTGAGGTAAGGGAGGAGATTGCAGGGGCTCTGACACAAATTTTCAGAACCTCTCTAGCCACAGGGGAGGTGCCAGAAGACTGGAGAACAGCTAACGTAGTACCATTATTCAAGTAGGGTAGTAGGGATAAACCAAGGAATTACAGGTCAGTGAGCCTAACATCAGTGGTAGGGAAATTATTGGCAGAAATTCTGAGGGACAGAATTAGTCTCCACTTGGAGAGGCAAGGATTAATCAAGGATAGTCAGCATGGCTTTGTCAGGGGGAGGTCATGTCTAACCAATTTGATTGAATTTTTTGAGGGGGTGACTAGGTGTGTGGATGAGGGTAATGCAGTTGATGTAGTCTACATGGACTTCAATAAGGCTTTTGACAAAGTTCCACACGGGAGGCTGGTCAAGAAGGTAAGAGCCCATGGGATCCAGGGCAATTTGGCACATTGGATCCAAAATTGGCTTAGTGGCAGGAGGCAGAGTGTGAAGGTCGAAGGTTGTTTTTGTGACTGGAAGCCTGTGTCCAGTGGTGTACCGCAGGGATCGGTGCTGGGTCCTTTGCTGTTTGTAGTGTACATTAATGATTTAGATATGAATGTAAAAGGTATGATCAGTAAGTTCGCAGATGACACGAAAATTGGTGGAGTGGTAAATAGCGAGGAGGGAAGCCTCAAGCTACAGGATGATATAGACGGGTTGTGAGATGGGCAGAACAGTGGCAAATGGAATTTAACCCTGAAAAGTGTGAGGTGATGCATTTTGGGAGGACTAACAAGGCAAGGGAATACACAATGAATGGTAGGACCCTAGGAAGGACAGAGGATCAGAGGGACCTTGGTGTGCATGTACATAGATCCCTGAAGGCAGCAGGACAGGTAGATAAGGTGGTTAAAAAGGCATTTGGGATACTTGCCTTCATTAGCCGAAGCATAGAATACAAGAGCAGGGAGGTTATGATGGAGCTGTACAAAACGTTAGTTTGGCCACAGCTGGAATAATGTCTCACGTCTCTGGATCATTAGTCCAGGCTTCTGGATTACTAGCCCAAGCCTCTGGATTACTAACCCAGTGACATTACCACTATGCTACTGTTCCCTGCGTTAAAAAAAAAATTCTCCTTATTTCCCCCCTGTTTTTTTTTGCCAATTATCCTAAATCTGTGTCCTCTGGTTACCGACCCTCCTGTCAGTGGGAACAGTTTCTCCCCATCTACTCTATCAAAACCCTTCATCCGCTGTTTGTTTGACTAGTAGTTTGCAAATTCGCTGCTGTATTTGCTTACACAACAACAGTGACTGTACTCTGAAAGCAGTTCATTGACTGTGAGGCGGTTTGGGATATGATAAGGCACTATATAAATGCAAGTTATTTTCTTTCCTGTTGGCCCTAATGAGCTGAGGAACTCACAGTGTGGTGCTTTAAGTTAATATACCCATGAAATATTCTACTGCCCTCCCTGAGCTACCTTTTCTACCATCCACCACCACCCTCTTCCGCCTGGCTGAATTTGTTCTCACATTGAACAACTTCTCCTTTGACTCCACTCACTTCCTCCAAATTAAAGGTGTTGCTATGGGAACCCACATGGGCCACAGCTATGCCTCCCTTTTCGTGGGATATGTGGAACACTCTTTGTTCCAGTCCTACACATGTCCCCTCCCACACTTTTTCCAGCACATTGGTGACTCTATCGGTGCCGTTTCCTGATCTCACCTTGAACTCGAAAATTTCATTCACGTTGCTTCCAATTTCCACCCTTCCCTCACCTTCACATGATCCATCTCCAACACTTCCCTTCCTTTCCTCGACTTCTGTCTCCATTTTTGGGGATAGGCTATCGACAAACATCCACTATAAGCCCACTGACTCCCACAGCTACCTGGACTATACTTCCTCCCACCCCGCTTCCTGTAAGGACTCTATTCCATTCTCCCAGTTTCTCCGTCTCTGTCGCATCTGTTCTGACGATGCCGCCTTCCATACTTGTGCTTTCAATATGTCTTCCTTTTTTCTCAACCAAGGATTCCCGTCTACTGTGGTTGACATGGCCCTCGACCATGTCCATTCTATTTCCCGCACTTCTTTTCTCACCCCTTCCCCTCCCTCCCAGAACCACGATAGGGTTCCCCTTGTCCTCACCTTTCCTCACCTTTCACCCCACCAGCCTCCACATTCAACGGATCGTCCTCCGCCATTTCCGCCACCTCCAGCGTGATCCCACCACCAAACATATCTTCCCCTTCCCTCCCCTTTCAGTAGTCCAAAGGGACTGCTACATCCGTGACATCCTGGTGCACTCCTCAATCACCCTCAACACCCCCTCCCTTTCCCACGGCACCTTTCCCATGCAAGCGCAGGAGATGCAACACCTGCCCTTTTATCTCCTCCCTTCCCACTGTCCAGGGCCCCAAACACACCTTCCAGGTGAAACAGCAATTTACTTGTACTTCTTGCAATTTAGTATACTGTATTCGCTGCTCACGATGTGGTCTCCTCTACATTAGAACATAAGAAATAGGAGCAGGAGTAGGCCATTTGGCCCTTCGAGCCTGCTCCACCAATCAATATGATCATGGCTGATCTTCTACCTCATCTTCACTTTCCTGAACTATTCCCATATCCCTTGATTCCCATAATATTCAAAAATCTATCAATCTCTGTCTTGAATATACTCAACGACTGAGCCTCCACAGCCCTCTGGAGTAGAGAATTCCAAAAGATTCACCACCCTCTGAGTGAAAATATTTCTCGTCATCCAAGTCCTAAATGGCCGACCCCTTATTCTGAGACTGTGACCCCTGGTTCAAGACTCCCCAACCAGGGGAAACATCCTCCCTGCATCTACCCTGTCAAGCCCTGTAAGAATTTTGTATGTTTCAATGAGATCACCTCTTATTCTTCTAAACTCTAGAGAATATAGGCCCAGTCTACTCAATCGGCCTTCATATGACAATCCCCCCATCCCAGGAACCAGTCTGGTGAACCTTTGTTGCACTCGCTCTATGGCAAGTATATCCTTCCTTAGGTAAGGAGACCAACACTGTACACAATACTCCAGGTGTGGTCTCACCAGGGCCCTATGTAATTGCTGTTGTGTATGTACCTTTAAGAGAATAACTGGTCTCAGACTGCAGTACCGGCAGTGACCACCCCTGTATAAAAGGCGCTAGTGAGCCTCTGTGTTTTTAGTTTCACTATGGACTTCCACCAGTAAAGACTTATTTTGTTCACTCCTGCTGTCCATGTCTCAATTATTCACGGACGTAACACTGGCGACGAGTAAGAAACGAACTTACCTGCAACTCGGCAGCACCTCAGACGACGTTATTGAAGGTCGAAGCCAGGAGAAAGAAAAGAAATAAATAAATAAAATCCAAAGAAACTCGAGAAATGGGCGTCGACCGTGGGCAGCCGCCCTCCAAATCGTCGGATTGAAAACTTGCAGGAGAGACTGTCCAGAGCCAGGCTTGGTTCCTCGGTCTGTGGTTTCCCAGCTAATCGGGCTGGTGGCAGGTAGTGCACTGATCCTTCCTGGGCTGCGGCGGGCTAGAGCTCGATCGGGTGGCTTTTCAACGGGGCCGGGCAGCGAGTCGGGAAGCAAAGAGAGAGAGAGAGGGTGGAGCACACAGGGCGCGGCTGGTGCTTCGAAGCTGGGCAGCGTTCGGACCTAATAAGAGGGAGGGAAGTGTCCCAGAGGGTCCGCTCCACGACGGGAAAATAATAAAAGAAAAAAAATCAATATTAAACGCGCAAGAAACCATGGAAAGCAGCGCTAACAACAGCGGGGAAGAAGGCAAAGCGCGGGAGGTGCCATTTTGTTAAATCGGGGAAGAAGGCAAAGCGCGGGAGGCGCCATTTTAGATTTGCAAGATGCCGAAGACTGGCTGTATCACTGCTTTTGATAATACAATAGAGGACTGGACCACGTATGTGGAAAGAGTCGAGGTATATTTCGAGGCAAACGAAATAGCGGAGGGGAAAAAGGTATCGATATTGCTAAACTTAATGGGCGCTACAACGTACGGCCTATTGCGGGACCTGATTACTCCAGCCAAACCGAAGGCGAAGAGTTTTAACGAAATTGTTGCTGTCCTACAGGAACACTTAAACCCTGCACCGCTGTTGATAGCAGAAAGATTTAAATTCCACAGGAGAACTCAGCACAAAGATGAGAGCAATGCTGAGTATCTTATGGAACTACGCAAGCTATCAAAGCACTGCCAGTTCGGAGCAGGACTGGCAGATACCCTATGGGACAAATTTGTCTGTGGACTCCTGAGTGAAGGAACACAGAAGAAGTTACTCTCAGAGAAAGAGCTGACGCTAGATAAGGCTTTCAGCGTGGCAGTATCGTATGAAGCAGCAGCCAGGGGAGCTGCAGAAATTCAACAAAAACCACAGGAATACGGCACCCACGAAATGACACGGGGATTTGCAAAATGTTATCGCTGCGGCAGAACTAATCATGACCAGAAGGACTGCTGGTCCAAAGACAAAATATGCAGGCAATGCGGGAAGATGGGACACATTGCACGAGTTTGCAGGTCTGGGAAGAAGACCAGCGACAACAAAAAGGCTACTAAGGAACCGTACAAGAAAGTACAAAAGATGACGGACAGTAGTTCCGAAGACCAGATGAGCGATAGTAAATCCGGGAACAGGAGACTAAGCTGTCTCAAACTTCACAATGTAATCGCAAAAGAGGATCACCGAACCACTTGGGTCACCCTCACGATAGCAGGGTCCCAAGTTAAAATGGAATTGGATACAGGATCAGCGCTAACCGTCATGAATCGATGAGACTACGAGTGGCTATTTTCACACATACCCTTGAGAGAGACATCCATCGTCTTGACGACGTATACGGGGCAAAAAGTATACCCCAGAGGAAAAATAAGGGTGCCTGTCGAATACAATGGCAAGAAAATACGGAAATTGTATCTCTACATACTGCCAAATGGTGGACCACCGTTATTGGGACGGGAATGGATCAGGAAGATAAACTTAGATTGGCATTCCATTCATGCAATGACGGTGGACGGTAAAAAAGATGAAGACGTCACTCCTGGACGATTGTCAACAATCTTAGCTAACGCCAAAGAGGTATTTCAACAAGAACTGGGCACGCTTAAAGGCGTAACCGCCTCGATAAAAATAGAAGAGAATGCAGTTCCCAAGTTTTTCAAAGCAAGACCGGTACCATATGCAATTCGCCCAGCCGTCGAGGCAGAGCTGGAGAATCTGGAGAAGGCGGGCGTGTTGTCTAAGGTCGAGTGGGCGACACCCATCATTCCTGTCATGAAGAAAACGTTAAGCAATAAGTCCGGGGAGCCAAGGAAGATTCGCATCTGTGGGGATTTCAAGGTGATGGTGAACCCAGTCCTTCACACAGTACAATATCCTCTTCCAAGGATAGAAGACATCTTCGCCTCACTGTCTGGAGGGAAGCGTTTTACAAAAATTGACCTAGCACAAGCATATTTGCAGATGGAGGTTGAAGAGTCCTCTAGGAAGTATCTCACGATAAACACTCACAAAGGTCTTTACCAGTATCATCGATTGGTATTCGGAGTAGCATCGGCTCCGGCGATATGGCAAAGAGCGATGGAACAAGTCCTGCAAGGGATTCCGGGGACTCAGTGTTACTTGGACGACATCCTTGTAACAGGTGAAGATGACAGTGAACACCTTAACAACCTAGAACAGGTGCTCACTAGACTACGGGAACATGGGCTGCGAGCCAACCGCCCCAAGTGTGAATTTTTTAAGAAACAGATATCGTATTGTGGCCACGTGATTGATGAAGAGGGGTTACATAAGTCCCCTGACAAAATTGAAGCGGTTGTTAAGGCCCCAGCGCCTGAAAATGTGTCGCAACTGAGGTCATTCCTCGGATTGGTGAATTACTATCATAAGTTTTTGCCGAATTTGTCGACAATTCTGCACCCACTGAACGCCCTGCTACGAACGGGGGTAGCATGGAAATGGAGCGATGATTGTAAGCGTGCTTTTCAGAAGAGTAAGGACCTAATCACTTCAAGGGAAGTTTTGGCTCACTACAACCCAGCACTACCAATCAGGCTGGCGTATGATGTGTCTCCCTACGGCATTGGGGCGGTACTGTCACATAAATTCCTTGATGGTTTAGAGAGGCCGATAGCTTTTGCGTCACGCTCGTTAACTTCTGCCGAGCATAACTACACCCAGATTGACAGAGAGGCCCTCAGCCTAGTGTGGGGGGTGAAGAAGTTTAATCACTACCTGCATGGTCAAAAATTTACTCTACTAACCGATCATCAACCTCTTGTCTCCATTTTCAACCCTCAGAAGGGCGTACCGATAATGACAGCACAACGGCTGCAGAGATGGTCCCTTTTCCTAGGGGCACACCAATATGACATCGAGTACAAAGGAACTAAACAGCATGGAAATGCTGATGGATTGTCACGTCTACCATTGCCGACGGTGGAAGAAGAAGACCTTGCAGTGGATCCAATGGAGTTATTCCACTCGACTATAGTCGAATGTCTCCCTGTGACGAATGCAAACATAGAAAAGGAAAAGGAAACATGGAATGACCCGACACTATCACGGGTCTATGATTTAACGGTGAAGGGATGGCCAGCACATGGCGAACCACTGCTGCCAGCATTTTCGCCGAGAAGAGAACAGCTGTCAGTGTGCAGAGGAACCTTGATGTGTGGATCCAGAGTAGTAATTCCACCTAAGTTGACGGATAGAGTGCTCAATGAGCTTCATGAGGGTCATCTGGGTGGGGTAAAAATGAAGAACTTAGCCAGAGCGTTTGTGTGGTGGCCGGGAATCGATAGAGAAATCGAAGAGATGACCAAGAGCTGTGCAGGATGCCAGAAGGTCCAAAACGCCCCACCACAAGCTCCTCTGCATCCATGGGAGTGGCCCTCATCTCCATGGCAAAGGGTGCACATTGATTTTGCTGGTCCCTTCATGGACTCGATGTTTTTCATTGCGGTGGATGCACATTCAAAGTGGCCAGAGGTAATAAAAATGTCCTCAACCACCATGGAAAAAACGATCACAGTTTTACGAACCATATTCGCCAGGAATGGGCTGCCTGAACAGATTTGCTTTGACAATGGACCACAGTTTGTGTCTGAAGAGTTCCGGAGGTTCTTAAAGAACAATGGTGTTAAGCATTACACATCTGCCCCATATCATCCAGCCACTAATGGATTGGCCGAGAGGTTTGTCCAAACATTCAAGAAGGCTATCAAGGCAATGTGTAATGAAGATATACCCCTACAACACAAGGTGGACACATGCGGTTACCAACCAAACTCCAGCCATGATGTTCTTCAATCGAAGACTACGATGCCGCTTGGATTTGGTTAAGCCAAACGTCCGAAGAGATGTGGAGAACAGGCAGTTTCAGAATATGAATGAAAGGCCGACCAGGAGTTTTAAGATAGGTCAACCAGTTTTGGCCCGGGACTACCGCACTGAGAAATGGCAGCCAGGAACGATTTGTACACGACAAGGACCTCTCATGTATACCGTGGACGTTGGGGAGAGCATTGTAAGACGCCATGCTGACCAGATTCTAGAGTCACTGGAAAACGTCAACTCCACACCACGATCTGATACACCTGGTAATGAAATCAACGTTCCAATTGCAGCTACCGCAGAACCGGTAATATTGGAAGCAGATGAACTAAACAATGACATTGATCCCGACTCAACATTGCCAGAAGAACCTGATACCCCAAAGAGGCGTTATCCAGACAGAATCAGGAAGCCTCCTCAAAGACTGAACTTATAATTGCTTAAACTTAACCAATGTATCTAGCAACAGTAATTGTGATTGTAATTAGTTATCATTTAGTTGTTAAATGAATGTTATGTACTGTTTATCTAAAAGGGGAGGAATTGTTGTGTATGTACCTTTAAGAGAATAACTGGTCTCAGACTGCAGTACCGGCAGTGACCACCACTGCCTCTGTGTTTTTAGTTTCACTATGGACTTCCACCAGTAAAGACTTATTTTGTTCACTCCTGCTGTCCGTGTCTCAATTATTCACGGACGTAACAATTGCAGTAAGACATCTTTACTCTTATACTCAAATTATCTTGTAATAAAGGCCAACATACCATTTGCTTTAATAAAAACAGAAAATGCTGGAAATACTCAGCAGGTCAGGCAGATTCTGTGGAGAGAGAAACAGAGTTAATGTTTCAGGTCAATGACCCTTCATCAGAACTGGAAAAAGCTGGAGATCGAACAGGTTTTTAAGCAAGTGGAGGGGCAGAGAAAGGGGGGAGGGGAGGAAAGAACAAAAGGGAAGGTCTGTGATAGGATGGAAGGCAGGAGAGATTAAGAGACATTAAGAGATGGTGCAAGGCAAAAGAAGATGGTAATGGGACAAATTAAGAAACAAAAGATGGCTCTAGATGAAGTGTAAAAATAAAAAAATTAAAAATAAAATGAATGGAAAAAAAAATAGGGGCAGAGGTTATGGTCTGAAATTGTTGAACTCTATGTTGAGTCCAGAAGGCTGTAAAGTGCCTAATCGAAAGATGAGGTGCTGTTCCTCGAGCTTACATTGAGCTTCATTGGAACAGTGTAAGAGGCCGAGGACGGTGAGGTCTGAGTGGGAGTGGAGCAGAGAATTAAAATGACAGGCGACCGGAAGCTCAGGATCACCCTTACGGACTGAACAGAGGTGTTCTGCAAAGTGGTTACCCAATCTGCATTTGGTCTCCCCAATGTAGAGGAGACCGCATCGTGAGCAATGATTACAGTATATTAAATTGCAAGACGTACAAGTAAATCGCTGTTTCACCTGGAAGGAGTGTTTGGAGCCCTGGACAGTGGGAAGGGTGGAGGTAAAAGGGCATGTGTTGCATCTCCTGCGCTTGCATGGGATTAGACGCTTTTCACTATGGTCATCCAATCCCTCTACACTTCCATCCCCCACCAGGATGGCCTGAGGGCACTCCGCTTCTTCCTTGAACAGAGGCCCAACCAGTCCCCATCCACCACCACCCTCTTCCACCTGGCTGAACTTGATCTCACGTTGAACAACTTCTCCTTTGACTCCACTCACTTCCTCCAAATTAAAGGTGTTGCTATGGGAACCCGCATGGGTCCCAGCTATGCCTGCCTTTTCGTGGGATATGTCCTACTCAGGCCCCCTCCCTCACCTCTTTTCCGGCACATTGATGACTGTATCGGTGCTGTTTCCTGCTCTGGCCCTGAACTAGAAAATTTCATTCACTTTGCTTCCAATTTCCACCCTTCCCTCACCTTCACAATTCTTCATTAAGATGGAGAATGAAGTAGTTGACTCAGAGACTAGGGTCCTCAATTTAAATAAAGGAAACTACAATGGTCTGAGGAGTGAGTTGGGTAGGATTGATTGGGGAATGTCACTCAAAGGGTTGATGGTGGATAGGCAATGGCAAACATTCAAAGACCGAATGGATGAGCTACAGAATTTGTTCATCCCAATTTGGCATAAAAATAAAACAAAAAAGGTGACTCAACCGTGGCTAACGAGGGAAATTAGGGATAGCATAAGGTCCAAGGAGAGGACATATAAATTGGCCAGAAAAAGCAATAATCCTGAGGATTGGGAGCAGTTTAGGATTCAACAAAGGAGGACAAAGGGATTAATTAAGAAAGGGAAAATAGAATATGACAGTAAGCTTGCAGGGAACATAAAAACTGACTGTAAAAGCTTTTATAGATATGTGAAGAGAAAAAGATTCGTGAAGTCAAGCGTAGGTCCCTTGCAGTCAGAATCAGGGGAATTTATAATGGGGAACAAAGAAATGGCAGACCAACTAAATACATATTTTGGTTCTGGCTTCACAAAGGAGAACACAAATAACCTCCCAGAGATGCCGGGGAACATAGGCCTAGAAATTCAGTTGTTTGCGCCAGCCGCTAGCACCTTAGGAGGAGGAGATGTGGGGCGCTAGGCGGCTAGCGGCCGGGTGCTGCGCGATCTGCGCCTCTCCCCAACTTCAGTAAAGATTTAGCGGCGGCACAAAGCCTTTGCGCGCGCTCAGCTGCGCGCGCAGATCCTGACGTCATTTCATCGTGCAACGCCCTTTGTGCGCCCCAAACCGGAAATTCAGTGGCGCCAGCCTATTGCGCGCCTGGCGCCCCTAGCGACTGGTAGAGGGGAACGGTTCCCAGTCGCTGCGGGGCGCGGGGGGCGCTAATTAAAGGGCACTCCTCCTGCAGTAGAAATGGCAGCCATTTTTCAACACTCCTTCTTTGTGAGAGACGGATCTTTGCAGAGAGACAAAGGTAGAGAGCTTTCTGGTTTGGCTCAACACTCGCACAGGTACTTGTGGCTTCAGGCCACAGCTTTGCACTTGTCTTTAACTTCAGAGCCATAGCATTGATTGGAAACATATAATGGGGGCTGCAATGGGTGCAAACGTTGGCCTTCTCCATTGCATTCAAAGGGCTCAGAGACGCCGTGAGAGAGTGGCAGTCATGGCCAGAGGGAGAAGGGGCAACAGGCGTCGGCTAAGGAGGCCTTACCCACCCAGGGTATACCGCCAGCAATTCTCATATCTGAACATGTCTGACGAGCAGTGTGTTTGGAGGCTGCGATTCCGAAGGGCGGTGGTCACTGAGATCTGCCACCTGCTTCGCGGAGATCTGCAGCCACAGCTGAGGAGCAGGATGTCTCTGTCGGTGGCAGTGAAGGTGACGATGTCTCTCAACTTCTATGCCACCGGCTCCTTCCAATCCGCTGCTGGGGACATTTCCAACATCTCCCAGTTTGCCGTACATTGCTGCATCCGCCAGGTGACCAATGCCCTTTTCAGAAGGAGACGTCAGTTCATCTCCTTCTCCATGGCCCTTGTCAAGCAGCAACAGCGTGCAATGGGCTTTGCAGCATTAGCGGGCTTCCCCATGGTGCAGGGCGCCATTGACTGCACGCATGTGGCTTTGCGGGCACCTCTAGAGCATGCCGAGGATTACCGCAACCAGAAGGGCTACCATTCACTCAACGTGCAGTTGGTGTGTGACCACAGGCAGATCATCCTAGCTGTCAATGCCCGCTTTCCAGGCAGCAGCCACGATGCCTTCATCCTGCGCCAGACTTCTGTGGCAGACATGTTCCAGGCCCAGCCTCACCCACGAGGATGGCTTCTCAGGGACAAAGGCTATCCTTTGTGCACCTGGCTGATGACCCCGCTCCGTGCGCCCAGCACCCCTGCTGAAGAGGGATACAATGACAGCCATCAAGCAACCAGGAACCTCATTGAGCAAACAATCGGCGTCCTGAAGCAACGGTTCCGCTGTCTGGATCGTTCCAGAGGAGCCTACAGTACTCGCCTGAGCGAGTCTCCCATTTCGTGGTCGTGTGCTGCATGCTGCACAACCTGGCTATCCGCAGGACTCAGCCACTGCCACCAGACATTGGAGGACCACCAGAGGAGGAGGAGGAGGAGGAGGACCAGCACAGGAGGGAGGCAGAAAGTGCAAGGGCCGCCCGTCGGCGGCTTATTGAATGTCGGTTCTAGGCCCCCTCTCAGGGAATGGCTTATGAATGTAGCCGCTCCACAAGCCCTCAGCCGAGCAGGGCAACCAGGACTTCCAAAAGAAAGCATGGACAGTGCGATTTAAGAACATTTATTACTTTGATACCTCTGTGCCCTTCCCACATAACAAACTAATGGAGAGAAGCCCCAGCCAAAAACACAAATCGAGCAGTCTCGGCCTTTCAAAAAACACAAATACACCAGTCTCGACCTTTCAAAAAAACAAATCCACCCTCCCCCTTTAAGAGCTCACCGGCGCCAGAGTGTCTGCCATCAATCAGCAGCTCGCCGCACCTGCGCTGCGCCCGCCCTCGGGGGTTTCGCCCCGGGCCGCCGGCTTAGCGCCTAATGATAGTCGTGCATTGCCTGTTTTAGCGCAGCAGCAACCTCTTGGGGCGATGCCACTGAATATCAGCGAAGGTGGCGCGAAGTTGTGCCGGGCGCAAACTTTAGCGGCCACCCGGCTGTAGCGCCCCAAACGTGGCTATACTGAATTTCTAGGCCATAGGGTCTGATGAAAGGGTGGAACTGAAAAAAATCAATATCTGTAGGGAAATGGTGTTAGGAAAATTGATGGGACTGAAGGCCGATAAATCCCCAGGGCCTGATAATCTACATCCCAGGGTACTTAAGGAAGTGGCCCTAGAAATAGTAGATGCATTGCTGGTCATCTTCCAGAACTCGATAGACTCTGGAACAGTACCCATGGATTGGAGGGTAGCTAATGTTACCCCACTATTCAAAAAAGGTGGTAGAGAAAAAACAGGGAATTATAGACCGGTAAACCTGACATCGATAGTGGGGAAAATGCTAGAGTCCATTATAAAAGATGTAATAGCAGAGCACTTGGAAAGCAGTGACAGGATCGGACAAAGTCAACATGGATTTACAAAAGGTAAATCATGCTTGACTAACCTACTGGAATTTTTTGAGGATGTAACTGGTAAAATAGATAAGGGAGAACCAGTGGATGTGGTGTATTTGGACTTTCAGAAGGCTTTCGATAAGGTCCCACATAAGAGATTAGCATGCAAAATTAAGGCACATGGGATTGGGGGCAAGGTATTGACTTGGATAGAGAACTGGTTGGCGGACAGAAAGCCAAAGAGTTGGAATAAATGAGTCGTTTTCCGAGTGGCAGGCAGTGACTAGTGGGGTACCGCAAGGATCAGTCCTAGGACCCCAGCTGTTCACAATATATATTAATGATCTGGACGAGGGAATTGGATGTAAAACTCCAAATTTGCAGACGACACAAAGCTGGGTGGGAGGGTATGCTGTGAGGAGGATGTCGTGAAACTCCAGTACGATTTGGACAGGTTGGGTGATTGGGCAGAAACATGGCAAATGCACTATAATGTGGATAAATGTGAGGTTATCCACTTTGGTGGCAAAAACAGGAAGGCAGATTATTTTTTGAATGGCAATAGATTGGGAGAAGGGGAAGTGCAAAGAGACCTGGGTGTTCTTGTGCACCAGTCGCTGAAGGTAAGCATGCAGGTGCAGCAGGTGGTTAAGAAGGCAAATGGTATGTTGGCCTTCATAGCAAGAGGGTTTGAGTACAGGAACAAGGATATCTTGCTGCAGTTGTACAGGGCCTTGGTGAGACCGCACCTTGAGTATTGTGTGCAATTTTGGTCTCCTTACCTGAGGAAGGACGTTTTTGCCATGGAAGGAGTGCAGCGAAGATTCACCAGGCTGATACCTGGGATGGCAGGAATGACGTATGAGGAGAGATTGTGTCGATTGGGCTTATACTCACTGGAGTTTAGAAGATTGAAAGGGGATCTCATCGAAACCTATAAAATTCTGTCAGGCCTGGACAGACTAGATGCAGGAAGGATGTTTCTGATGGCCGGGGAGTCTAGAACCAGGGGTCATAGTTTAAGGATAAGGGGTAAGCCATTTAGGACTGAAATGAGGAGGAATTTCTTCACCCAGAGAGTGGTGAACCTGTGGAATTCTCTGCCACAGAGGGCGGTGGAGGCCAGTTCATTAAATATATTCAAGAAAGAGTTGGATATATTTCTTGAGGCTAAAGGGATCAAGGGATATGGGGAGAAGGCAGGGACAGGGTACTGAATTTGGATGATCAGCCATGATCTCATTGAATGGCGGAGCAGGCTCGAGGGGCCGAATGGCCTACTCCTGCTCCTGTCTTCTATGTTTCACATGGTCCATCTCCGACTCTTCCCTTCCCTTCTTCGACTTCTCTATCTCCATCTCTGGGGATAGGCTCTTGGCAAACATTCACTGCAAGCCCACTGACTCCCACAGCTACCTGGACTACAGTTCCTTCCACCCGGCTTCCTGTAAGGACTCTATTCCATTCTCCCAGTTTCTCTGTCTCCACTGCATCTGCTCTGACGATGCCACCTTCCATACCAGTGCTTCCGATATGTCTTCTTTTTTCCTCAACCGAGGATTCCACTCTACTGTGGTTGACACGGCCCTTGACTGTGTCCGTTCTATTTCCCGCACTTCTGCTCTCACCCCTTCTCCACCCTCCCGGAACCACGATAGGGTTCCCCTTGTCCTCACCTTTCACCCCACCAGCCTCCACATTCGACGGATCATCCTCAACCATTTCCACCACCTCCAGCGTGATCCCATCACCAAACACATCTTCCCCTCACCTCCCCTTTCAGCAATCCGAAGGGACCGCTCACTCCGCGACACCCTGGTCCACTCCTCTATCACCCCCAATACCCCTTCCCCTTCGCCCGGCACCTTCCCATGCAAGCGCAGGAGATGGAAAACATGCCCTTCCCACTGTCCAGGGCCCCAAACACTCCTTCCAGGTGAAACAGCGATTTACTTGAACTTCTTGAAATTTAGTATACTGTATTCGCTGCTCACGATGCGGTCTCTACATTGGGGAGACCAAATGCAAATTGGGTGACTGCTTTGCAGAACACCTCCGTTCAGTCCGTGAGGGTGACCCCGAGCTTCCGGTCGCCTGTCACTTTAATTCCCTGCTCCACTCCCACTCAGACCTCACCATCCTTGGCCTCTTACACTGTTCCAATGAAGCTCAATGTAACCTCGAGGAACAGCACCTCATCTTTCGATTAGGCACTTTACAGCCTTCTGGACTCAACATAGAGTTCAACAATTTCAGACCATAACCTTTGCCCCTATTCTTTTTTTTTCCATTCATTTTATTTATTATTTTTATTTTTTTAAATTATTTTTACACTTCATCTAGAGCCACCTTTTGTTTCTTAATTTGTCCCATTACCATCTCCTTTTGCCTTGCCCCATCTCTTAATCTCTCCTGCCTTCCATCCTATCACAGACCTTCCCTTTTGTTCTTTCCTCGACCTGAAACGTTAACTCTGTTTCTCTCTCCACAGATGCTGCCTGACCTGCTGAGTATTTCCAGCAGTTTCTGTTTTTATTTCAGATTTCCAGCATCTGTAGTATTTTGCTTTTGTATACCATTTGCTTTCCTAATTGCTTGCTGTATCTGCATGTTAACTTTCAGTGATTCATATACAAGGACACCCAGGTCCCTCTGAACACCAACATTTCTCAATCTCTCACCATTTAAAAATACTCTGCTTTTCTATTTTTCCTACCAAAGTGGATAACTTCACATTTCTCCACATTATATTCCATTTGCCATGTTCCTGCCCACTCACTTAGCCTGTCTATATCCCCTTGAAGCCTCCTTACATCCTCCTCACAACTTACATTCCCACCCAGCTTTGTATCATCAGCAAACTTGGATATATTACATTTGGTCCCCTAATCCAAATCATTAATATAGATTGTGAATGGCTGAGGCCCAAGCACTGATCCTTGTGGTACCCCACTAGTTACAGCCTGCCAACCCGAAAATGACCCATTTATTCCTACTCTCTGTTTTCTGTCCGTTAACCAATCCTCAATCTATGCTGGTATATTACCCCCAATCCCATGAGCCCTAATTTTGTTTAATAACGTCTTGTGTGGCACCTTAGCAAGTGCCTTCTGAAAATCCAAATACACCATATCCACTGGTTCCCCCTTACCTATTCTGCTATGTACAACCTCCAAAAACTCTAATAGATTTGTCAAACACGATTTCCCTTTCATAAATCCGTGTTGACTCTGCCCAATCCTATTATTATTTTCTAAGTGCCCTGTTACCACGTCTTTAATTATAGATTCTAGCATTTTCCCTACTATTGATATCAGGCTAACTGGTCTGTAGTTCCCCGTTTTCTCTCTCCCTCCTTTCTTAAATAGTAGGGTTACATTTGCTACCTTCCAATCCGCGGGAACCGTTGTGGAATTTTGGAAAATAACAACAAATGCATCCACTATCTCTATAGCCAGCTCTTTCAAAACCCTAGTATGTAGGCCATTGGGGAGATTGAACACAAATTGGGTGATCACTTTGCAGAATACCTCCGTTCAGTCCGTAAGTGTGAGCCCAAGCTTCTGGTCGCCTGTCACTTTAATTCTCCGCTCCACTCCCACTCTGACCTCTCCATCCTCAGCCTCTTACATGGTTCCAACGAAGCTCAACGTAAGCTCGAGGAACAGCACCTCATTTTTCGATTACAGCCTTCTGGACTCAACATAGAGTTCAACAATTTCACACCATAACCTCTGCCCCCTATTTTATCACATGGCAGCTGTTGGTGTTTCTGCCATTCCCATGTACACCTCTTCTAGACTCATCTTTTGTTTCTTAACTTGTCCCATTACCATCTCCTTTTGCTTTGCACCATCATCCCTTTTGTCATTGAATCTCTCCTGCCTTCCATCCTATCACAGACCTTCCCTTTTGTTCTTTCCTCCCCTTCCCCCTTTCCCTGCCCCTACACTTGCTTAAAATCTGTTGCACCTCTAACTTTTTCCAGTTCTGATGAAGGGTCATCGACCTGAAACGTTAACTCTGTTCTCGTTCCACAGATGCTGCCTGACCTGCTGAGTGTTTCCAGCACTTTCTGTTTTTGTTTATAATGATTGCTACCCTGAGATGTGTAATAAACTTGTGAAAATATTCAACCAAAACAAATATGGCCAAACGGTTATAGGAACTGCTATTTACATTGGCCCAGAAATTTGGGTCGGAGGCTTCCCGTGGGTGCAAGCCTCCGACCTGCACATACCTAGCGCGCCGGCCGTTGAGCTGTGGGCCCGCGTGGGATTCCGATCCTGGGCCTCCCCTAACTGCCAGCGCGCAGTGCTTGCGTATCCCAGGGGCGCAATTAGTTTGATGCGTCCCCTGGGATCACGTGGGCCATGGAGAGCCAATGGTAACAGGGAATGCTTCGTTCATAAAATTGACAGGAAGAGCTGTCAAAACCACAAATACTATAAGCCCCAAAACATCACTAAAATTTCAAAGAATTTTTTTTTTTTAAATCACATTTTTAAAATAACTATAAATTATATAAAATAACTATTTGAAACAATAATTTAAATTTTTGAAAAAATTAAGTACATTTTCTAACGGGGCTAAAAATAAACTTACCTTTCTTTAAAGTATTTAAAAATAATAAACCTGTGGAAAAAATGTTTTAATTTTAATTAATTCACTACTTACCTTGTTAAAAGCAGGCCTTGTGCCTGCTTTTTATATGTGTAACTCCTGGAGACTTACCCTCCCGGAAAAACCTGGAAAAAAACCGTAAGTTCAATGCGCACGCGCTGCCTTTCCAGCGCACGCGTTCCACCTCTGAACCCCTTCTTTCAAGGGAACGGAAGTTCCGGTTTCCCGCGCATGCGCAGTGCATGCACAAAACCGGCACTTCCATTGGGCCTATGGGTGAGTACACCGTGCGTACTCACCCGTGGAGACCCGAATTTCTGGCCCATAGTGAGTGCAAAAAGAATCAAGTGCAGTAATTAATATGGTGAAACCAACGTGTAGTTAATAGTTAACCCATTGTGTGAAAGGTTAACTAGATTATAAGCTGATACCATGAGTGCCAAGTCCCCGGATGACTTTGGCTCCCAGGTAGTGTTCTTCACGCTTGGGACACTGGCTCTTCTTGCTGTTGGTTACATCTGACTGGCATCAACACAAGTAACGAACCTGGCAGATGGCAAGTTGGTAACTGGCATTGTATGTGGCTCTTCTGACATCAGTCACACTGAAGGACAGGATAAATCTTCATTTAGAAAGACATGGATTAATCAAGGATAGGCAGCACAAATTTGTTAAGGAACGGCTGTGTCTGACAAACTTGATTGAATTTTTTGAGGAGTTAACAAGGAGGGTAGATGAGGGTAGTGCGTTTGATGTAGTGTATATGGACTTTAGCAAGGCTTTTGATAAGGTTCCACATGGCAGACTGGTCACACCCCCATCCACATCAATGGGGCTGTGGTGGAAAGGGTGGACAGCTTTAAGTTCCTCGGAGTCCACATCACGGAAGACCTCTCCTGGTCCCTCAACACCTCCTCTCTGGTGAAGAAGGCCCAGCAGCGCCTATATTTCTTAAGGAGGCTGAAGGGATGTAATCTGTCACCCCTGATCCTCTCTAACTTTTACCGCTGCACTATAGAGAGCATCCTGACAAACTGTATCACAGTATGGTATGGCAGCTGTAGCTACTATGACCGGAAAGCCCTGCAGCGGGTAGTCAAAACTGCCCAACACATTACCGGCACCCGGCTACCGACCATAGAGCACATATACCAGAAACGCTGTCTACGGAGGTCACGGTCCATCATCAAAGACCCTACCCACCCCAGCCACAGTCTGTTCGCCCTCCTACCATCTGGGAGACGCTACAGATGCATTCGCACCCGTACAACCAGATTTAGGAACAGCTTCTTTCCCAGGGCTGTCATCCTACTGAACTCCACAAATAAACTCTAAAGCCTGCACATCTGCCAATGCACTTTATTATGGTAATATTTATGTTAATATACTACAAGCCAAATGTATGTTGAATGTTTAAATGTCTTAATCCAAATGTACACTCTCGGGAGCCGCAAGCCTACATTTCGTTGTACTGCACTTGTGCACTAACAATGACAATAAAAAAAGTTGATTTGATTTGATGAAGTTAAAAGCCCATGAGATGCAGGGCAAAGTGCCAAGTTGGATTCAAAACTGGCTCGGACGCAGGTTGATGGGTATTTTTGTGACTGGAAGGCTGTTTCCAGTGGGGTTCCGCAGGGCTCAGTACTAGGTCCCTTGTTTTTTGTGGTATATATATCAATGATCTAGACTTGAATATAGGGGGTATGATTAAGAAGTTTGCAGATGATACTAAAATCGGCTGTGTGGTTGATACTGAAGAAGGAAGCTGTAGACTGCAGGAAGATATCAATAAATTGGTCAGGTGGGAAGAACGGTGGCAAATGGAATTCAATCCGGAGAAGTGTGAGGTAATGCATTTGGGGAGGGCTAACAAGAAAAGGGAATACACATTAAATGGTAGGACACTGAGTAGTGTAGAGGAACAAAGCATGTCCACAGATCCCTGAAGGTAGTAGGCCAGGTAGTTGAGAAGACATACGGAATGCTTGCCTTTATTAGCCGTGGCATAGAATACAAGAGCAGGGGGGTTATGCTTCAACTGTATAAAACACTAGTTAGGCCTCAGCTAGAATACTGCATGCAGTTCTGGTCACCACATTACAGGAAAGATGTGATTGCACTGGAGAGCGTACAGAGATGATTTACAAGGATGTTGCCAGGAGTAGAGAATCTTAGCTATGAGGAAAGACGGGATAGGCTGGGTTTGTTTTCCTTGGAACGGAGGAGGCTGAGAGGAGATCTTATTGAGGTGTATAAAATGATGAGGGGCCTAGATAAAGTGGATATAAAGGACCTATTTCCCTTAGCAGAGGTCAAAAACCTGGGGGCACAGATTTAAAGTAATTGGTGGAAGGTTTAGAAGAGATTTGAGGGGAAATTTCTTCTCCCAGAGGGTTGTGGGGGTCTGGAACTCACTGCCTGAAAGGGTGGTAGAGGCAGGAACATTTATAAAGTACTTGCATGTGCACTTGGAATGCTTTAACCTGCAGGGCTACGGACCAAGAGCTGGGAAGTGGGATTAGGCTGGATAGCTCTTTGTTGGCCGGCGTGGACACAGTGGGCCGAAATGGCCTCCTTCCGTGCTGTAACTTTCTATGATTCTACACTCCAGATTGTAGACTCCCTGTTACATTTGACTGGATTTCTACTGGTACATGCAACATTTATTAATTTTTCTTTGACAATGAAATCATTAATTATCGTAGATATTTTTTCATATTTAATACTTCAGTCTTCCTTGATATTCTGCAAGCAATTAGGAAGGCAAATGATATCTCAGCCTTTATTGCAAGGGGGTTGGAGTATAAGAGTTAGGAAGTCTTGCTGCAATTATATAGGACTTTGGTGAGCCCACACCTGGAGTACAGTGTACAGTTCTCGTCTCCTTACCTAGGGAAAGATATGCTTGCCTTAGAGGGGGTGCAATAAATGTCCACTAGATTGATTCCTGGGATGAAAGGGTTCTCCTATGAGGAGGGATTGCGTAAATTGGGTCCATACTCTCTGGAGTTTAGAAGAATGAGAGGTGATCTCATTGAAATGTATAATATTCTTAAGAGGGCTTGACAGGGTAGATAGAGAGGTTGATTCCCCTGGCTGGGGAGTCTAGAACCAGGGGTCATAATCTCAGGATAAGTGGTCGACCATTTAGGACTGAGATGAGGAGAAATTTCTTCACTCAGAGGGTTGTGAATCATTGGAATTCTCTACCCAAGAGGGCTGTGGATGCTCAGTCGTTGAATATATTCAAGATTGAGATAGATAGTTGTAATGAAATCTGTTTGTCTTGATCCTGTATTCGTTTTGCACTCATGTATATTACCCTCCCCCACTGTGTATAGTTTCACTTCCTCTTTCCCGACTAACCTGGGAGGTTCCAGGTCTTGGCTCTTGGCTCCGCCCCTGACTTCTCTTACATAAAGATCCCAGGATCTGTATGACTCATTCCTGTGAACCAGTCGGCGTGTTGAGATGTTAGCTCTGATCTTAGTGATTAAAAGCCAACTTGTTTAAGTCTATAACTTCTAGTTTTGTGGTTATTGAAGGCCCATCAATAGTTTTTTGAACACTAAGGGAATCAAGGAATATGGGTTCGGGCGGGTTGTGGCGTTGAGGTCAAAGATCAGCCATGATCTCATTGAATGGCGGAGCAGGCTTGAGAGGTCGTATGGCTTACTCCTGCTCCAATTTTTATGCTCTTATGATACTGCCTGCCTGAGGCATCACTCTCCTACCAGTGCATAAGTAACCCCTAATTGGGGAGAGTCTAGAGGTGGATAGATCCCATAAAGACATTCTTCACCAAAACTTCATGTTCTATTCCAACTCCAATATCCCAAATAAGGGATATAAAAATTAGTTGTTAACCCTGTTCTCCATAATTACACCGTCCAACCCTCACTCTACGTTAAGTCATTATAGAGAAGATCTGGGCTCTTTTTTTCCTACAAAAGAGAAGGCTGAGACGTGAACTAATAGATGTTTTTAAAGTTATGAAGCGGTTTGATAGGGTAGACGTAGAGAAGATGGTTCCACTTGTGGAGGAGTCCAAACTAGCGGCTATAAAGAAGATACTCACTAATAAATCCAACAGGGAATTCAGGAAAAACTTCTTTACTCAGTGGTGAGAATGTGGAACTCACTGCCACAGGGAGTAGTGGAGGTGAATAGCATAAATGCAATGAAGGCGAAACTAGATAAGTACATCAGGGAGAAAGGAATAGAAGGATTGGCTGATAGGGTGAGATGAAGAGTGGTGGGAGGAGGCTCGTGTGGAACATAAGAACATGAGAAATAGGAGCAGGAGTCGGCCATTGGGCCCTCGAGCCTGCTCCGACATTCAATAACATCATGGCTGATCTGATCTTGGCCTCAACTCCACTTTTCTGCCTGTTCCCCATAACCCTCAACTCCCTGTAGTTCAAAAATCTATCTCAACCTTGAATATATTCAATGACTCAGCCTCCACAGCTCTCTGGGGTAGAGAATTCCAAAGATTCATGACCCTCTGAGAGAAGAAATTCCTTCTCATCTCCGTCTTAAATGGGCAACCCCTTATTCTGAAATTATGCCCCCTAGTTCTAGAATCCCCCATGGGGGGAAACATCCTCTCAGCATCTACCCTGTCAAGCCCCCTCAGAATCTTATATGTTTCAATAAGATTACCTCTCATTCTTGTAAACTCCAATTAGTATAGGCACAACCTGCTCAACCTTTCCTCATAAGGCAACCCCTTCATCCCAGGAATCAACCTAGTGAACCTTCTCTGAACTGCCTCCAAAGCAAGTATATCCCTCCATAAATAAGGAGAACAAAACTGTACACAGTACTCCAGGTGTGGTCTACAACACCTTTAATTTGGAGGAAATGAGTGGAGTCAAAGGAGAAGTTGTTCAATGTGAGAACAAGTTTAGCCAGGCGGAGGAGGGTGGTGGTGGATGGGGACTGGTTGGGCCTCTGTTCGAGGAAGAAGTGGAGTGCCCTCAGGCCATCCTGGTGGGGGATGGAGGTGTAGAGGGATTGTACGTCCATGGTGAAAAGGAGGCGGTTGGGGCCAGGAAACTGGAAACTGTTAAAGTGGCGGAGGGCGTCAGAAGAGTCGCAGATGTAGGTGGGAAGAGACTGGACAAGGGGAGAAAAAATAGAGTTGAGATAGGAAGAGATAAGTTCCGTGGGGCAAGAACAGGCTGAAACGATGGGTCTACCAGGGAAGTCCTGTTTGTGGATCTTGGGAAGGAGGTAGAAGCGGGCTGTGCAGGGTTGGGGGACTATGAGGTTGGTGGCCATGGGGGGGGGGGAAGATCTCCAGAGGAGATGAGGTCAGTGACAGTCTTGGAAACGGTGGTTTGATGTTCGGTAGTGGAGTCATGGTCCAGGTGGAGATAGGAGGAGGTGTCGGAGAGCTGGCGTTCAGCTTCCTCTAGGTAGAGGTCGGTTCGCCAAACAACAACAGCACCACCACTGTCAGCAGGTTTAATGGTGTGGAGATGCCGGTGTTGGACTGGGGTGGACAAATGTAAGAAGTCACACAACACCAGGTTATAGTCCAACAGTTTTATTTGAAATCACAAGCTTTCGGAGCGCTGCTCCTTCATCAGGTGAAGTGGAGAGATGCATAAAGACACAGCTTATATAGTCAGAGAATAATGCAAGATGATTACAGGTAATCTTTCTAACTGCCATTTATCACACCTTGGCAGAGAGATAATCACAGCAATCAACGGTGTGAATGGTGTCCAAACAGGTCAGTCAGGAAAACATTACATCAAAGAACAATGAGGTGGGGTCACAAGGGGTCAAATGTTGCAGATGCTGGGGTCTGTATGAAAAACAAAAAACAGACAAAAAAACATTTTTTTTTGCTGGAAATCACAGCAGGTCCGGCCGCATCTGTGTAGAGAGAACAAGCCAACGACGACTCGAGTCTGGGTGACCCTACGTCAGGTGGGGTTACATGTAGCGTGACATGAACCCAAGACCCTGGTTGAGGCCGTCCTCATGTGTGCGGAACTTGGCTATCAGTTTCTGCTCTACAATTTTGCGTTGTCGTGTGTCTCGAAGGCTGCCTTGGAGAATGCTTACCCAAAGATTGGAGGCTGAATGTCCTTGACTGCTGAAGTGTTCCCCGACTGGGAGGGAACACTCCTGCCTGGCGATTGTTGCGCGGTGTCCGTTCATCCGTTGTCGCAGTGTCTGCATGGTCTCGCCGATGTACCATGCTCCGGGGCAGCCTTTCCTGCAACATATATAGTAACATAGAGATAGGAACAGGAGTAGGCCATTCGGCCCTTCGAGCCTGCTCCGCCATTCAATGAGATCATGGCTGATCCTCGTCTGAGATCATAGCTGATCTTACCAGTTCAGTACCCCGTCCCCGCCTTTTCTCCGTAACCCTTAATCCCCTTAGCCTTCAGAAATATATCCAATTCTCTCTTGAAAATATTTATTGAATTAGCCTTCACAGCCCTCTGTGGCAGGGAATTCCACAGGCTCACCACTCTTTGAGTGAAGAAATTCTTCCTCATCTCTGTTTTAAATGATTTGCCCGCTATTTTTAGACTGTGGCCCCTGGTTCTGTGCTCCCCGGCCATTGGAAACATTCTCTCTGAATTCAGCCTGTCCAGGCCTGCCATAATTTTATATGTTTCGATGAGATCCCCTCTCAATCTTCTAAACTCCAGTGAGTACAAGCCCAAACTATTTAATCTCTCTTCGTAGGTCATTCCCGCCATTCCAGGTATCAGCCTGGTGAATCGCCGTTGCACTCTTTCCATGGCAAGAACATCCTTCCGCAGATGGGGCGACCAAAACTGTACACAATACTCCAGATGCGGTCTCACCAGCACCTTGTACAGCTGTAGTAAGGTATCCCTATTCCTATACTCGAACCCCCTTGATATGAAGGCCAACATACCATTTGCCTTCTTAATCGCCTGTTGCACCTGCATGCTCTCCTTCAGTGACTGGTGCACAAGAACACCCAGGTCCCTCTGCACTTCCCCATCTCCCAATCTATTGCCATTTAGATAATAATCTACCCTCCTGTTTTTACCCCCAAAGTGGATAACCTCGCATTTATCCACATTATAGTGCATCTGCCACGTATCCGCCCATTCCCCCAACCTGTCCAAATCGCACTGTAGCCTCCTGACATCCTCATCAGAGCCCACCCCTCCTCCTAGTTTAGTGTCGTCAGCGAATTTGGAAATATTGCATCCAATTCCCTGATCCAGATCATTTATATATATTGTGAACAGCTGGGGTCCCAGGACAGATCCTTGCGGCACCCCGCTGGTCACTGCCTGCCACTCTGAAAACGAGCCGTTTATTCCAACTCTCTGTTTTCTATCCGCCAGCCAGTTCTCTATCCACGTTAATACTTTGAGGTGTGATAAATGGCAGTTAGAAAGATTACCTGTAATCATCTTGCATTATTCTCTGACTATATAAGCTGTGTCTTTATGCATCTCTCCACTTCACCTGATGAAGGAGCGGCGCTCCGAAAGCTTGAGATTTCAAATAAAACTGTTGGACTATAACCTGGTGTTGTGTGACTTCTTACAGCAGGTTTAATGACAATGTCGGGGTTGGATCTGAGAGAATGGAGTGCTGCAAGTTCAGAGGGAGGTAGGTTGGAGTGAGTGAGGGGAGCAGAGAAATGGAGACGGCTGATGTCACGGCGGCAGTTTGCAATGAAAAGATCTAGAGAGGGTAAGAGGCCAGAGGGAGGGGTCCAGGTAGAACGAGAATTCTGAAAGCGGGAGAAAGAGTCAGCCGTGCGAGGGGAAGACTCCTGGCCAAAGAAGTGGGCACGGCGGTGAAGGCGGTGGAAAAAGAGCTCAGCATCGTGCCGAGCTCGAAATTCATTGAGGTGGGGGCGTAAGGGGATGAAGCTCAGGCCTTTGCTGAGGACTGATCGTTCCGGGTCAGAGGGGATAGTGAAAATGCGGCAGGGGGTGAGATTGGCAGAAGTCGGGGGGGTCAGAGCAAAGTGAAGGGGAAGATGGTTCCGGAGGGGCGTTGGTGTTCAAGAGTTGATGAAGCTTGCGATCCTTGACATCGGAAAGGAAGAAAAAAAGTTTTTTGTTGAAGCGTTGGATGAGTCGAAGGATGAAATGGAATTGTGGACCCAGACAGCTTTGAGATAGAGCACGTCGGTGCTGCTGAAGAGAGGTCGAGAGTGTTCATGTGGCGCCGCATAGCGTTGAGCGTGGATCTCAAGATGCAACGAGAGCAGTAGTTTGAGGAACAATGAATATCTTGGAGATATTTGTAATCCTGGGTGGATCTGAAACACGAAGGGTGGAAGTTTAGTTGGAATCCATGTGGAATAAGTCGGAACCAGAGACAGTTGCTGAGGAAAATGATGTGGCTGTGAAACCGAGTCTTGGCAGATACCTGATCAAACACAAGAAGGGAAACTGAAAGCAATGAAGACGAACAAGGTTGAAGAGCCAAACAGAGATCCTGTCGAAGAGAAGAGCAGAACTTCTTCAAGGTGGGCATTCCTAGAAGAGGGGTGGCAGTGAACCAAACACGAATACAATAGCAAAATACTGCGGATGCTGGAAATCCAAAATAACAGCAGAAAATGCTGGAAAAACTCAGCAGGCCAGGCAAAATGAAATGACAGGTGACCGGAAGCTCGGGGTCACCCTTGCGGAACACCTTCCTTCAGTCTGTAAGGGTGACCCCGAGCTTCTGGTCGCCTATCATTTCAATTCACCGCTCCATTCCCACTCAGACCTCACCGTCTGCGGCTTCTTGCATTGTTCCACGGAAGCTCACCGTAAACTCGAG
The DNA here is from genome assembly GCF_052327205.1 of Somniosus microcephalus. Lineage (NCBI taxonomy): Eukaryota > Metazoa > Chordata > Chondrichthyes > Squaliformes > Somniosidae > Somniosus > Somniosus microcephalus. The sequence continues at coordinate 103,551,008 of NC_140997.1, forward strand.
GAACAGCACCTCATCTTCCGATTAGGCACTTTACAGCCTTCCGGACTCAATATTGAGTTCAACAACTTCAGATCATAACCTCGGCCCCTATTATATTTTTATATTTTTTATCCACACTTTTGGTTTGTGACTTTTCCTTTTTTTCTCTCCCACATGGCAGCAGTCTTTCACTCTGCCAGCGCATTTCAGACTTCATTTAGAGCCATTGTCTGTTTCTTTACCTATCCTATTACTATCTCGTCTCACCTTGAATATCTCTTAATGTCTCTTCTTTCATCCCCTCCCCCCTTTCCCAGCGGCCAAACAAGCTTTTGTTTCATTTCCTGCCTTTTCTCTCAGTTCTGTCGAAGGGTTTCGACCTGAAACGTTGACTCTATTTCTCTCTCCACGGATGCTGCCTGGCCTGCTGAGTTTTTCCAGCATTTTCTGTTGTTATTTCGGACTTCCAGCATCCGCAGTATTTTGCTATGGTAACTTTTTGTGTTTCATGTACAAGGACACCCAGATCCCTCTGTTCCGCAGCATTCTGTAGTCTCTCTCCATTTAAATAATATTTTGCATTTTTATTCTTCCTACCAAAGTGGATAACCTTACATTTTCCCACATTATACTCCATCTGCCAAATTTTTGCCCACTCACTTAACCTGTTTATATCCCTTTGCAGACTTTTTGTGTCCAACTTGCTTTCCCGTTTATATTTGTATCATCGCAGATTTGGCTACAGTACACTCGGTCCCTTCATCCAAGTCATTCATATAGATTATAAATAGTTCAGGCCCCAGCACTGATCCCTGTGGCACCCCACTAGTTACAGTTTGCCAACCTGAAAATGACCCATTTATCCCGACTCTCTGTTTTGTGTTAGTTAGCCAATCCTCTCTCCATGCTAATATATTCCGCAGGGCCCAGTACTAGGTCCCTTGCTTTTTGTGGTATATATCAATGATCTAGACTTGAATATAGGGGGTATGATTAAGAAGTTTGCAGATGATACTAAAATCAGCTGTGTGGTTGATACTGAAGAAGGAAGCTGTAGACTGCAGGAAGATATCAATAAATTGGTCAGGTGGGCAGAACAGTGGCAAATGGAATTCAATCCGGAGAAGTGTGAGGTAATGCATTTGGGGAGGGCTAACAAGAAAAGGGAATACACATTAAATGGTAGGACACTGAGTAGTGTAGAGGAACAAAGGGACCTTGGAGTGCATGTCCACAGATCCCTGAAGGTAGCAGGCCAGGTAGATAAGGTAGTTAAGAAGGCATACGGAATGCTTGCCTTTATTAGCCATGGCATAGAATACAAGAGCAGGGGGGTTATGCTTCAACTGTATAAAACACTAGTTAGGCCTCAGCTAGAGTACTGCGCGCAGTTCTGGTCACCACATTACAGAAAAGATGTGATTTCACTACAGAGGGTAGAGAGGAGATTTACAAGGATGTTGCTGGGAGTAGAAAATCTTAGCTATGAGGAAAGACTGGATAGGCTGGGTCTGCTTTCCTTGGAACAGAGGAGGCTGAGGGGAGAGCTTATTGAGGTGTATAAAATTATGAGGGCCATAGATAAAGTGGATAGAAAGGACCTATTTCCCTTAGCAGAGGGGTCAAAAACCAGGAGGCACAGATTTAAAGTAATTGGGGGAAGGTTTAGAGGGGATTTGAGGGGAAATTTCTTCACCTAGAGGGTTGTGGGGGTCTGGAACTCACTGCCTGAAAGGGTGGTAGAGGCAGGAACCCTAACCACATTTAAAAAGTACTTGGACGTGCACTTGGGATGCTCTAACCTGCAGGGCTACGGACCAAGAGCTGGGATGTGGGATTAGGCTGGATAGCTCTTTGTTGGCCGGTGTGGACACAATGGGCCGAAATGGCCTCCTACCATGCTGTAACTTTTTATGCTTCCATGATTCTATTACCCCAACACCATGAGCGCTTATCTTGTGCAGTAACCTTTTATGTGGCACCTTGTCAAATGCCTTTTGGAAATCCCATTGCACTACATCTACTGGTTCCCCTTTATCCACCGTGCTCGTTACATCCTCAAAGAACTCTAATAAATTTATCAAACACGATTTCCCTTTCATAAAACCATGTTGACTCTCCTTGATTGTATTATGATTTTCTAAATGCTACTACTTCCTTATTAATGGATTGCAGCATTTTCTCAATGACAGATGTTAGACTAACTGGCCTATAGTTTCCTGCTTTCTGTCTCCCTCCTTTCTTAAATCGGGGCGTTACATTTGCGGTTTTCCAATCCGCTGGGACCTTTCCAGAATCTAGGGCATTTTGGAAGATTATAATCAATGCATCCACTATCTCTGCAGCCACTTCTTTTAAGACCCTAGGACCCTAGGATGCAGGCCATCAGGTCCAGGGGGCTTGTCAGCTTTTAGTCCCATTAGTTTGCCTGGTACTTTTTCTCTAGTGATAGTGATTGTTTTAAGTTCCTCCTTCCCTTTTTTCCCTTGATTTTAAACTATTATTGGGATGCTTTTTGTGTCTTCTCCCGTGAAGACAGATACAAAATATTTGTTCAAAGTCTGTGCCATTTCCCCGTTCCCCATTATTAATTTCCCAGTCTCATCCTCTAAGGGGCCAATGTTTACTTTAGCTACTCTCTTCCTTTTTATAGACTTGTAGAAGTTCTTACTGTCTGTTTTTATATTTCTTGCTAGTTTAATCTCATAATCTATTTTCTCCCTCTATTATTTTTTTTAAATAAGAGCATAAACACCAGCATGAACCAGTTGGGCCGAATGGCCTGCTTCTGTGCTGTACATTCTATGTAATAACCTCATGAAGTTATTGTTTGGTATGAATAAACTTGTCCTTATGTACAATCTAGAATCAACTAATTAATTCATTCATTCATTCATTGAAGTGTATAAAATTCTGAGGGGCCTGGATTGCGTGGATAGGATGGACCTATTTCCCTTAGCAGTGAGGTCAATAATCAGGGGGCGTAGATTTAAAGTAATTGGTAGAAGGATTAGAGGGAAGTTGAGGAGAACCTTTTTGACCCAGAGGGTGGTGGGGGTCTGGAACTCACTGCCTGAAAGGGTGGTAGAGGCAGAGACCCTCATCACATTTAAAAAGTACTTGGATATGCACTTGAAGTGCTGCAGTCTAAAGGGCTACAGTCCAAGAGCTGGAGAGTGGGATTAGGTTGGATAGCTCTTTTTCGGCTGGCACAGACACGATGGGCCGAATGGCCTCCTTCTGTGCCGTAGATCTTTGAACCTATATTCTAAGTTTCAATTTGACTAATTTTGCTAGCTCTCAGGCCTCTGCGTCAGAAGACTGAGAGTTCAAGGCCTAGAAATTCATTGTAGCCACTTTTGGGGCGGTAAAGTCGGGCGGCCGCTAAAGTTTGCGCCCGCCGCCAATTCGAGGCCACTTCTGCGATATTCATTAGCTTCGCCCTAAGAGTTTGCTCGAGCGCTAAAACTGGTGCTGGACGCCTCTCTTTAGGTGTTAAGCCGGAGGTGCTGAGCGAGAGCGCCCAGGCCGGGCGCAGCGCAGGTGCGGCCATCTCGTGAATGACAGCAGACACCCTGGCGCCGGCCAGCTCTTAAGGGGGAAGGGTCGACTTTGTCTGCTGCCACGCCCTGGATAGTGGAGCCCTCCAGCTAGGCCTGAACACTGCTGCTGGACCCAAATAGCGCCTGAAGCCATGCAGAGGGCCCGTGAACGAGCGCAGTGCTTCTCAGAGCGTGATCTGAGTGTGCTGGTTGGTGGTGTGGAGAAGAGGCGCCATATTTTGTACCCGGACAATGGCAGGAGGGCGCCGCTCCGCGCCTACCGGAGAGCCTGGAGGCATGTCGCCAGCAAGGTGTCAGCCAACAGCGAGGTCCCCAGGACCGGTGTCCAATGCCGCAAAAAGTTTAATGACCTCACGCGGATTGTCAGGGTGAGTACCCTTTCCAGTGACCTCCTCATCCTTGCATGTGCACCTCACATTATGGGCAAAGGGACCTGAAAGCCCTAATGGCCAGCCCTCATCCAGCAGCTATGGAACAGGCATGAACATCAATTGCACATTCTGCACTTAACACACTGGCCAAGCTATTCCACCATGGGAGGCAGTGCACACAAGATCAGGGCGACACACTGGCCAGGCTCTTCCACCATGGGAGGCAGTGCACACAAGATCAGGGTGACACACTGGCCAGGCTCTTCCACCATGGGAGGCAGTGCACACAAGATCAGGGCGACACACTGGCCAGGCTATTCCACCATGGGAGGCAGTGCACACAAGATCAGGGTGACACACTGTACTTAGAGGCCGTCCTTTCTCTTGCAGGCCAAGCTGGCTAATAATCGGAAGAGCCGGACTGTGACCGGGGGAGGCCAACCCCAGATCCAGCCGCTCACCGAGCTTCAACATCGCGTGGAGCGCATCATGGGTGCCCGGGTGATTGGCCCTGTTACATGTGGAGATGCCGACCCTGTTCTGGGCACCAATGGTAAGGACATCCACGTTTGGACCTCTCTCGTCCCACTTGCGCATCAGATCTACATCCTTTGCCACTGTCCGACCAATGCGCTGAATGCCACCACTCATGCATCCCTCGCTGACGGCCTCTCCTCACTCTAAAGCTACTCTTGTGCCTTCCTGGTTTCAGATGGTGAGGAGGAGGTCCCTGAACTTGCCAGTGACAGCCCCTCAGAGGAGGAGGAGGAGGAGGAGCAAGAGGAAGGCGGCCCATCAGGGGAACCCTCAGCCATGGCAACCCATGCCAATGTAGGGGACACGTCTTCCCTGGAGGGGAGCGTCGCAGAAGTGTCGGAGGGGAGGGGAGCTCATGGGACCTGCGGCCTGCAGAAACGCGGGAGGGGGGGTGCCAGGTCGGCGGCCTTCTCCCCAGAGGGGGGAAGGGTCGGAGGGGAGTCCAATTGCTGGGCCCAGCGGCCTCCAGCAACGCAGGAAGGGTCGGCCAGCTCGGCGGCCTTCTCCCCAGAGGGAGAGTCCGGCCTCCAGTCCGGAGATGGTCTTCGCCGAGGAGATGGAACGCCTCGAGGACTTGTCCGCGGACTCGGAGCGCCGGCACACGGAGCTCATGGGGGTAGTGGCACGGTTGCCTGAGGCCATCGAGTCCCTCTCTCGGAGTGTCACCGACGTCGGGGCCTCACAGGCCATCAGTTTGGCGGAATTCAGGGCAGAGCAGGCAGCGAGTCGGGCGGCATTCGGGGCAGATCAGGCAGCGAGTCGTGCGGCATTCGGGGCAGCTCAGGCAGCGAGTGGGCAGCTGATCAGTGGTGCTGTGCAGTCACTGGGTGCTCTGATGAGGTCACTGAACAGGTCAACACGGGCACTCACTGCTGCCACACTCGCTGTGTCAGCCAGGCATCGCCAGGGCACCCGGCGCGCTGCAGCAGCACGGCGGTCTGTCCCTCGGCAGATTGGTGCGCATGCTGCAGTGCTGGCTCGGGCGAGTGCCAGTGTCTCAGGCGACCAGCGAGTGCCTGCCATCCGCCAGCTTGCCCCCATTCCTCCAGCCGCCACTGCCACTCCCCCAGTGGAGCTGCCAGGAGCTGCTGCAGCGACTGATGCTGGCCAGCCACAGCTGCAGCATTCAACAGCCGCCCGCTCGACGGCCAGACCACGACTAGGCCGACCCCCAAGGGCATCTGCCGTCACGACATGTGCCCCTCTGGAGCCTGCCCCCAGCCTTGCAGCAGCCAATGGCCTTACTTTGAGGAGGAGCAGCAGGGCAGGCAGGGGCCACACAAAGATGGCCAAGGCATCGACCTAGCGGGCCAAAAAGTCGAATGTGTGGCCAGTTGTGTTTGTTTTTTGAGGCCGAGAATTGGATGTTTGTTTTTTGAAGGCCAAGGATGTGATGTTTGTTTTTTACGAAGGCCGAGGATGACGGCCATTTTAGTTGCACTGTTTTGTTAATCCTCTCCAGGTTGTGGGAGCGAGTAATGTGTTTGAGTGTTTTTTGGGGGTTTCGTCTGTTTTTGGTTTTCATGTGGGAGGGTCCCTGAGTTTGTACAATAAAGCATTTTATTTATTAACATTGTCCATGTTTGATCTTTGAAGTGTTTGTTGCCTTAACCGGCTGAGGGCTTGCGGAGCGGCTGCATTCATGTTCTTTCATTGGCACAAGCCATTCCCTGACAGGGGGCCTAGAAGTGACGTTCAATAAGCCGCCGACGGGCGGCCCTTGGACCTTGTGCCTCCCTCCTGGGCTGGTACTCCTCGTCCTCCTCCTCCTCATGCTCCTCCTGCTCCTCCTCCTGAGGTGGGGGTCCAACGTGAGGTGGCAGTGCCTGAGTCCTGCGGATAGCCAGGTTGTGCAGCATGCAGCAAACGACGACGAATTGGGAGACTCGGTCCTGCGAATACTGGAGGGCTCCCCCAGAGCGATCGAGACAGCGGAACCGTTGCTTGAGGACGCCGATTGTTTGTTCTATGATGTTCCTAGTCGCTTGATGGCTCTCGTTGTATGCCTCTTCAGCAGGGGTCGTGGGCGCGCGGAGCGGGGTCATGAGCCAGGTACACAAAGGATAGCCTTTGTCCCCGATAAGCCATCCTCTTGGGGGAGGCTGTGCCTGGAACATGTCAGCCACAGTTGTCTGTCGCAGGATAAAGGCATCGTGGCTGCTGCCTGGAAAGCGGGCATTGACAGCTAGGATGCGCTGCCTGTGGTCACACACCAGCTGTACGTTGAGGGAATGGTAGCCCTTCCGGTTGCGGTAATCCTCGGCATGCTCCAGAGGTGCCCGCAAAGCCACATGCGTGCAGTCAATGGCGCCCTGCACCATGGGGAAGCCCGCTATTCTTGCAAATCCCACTGCACGCTGCTGCTGCTTGTCCAGGGTCATGGGGAAGGAGATGAATTGATGTCTCCTTGTGAAAAGGGCTTCGGTCACCTGGCGGATGCAGCAATGCACGGCGAACTGGGAGATGTTAGCGATGTCCCCAGCAGCGGATTGGAAGGAGCCGGTGGCATAGAAGTTGAGAGCCACCATCACCTTCACTGCCACCGACAGAGACGTCCTGCGCATCAGCTGTGGCTGCAGATCTCTCTGAAGCAGCTGGCAGATGTCTGCAACCACCTCCCTTCTGAATCGCAGCCTCCTTACACACATCGCGGCAGACATGGTCAGATAGGAGGACTGCTGGCGGTATACCCTGGGTGGGTAAGGCCTCAGTTGGCGACGCCTGTTGCCCCCTCTGCGTCTAGCCAGGGCTGCCACTCTCTCACGGCGTCTGTAAGCCCTTCTGGCATAAGGCTGAAAGTCAGCGTTGGCACCCAATGCAGCCCCCATTATATGCTGGGAAACAATGAGCTCTCAATGAAGGCAAAGATAATTGCTAAGCTCTGGCCTGAGCCAAAAATACCTGTCCTAGGGTTGGTCCAAACCTGTAAGCTCTCCTCCTTGGTCTCTCTCCAAAAAACCGTTGCACAAGAGTGAATGCTGCAAAATGGCTGCCCTTTATAGTGCAGGGTAAGTGCCCTTTAATTAGCGCTCCCCGCGGCCCGCCTCGGCTGTGTACCGTTCCACTTCACAGTCGTTCGGGCCGCCCGGCGCACAATGGGGCGGCGCGAGTGAAGTTCCGGTTCGGGGCGCACAAAGGGCGTTGCACTAGTAAATGACGTCATGATCTGCGCGCGCAGCAGGGCGCGCGCTAAGACTTTGCGCCGGCGCTAAATGTGTACTGAAGTTGGGGCGAGGCGCAGATCGCGCTGCGCCCGGGCGCTAAGCGCCTAGCGCTCGAGATCTACTCCTCCTAAGGCGCTAACGGCTGGCGAGCCCAACTGAATTTCTAGGCCCAAGTCCCTTGCTGGACTTGAGCACATTATCCAGGCTGACACTTCAATTCAGTCTTATGGGAGTGCTGCATTGTCAGAGGTGCTGTCCTTTGGGCCAGTTATTAAACAAAGGCACTATCTGCTGGTTCAGGTGGATGTACACAATTCAATGGCGTGATTCAGGAAAAGTAGAGAGTTCTCCTGGTGATCTGATAGATAAGGGAGAACCAGTGGATGTGGTGTATTTGGACTTTCAGAAGGCTTTCGATAAGGTCCCACATAAGAGATTAGCGTGCAAAATTAAGGCACATGGGATTGGGGGCAAAGTATTGACTTGGATAGAGAACTGGTTGGCAGACAGAAAGCAAAGAGTTGGAATAAATGGGTCGTTTTCCGAGTGGCAGGCAGTGACTAGTGGGGTACCGCAAGGATCGGTCCTAGGACCCCAGCTGTTCACAATATATATTAATGATCTGGACGAGGGAATTGGATGTAATATCTCCAAATTTGCAGATGACACAAAGTTGGGTGGGAGGGTATGCTGTGAGGAGGATGTCGTGAAACTCCAGTACGATTTGGACAGGTTGGGTGATTGGGCAGAAACATGGCAAATGCACTATAATGTGGATAAATGTGAGGTTATCCACTTTGGTGGCAAAAACAGGAAGGCAGATTAGTATTTGAATGGCAATAGATTGGGAGAAGGGGAAGTGCAAAGAGACCTGGGTGTTCTTGTGCACCAGTCGCTGAAGGTAAGCATGCAGGTGCAGCAGGCGATTAAGAAGGCAAATGGTATGTTGGCCTTCGTAGCAAGAAGGTTCGAGTACAGGAACAAGGAGGTCTTGCTACAGTTGTGCAGGGCCTTGGTGAGACCACACCTTGAGTATTGTGTGCAGTTTTGGTCACCTTACCTGAGGAAGGACGTTCTTGCCATGGAGGGAGTGCAGCGAAGATTCACCAGGCTGATACCTGGGATGGCAGGAATGACGTATGAGGAGAGATTGTGTCGATTGGGCTTATACTCACTGGAGTATAGAAGACTGAGAGGGGATTTCATCGAAACCTATAAAATTCTGTCAGGTCTGGACAGACTAGATGCAGGAAGGATGTTTCTGATGGCCGGGGAGTCCAGAACCAGGGGTCATAGTCTAAGGATAAGGGGTAAGCCATTTAGGACTGAAATGAGGAGGAATTTCTTCACCCAGAGAGTGGTGAACCTGTGGAATTCTCTGCCACAGAGGGCGCTGGAGGCCAGTTCATTGAATATATTCAAGAAAGAGTTGGATATATTTCTTGAGGCTAAAGGGATCAAGGGATATGGGGAGAAGGCAGGGACAGGGTACTGAATTTGGATGATCAGCCATGATCTCATTGAGTGGCGGGCCAGGCTCGAGGGGCCGAGTGGCCTACTCCTGCTCCTATCTTCTATGTTTCTATGACCAACGTTCCACCCTCAACCAATGATACCAAAAAACGGCCAACATTCCAGTCCCACCCAGAAACACATGAACTCATTTACTGCTTGTGGAGTTTTACTGCGTGCAAACTGGCTGCTGCATTTACCCAGATATAACAACACGAAGTACAACAACTTGCATTTATATGGCGCCTTTAATATAGTAAAATGTCCCAAGGCGCTTCACAGGAGCGATTATCAAACAAAATTTGAAACGGAGCCACATAAGGAGATATTAGGACAGATGACCAAATGCTTGGTCAAAGAGGTAGGTTTTAAGGAGCATCTTAAAGGAGAGAGTGGTGGAGAGGTTTAGGGAGGGCATTCCATGGCTTAGTAGTATGTGTTCTAGAGTCTGCTGCTACTACAACACGAATGGCCTGTTATAATTTTGTGCTTTTTTTTTGTTACAACAAATAAGTGTCCATGAATTCTTTTCAGATTCCTGAAATTGTTTTAAACAACACAATGGTAACTACTAGACCACAAATTTGGCAGGAAAAATCGTAGAGTAAGTTATTATCTTAATGGCAAGAAACTGGAAAGTACTGAAGTACAAAGGGATCTAGGGGTCCTGGTGCACGAAACTCAAAAGGTTAGTATGCAGGTGCAGCAAGTGATTAAGAAGGCCAATGGAATGTTGGCTTTCATTGCTAGGGGGATAGAATATAAAAATAGGGAGGTATTGCTTCAGTTGTACAAGGTATTGGTGAGACCGCACCTGGAATACTGCGTACAGTTTTGGTGTCCATACTTAAGAAAGGACATACTTGCTCTCGAGTCAGTACAAAGAAGGTTCACTCGGTTAATCCCGGGGATGAGGGGATGGACATATGAGGAGAGGTTGAGTAGATTGGGACTCTACTCATTGGAGTTCAGAAGAATGAGAGGCGATCTTATTGAAACATATAAGATTGTGAAGGGGTTGGATCGGGTGGATGCGGGGAGGATGTTCCCGATGATGGATGAAACTAGAACTAGGGGGCATAGTCTTAGAATAAGGGGCTATTCTTTCAAAACTGAGATGAGGAGGAACTACTTCACTCAGAGGGTGGTAGGTCCATGGAATATGCTGCTCCAAAAAGCTGTAGAAGCTACATCATTACATAAATTTAAAACAGAAATAGACAGTTTCCTAGAAGTAAAGGGAATTAAGGGTTATGGGGAGCGGGCAGGAATTTGGACATGAGTCTAGGTTCGGATTGGTCATGGCCCTGTGGGTAGCGGAGCGGGCCCAGGGGCCGATTGGCCTACTCCTGCTCCTATTTCTTATGTTCTTATGTTCTTGTGTAATATGCTTCAGTACAGTAATGAGCCACATGATTAGACAAATCCACGACCCCCAGGCTGCCATGCCTATCGTTTTCCTACCAAAGCTGTCTAATTTTTTGCTTGCATAAGCTACTCGGTATGATAAATTAGAACAAATTGTTCTGACAAATTTACAGAACAGAAACTGTAGTGTCATAAAATCTTATACACCTGATCAGTTTCAACATCCAGATGGCTATAGCCTTCTGGAACTATGAAAAGAATGTGACATTGGTTACCTTTGGAGTCAAGTTTCTCAGGCAATGTTTTGACCATTTTGCTCACAAAATCAATACTGCACACTGGAAAGCACAGTTCACACAAAACATTATATTATTTTCTTTCATGCATGCCCTTTCTAACAGTCGTGTAACAAGATCAATGAACTTGCAAAAACACTTAAATCGGATTTTGCTTATGCTTCAACAGTCATCTGATAGCTCTGAAATAAGGTATCATGTAATCCATTACAGCGAATCAAGGACTTTGATGAACGATGTCTCTCATCTTAACGTCACAGAGATCAAATGAAGCCATTGGAATGTTGCATTAAAAAAAATTATCTTGTGCTTCAAGTCATGTCTGTTGTCAATGATGAATGGGTGTTGCATGCCTCAACACTCACATAACATAACTGTGGTTTGTTCTTCATGTATAAAACAATATTGTCTTCATGCAGAACATGCATACACACAAACAGATCGTCCATATTTGCAGAACAATTCAAGCAGCAAATGTAACAAAGAACATGTTTGGTCTATTGATTTAACAATCCAAAATATACAAACAGCATACATTAATATATAAGATAGAAGCAGGAGTAGGCCATTCGGCCCCTCGAGCCTGCTCTGCCATTCAATGCGATCATGCCTGATCATCCAAATTCAGTACCCTGTCCCTGCTTTCTCCCCATATCCCTTGCTCCCTTTAGCCTTAAGAAATATATCCAACTCCTTGAATATATTTAATGAATTGGCCTCTACTGCATTCTGTGGAAGAGAATTCCACAGGTTCACCACTCTCTGGGTGAAGCAATTCCCCCTCATCTCTGTCCTAAATGGCTTACCCCTTATCCTTAGACTGTGACCCCTGGTTCTGGACTCCCCAATCATCGGGAACATCCTTCCTGCATCTAGTCTTGTTAGAATTTTATAAGTTTCAATGAGATCCCCTCTCATTTTTCTAAACTCCAGCGAGTACAAGCCTAATCGACCCAATCTCTCCTCATACGTCATTCCTGCCATCCCAGGTATCAGCCTGGTGAATCTTTGCTGCACTCCCTCCATGGCAAGAACATCCTTCCTCAGCTAAGGTGACCAAAACTGCACACAATACTCAAGATGTGGTCTCACCAAGGCCCTGTACAACTGCAGCAAGACATCCTTGTTCCTGTACTCGAACCCTCTCGCTACGAAGGCCAACATACCATTTGCCTTCTTAACCACCTGCTGTACCTGCATGCTTACCTTCAGCGACTGGTGCACAAGGACGCCCAGGTCTCGTTGCACTTCCTTCTCCCAATCTATTGCCATTCAGATAATAATCTGCCTTCTTGTTTTTGACACCAAAGTGGATAACCTTGTGACTAATGAGAGGGAGGAACTGAAAGAAATCAGTATTTGTAGGGAAATGGTGTTGGGGAAGTTGATGGGATTGAAGGCCGATAAATCCCCAGGGCCTGAAAATCTACATCCTAGGGTACTTAAGGAAGTGGCCCTGGAGATAGTAGATGCATTGCTGGTCATCTTCCAGAACTCGATAGACTCTGGAACAGTACCCATGGATTGGAGGGTAGCTAATGTTACCTCACTATTCAAAAAAGGTGGTAGAGAAAAAGCGGGGAATTATAGACCAGTAAGCCTGACATCGGTAGTGGGGGAAATGCTAGAGTCCATTATAAAAGATGTAATAGCAGAGCACTTGACAGGCAGTGACAGGATCGGACAAAGTCAACATGGATTTACAAAAGGTAAATCGTGCTTGACTAATCTACTGGACTTTTTTGAGGATGTAACTGGTAAAATAGATAAGGGAGAACCAGTGGATGTGGTGTATTTGGACTTTCAGAAGGCTTTCGATAAGGTCCTGCATAAGAGATTAGCGTGCAAAATTAAGGCACATGGGATTGGGGGCAAGGTATTGACTTGGATAGAGAACTGGTTGGCCGACAGAAAGCAAAGAGTTGGAATAAAGGGGTCGTTTTCCGAGTGGCAGGCAGTGACTAGTGGGGTACCGCAAGGATCGGTCCTAGGACCCCAGCTGTTCACAATATATATTGATGATCTGGACGAGGGAATTGGATGTAGTATCTCCAAATTTGCAAATGACACAAAGCTGGGTGGGAGGGTATGCTGTGAGGAGGATGTCGTGAAACTCCAGTATGATTTGGACAGGTTGGGTGATTGGGCAGAAACATGGCAAATGCACTATAATGTGATTCCTATATTTAAAAAGGGAGTTAGAACAAGTCCAGTTGGCTTAACATCGGTGGTAGGAAAGATAATGTAATCTTTACTCAAAGATGTAATAGAAAAACATCTAGAAACCGAAAATATAATAAAGAATAGTCAGCACGGATTTCAAAAGGGAAGGTCATGCTTGACCAACCTTATTGAATTCTTTGAAGAAGTGACAGAAAGAGTAGACAAGGGTAACGTAGTAGATGTGATATATTTTGATTTTCAAAAGGCCTTCGATAAGGTACCACATACTGGACTCATGACTAAGGTCAGGTCATGTGGAGTCAGGGGACAAGTAGCAGAATGGATAGCAAGCTGGCTACAAAACCGAAAACAAAGAAAAGGGGTTAAAGGTAGCTACTCAGACTGGTGGAAGGTGGGAAGTGGTGTTCCACAGGGATCAATGCTGGGACCACTGTTGTTCAGAATTTACATAATCGGAAGTACAATTTCAAAATTTGCGGATGACACCAAATTGGGAGGTATAGTTAATACTGAGGAAGACTGCGACAAAATACAAGATGTTAATAAACTTTCAGAATGGGCATGTAAATGGCAAATTAATTTCAATATAGATAAGTGTGATGTGGTACATTTTGGTAGGAGGAATAAGGAAGCCACATACTCCTTGAAAAATAAGAGTTTAAATGGGGTAGAGGAGCAAAAGAATCTAGGGGTACAGATTCACAAATCACTAAAAGTAGTATCGCAGGTTAACAAAGGCACTGGAGTTCATTTCTGAAAGAGTAGAATTAAAAAGCAGAGAAGTTATGTTAAACTTGTATAGAACCTTGGTTAGACCAAACTTGGAGAACTGTGCACAGTTCTGGTCTCCACATTTTTTTCTTATTCGTTCATGGGATGTGGGAGTCGCTGGCAAGGCCAGCATTTATTGCCCATCCCTAATTGCCCTTGAGAAGGTGGTGGTGGTAGTGAGCCGCCTTCTTGAACCGCTGCAATCCGTGTGGTGAAGGTACTCCCACAGTGCTGTTAGTGAGGGAGTTCCAGGATTTTGACCCAGCGACGATGAAGGAACGGCAATATATTTCCAAGTCAGGATGGAGGGGAACTTATAGGTGATGGTGTTCCCATGCGCCTGCTGCCCTTGTTCTTCTAGGTGGTAGAGGTCACGGGTTTGGGAGGTACTTCCGAAGAAGCCTTGGCGAGTTGCTGCAGTGCATCTTGTAGATGGTACACACTGCAGCCACGGTGCACCGATGGTGCAGGGAGTGGATGGGGTGCCAATCAAGCGGGCTGCTTTATCCTGGATGGTGTCGAGCTTCTTGAGTGTTATTGGAGCTGCATTCATCGAGGCAAGTGGAGAGTATTCCATCAAACTCCTGACTTGTGCCTTGTAGATGGTGGAAAGGCTTTGGGGAGTCAGGAGGTGAGACACTCGCCGCAGAATACCCAGCCTCTGACCTGCTGTTGTAGCCACAGTATTTATATGGCTGGTCCAGTTAAGTTTCTGGTCAATGAATATCATCCAGGTCTTGCTGCAAGCGGGCACGGACTGCTTGACTGGCCCAGAAATTCAGGTCGGGGTCTTCCCGTGGGTGCAAGCCCCTGACCTGCACTTACCTACCGCGCCGGCCGTTGAGCTGTGGGCCCCCGTGGAATTGCAATTCTGGGCCTCCTCCAACTGCTGGCACGCAGTGCTTGCATATCCATGGGGCGCAGTTAGTTCAATGCGTCCCCTGGGATCAGGTGGGCCATGGAGAGCCAATGGTAGCAGAGAATGCTTCATTCATAAGTTTGACAGGACCTATACATACTATAAGCCCCAAAACATCACTAAATCTTCAAATACATTTTTAAAAACATCACATTTTTAAAATAAACTATAAATTAAATGAAATAACTATTTTAAACAATAATTTAAATTTTTGAAAACATTTTTTTATTTTCTAACGGGGCTAAAAATAAACTTACCTTTCTTTAAAGTATTTAAAAATAATAAACCTGTGGAAAAAATGTTTTAATTTTAATTAATTCACCACTTACCTTGTAAAAAGCAGGCCTTGCGACTGCTTTTTACATGTCTAACTTCTGGAGACTTGCCTTCCTGGGAAAACCTGCAAAAAAAACGCAAGTTCGATGCGCACGCGCTGCCTCTCCTGCGCACGCGTTCCACCTCTTAACCCCTTCTTTCAGGGGAACGGAAGTGCCGGTTTCCCGCGCATGCGCAGTGCAGTGCACGCATGAAACCGGCACTTCCATTGGGCTTACGGGTGAGTACTCCGTGCGTACTCACCCGTGGAGACCCGAATTTCTGGACCATTATCTGAGGAGTTGTGAATGGAACTGCACACTGTGCAATCATCAGCGAACATCCCCACTTCTGACCTTATGATGGAGGGAAGGTCATTGATGAAGCAGCTGAAGATGGTTGGGCCCAGGACACTTCCCTGAGGAACTCCTGCAGCGATGTTCTGAGACTGAGATGATTGACCTCCAACAACTACAACCATCTTGCTTTGTGCTAGGTATGACTCCAGCCAGTGGAGAGTTTTCCCCCCCGATTCCCATTGACTTTAATTTTACTAGGGTTCCTTGATGCCACACTCGGTCAAATGCTGCCCTGATTTCAAAGGCAATCACTCTCACCTCACCTCTGGAATTTAGCTCTTTTGTCCATATTTGGACCAAGGCTGTAAAGGGGATGTAGAGGCACTTGAGAAGATGCAACTAAGATTCACATGAATGAACTAGAACCGAGAGGTTATAACTGTCAGAAAAGACTGACAGGCTGCGGCTCTTTTCTCTAGAATACAGAAGGTTGAGGGATGACTTGATAGAGCTCTTTAAAATTATGGAAGGGGTTTAATAGAGTAGGCACAGAGAAGATGTTTCCACTTGTGGAGAAGACCAAAACTAAGGGCCATAAATATAAGATAGTTACTAATAAATCCAATAGAGAATTCAGGAGAAACTTCTTTACCCAGAGAGTGGTGAGAATGTGGAACTCCCTACCACAGGGAGTGGTTGAGGCAAATAGCGTAGATGCATTTAAGGAGAAGCAGATAAACACATGAGGGAGAAAGGAATAGAAGGATATGTTGATGGGGTTAGACGAAGAAGGATGGGAGAAGGCTTGTGTGGAGCATAAACACTAGCATGGACCAGTTGGGCCGAATGGCATGTTTCTGTGCTGTAAATACCATGTAATATTTGCCCTTCCTACACGTGAACAGGCACTCCAGTGTTCATGTCCACAAATATTGAGACACCTAGATGAATAGACAATAGTGATTACCACCACATGAACATTCATCTAACATGGAAAACACAGCCGTTCCATTTGTCAAACATAGGTTTACATAGGATATACAGCACAGAAACAGGCCATTCGACTCAACTAGTCTATGCCGGCGTTTATGCTCCACTCGAGCCTCCTCCCGTCTTTCCTCGTCTAACCCTATCAGCATAACCCTCTATTCCCTTCTCCCTCATATGCTTATCTAATCGCCCCGTAAATGCATCTATACTATTCGCTTCAACCACTCCCTGTGGTAGCGAGTTCCACATTCTCACCACTCTCTGGGTAAAGAAGTTTCTTCTGAATTCCCTATTGGATTTTTTGGTGACTATCTTATATTGATGGCCTCTAGTTTTGCTCTTCCCCACAAGTGGAAACACTCTCTCTGTATCCACTCTATCAAAATCTTTCATGATTTTAAAGACCTCTATTAGGTCACCCCGAAGCCTTCTCTTTTCAAGAGAAAAGAGACCCAGCCTGTTCATCCTTTCCTGATTGCTGTACCCTCACAGTTCTGGTATCAGCCTTGTAAATCTTCTCTGCACCCTCTCCAGTGCCTGTACATCATTTTTATAATATGACGACCAGAATTGCACACAGTACTTCAAGTGTGGTCTAACCAGGGTTCAATACAAGGTTAGCATAACTTCACTACTTTTCAATTCTATCCCTCTAGAAATAAACCCAAGTGCTTGGTTTGCTTTTTTTATGGCCTTGTTAACCTGTGTCAATACTTTAAGCGATTTGTGTATTTGTACTCAGATCCCTTTGCTCCTCTACCCGATTTAGATTCTTATTTTCCAAGTAATATGTGACCTCCCTATTTTTCTTACCAAAATGTAATACCTCACATTTATGTGTTCAACTTCATTTGCAAATGATATGCCCATTCTGCAAGTTTATTAATGTCTTCTTGTAATTTGTTGCAGTCCTCCTCAGTATTGGCAAACCCCCCCCCCCCACCAATTTGGTGTCATCCGCAAATTTAGAAATTGTGTTTTTGATTCCGAGGTCTAAATCGTTAATATAATTTGTGAGCAACAGTGGTCCCAGCACTGATCCTTGTGGAACACCACTTCCCACCTTCTGCCACTGCGAATAGTTACTCTTTACCCCTACTCTCTGCTTTCTGTCTTGAAGCCAGCTAGCTATCCATTCTGCTACTTGTCCCCTGACTCCACATTCCCTGACCTTATTCATTAGTCTATTATGTGGTACCTTATCGAGGGCTTTTTGAAAATCTAGATAAATTACATCTCCTGCATTACCCTCGTCTACTCTCTCCATTACCTCTTCAAAAAATTCAATTAGGTTGGTCAAGCAAGACTTTCCCTTTTGAAATCCATGCTGACTATTTATTATTATATTTTTCATTTCTAGCTGTTCTTCTATTTTCTCCTTTAGTAGGGATTCCATTATTTTTCCAACCGCAGATGTTAAGCTGACTGGCCTATAGTTCCCTGGACATGTTCCATCCCCCTTCATAAATATAGGTATTAGGTTAGCTATCCGCCAGTCCTCTGGCACTAATCTTTTTCTAACGAATTGCTAAATATGTGTAGTAATGCCTCTGCTGTCTCTTCCCTAGATTCTTTTAAAATGCATGGATGCAATCCATCCAGACCAGGGGTTTTATCCTCTTTAGAGTTTCATTAGTTTATTTAGTATATCTCCTTGTTTTATTTTAAATGCAGTTAACTCATTACTAATCTCATCATCCGATGCCATCTCCACCTGTTCTATCTCCCTGGTAAATACCGAAGCAAAGTAATTATTTCATATCTCTGCCATCTCTCTATTGCTGCCTGTGGTATTATCTTGTCCATCCCTGAGTGGCTCTATTCCCATCCCAACCTTCCCTTTTTTATTGATGTGCCTGCAAAATATTTTACTATTTTGTTTTATGTTCCTTGATAATTTAATTTCATAGTTCCTCTTTGCCTTCATAATTGATTTTTGACTTCTCTCCTAATCCCTTCATGTTCTCCCTTATCATGCTCTCCCCTGCTGTCCATGTATGCCTCTTTCCTTACTCTCAATTTTTCCCTTATGGCTTTATTCATCCACGGTGTCTCATTAGTGTTTAGCTTGTTCTTGTTTATTAGCGGAATATATTTTTCCCGGACTCTGTTGAACATCTTTTTAAATGTTTCCCATTGCTTTTCTACATCATTGCTTGCCAATACTGTTGTCCATTTTATTTTCCCAAGTTCTATTCTCAGCCCCTCAAAATCAGCTTTTCTCCAATCTATTACCCTGGTCTTTGTCATACCTATGTCTTTCTCAATTATTATCTTAAAGCGTATAATATTATAGTCACTATTGCATAGATGTTCCCCAACTTTTACTTCTCTTATCTGCTCTGGTTCATTCCCCATTACTAGATCCAATTGCGAATCCTCCCTTGTTGGGCTTTTTACATATTGGGTTATAAAGGAGTCCTGTATACATTGTAGGAACTCCATTCCCTTCTCCCTTTTACCTACCTCTTCTGTCCAATTAATATCTGGGTAGTTGAAATCCCCCATGATTATTATTCTATGTTTTTTACTCATTTCCCTAATTTGTTTGCATATTTCTTCCTCCACCTCCCTTTCACTATTAGGTGGCCTGTAGACTACCCTTATTAGTGTGATAGCAAAATACTGCAGATGTTGGAAATCCAAAATAACAACAGAAAATGCTGGAAAAACTCAGCAGGTCAGGCAACATCCGTGGAGAGAAATTTGAGTTGACGTTTCGGGTCGAACCCTTCTTCAAAACTTATTAGTGTGATTGATCCTTTATTATCTTTTATCTCTATCCACATGGATTCTATTTCTGTCTTGCTGATAGCTGCATTTTTTTTTCTACTGCCATGATGTTATCAACAACAACTTGCATTTATATAGCGCCTTTAACATAGTAAAACATCCCAATGCGCTTTACAGGAGCATTATCAGATAAAATTTGACATCGAGCCACATTAGGACAGATGACCAAAAGCTTGGTTAAAGAGGTAGGTTTTAAGGAGCACCTTAAAGGAGGAGAGAGAGGCGGAGAGGTTTAGGGAGGGAATTCCAGATCTTAGGGCCTAGGCAGCTGAAGGCAGGGCTGCCAATGATGGAGCGATGAAAATCAGGACTGTGCAAGAGGCCAGAATTGGTGGAGTGCAGAGATCTCGGAGGGTTGTGGGGCTGGAGGAGGTTACAGAGATAGGTTATGTGAATTTGGAGGAGCTAGAGCAAAGTGGGAGAGCCAGACCAACAACAGAGCATGAGGAAAGGAAGGAAGTCAGTGGGCCAAGTTTTAAAATAAGAGATCTGATGTGTCTTTCTTTATCCAAAGCTTTAACACGGGCCCATTCTTCATTGATTTTGAACTGTATGGCCAGGTAATGGATCATTTAGCACACCACCAGGAATTGGCTTTCCTTTGAGAGGGCTATGATGCTCTTCAGAGCTGAATAACCCATTGATGCTCATTATCTAGGCTCATGCATGAATATTGACCACTTGGACAAGTTACCAGAGGGCATGAAGCCAAAACTCAGCATGTCAGCGCCTTCAAGAAAGGAGGTAAGAAAATAAGGAGGAAAAGGCAATTTGTGATTTATTCTCCTGTGTGTAAGTGTATGTCAAGCTATACAATTCGGGCAACTCTGTTTCTTTCCACACCAGCAATAGCTTCCAAAAAATTACTAATATTGACACTTGGGGCTTCCTCAATATAGTGACAGCCTTGTAACTCTCTTGTGGGCTGTCTGTGAGAAAGACCAAAAACCGGCCTGGGAGGATATACTTCGCACAAGGCTGAAATACAGCAATCATAGAAACATAGAGATAGGAACAGGAGTAGGCCATTCGGCCCTTCGAGCCTGCTCCGCCATTCAATGAGATCATGGCTGATCTTCGTCTGAGATCATAGCTGATCTTACCAGTTCAGTACCCCGTCCCCGCCTTTTCTCCGTAACCCTTAATCCCCTTAGCCTTCAGAAATATATCCAATTCTCTCTTGAAAATATTTATTGAATTAGCCTTCACAGCCCTCTGTGGCAGGGAATTCCACAGGCTCACCACTCTTTGAGTGAAGAAATTCTTCCTCATCTCTGTTTTAAATGATTTGCCCGCTATTTTTAGACTGTGGCCCCTGGTTCTGTGCTCCCCGGCCATTGGAAACATTCTCTCTGAATTCAGCCTGTCCAGGCCTGCCATAATTTTATATGTTTCGATGAGATCCCCTCTCAATCTTCTAAACTCCAGTGAGTACAAGCCCAAACTATTTAATCTCTCTTCGTAGGTCATTCCCGCCATTCCAGGTATCAGCCTGGTGAATCGCCGTTGCACTCTTTCCATGGCAAGAACATCCTTCCGCAGATGGGGCGACCAAAACTGTACACAATACTCCAGATGCGGTCTCACCAGCACCTTGTACAGCTGTAGTAAGGTATCCCTATTCCTATACTCGAACCCCCTTGATATGAAGGCCAACATACCATTTGCCTTCTTAATCGCCTGTTGCACCTGCATGCTCTCCTTCAGTGACTGGTGCACAAGAACACCCAGGTCCCTCTGCACTTCCCCATCTCCCAATCTATTGCCATTTAGATAATAATCTACCCTCCTGTTTTTACCCCCAAAGTGGATAACCTCGCATTTATCCACATTATAGTGCATCTGCCACGTATCCGCCCATTCCCCCAACCTGTCCAAATCGCACTGTAGCCTCCTGACATCCTCATCAGAGCCCACCCCTCCTCCTAGTTTAGTGTCGTCAGCGAATTTGGAAATATTGCATCCAATTCCCTGATCCAGATCATTTATATATATTGTGAACAGCTGGGGTCCCAGGACAGATCCTTGCGGCACCCCGCTGGTCACTGCCTGCCACTCCGAAAACGAGCCGTTTATTCCAACTCTCTGTTTTCTATCCGCCAGCCAGTTCTCTATCCACGTTAATACTTTGCCCCCAATTCCATGAGCCTCAATTTTGCATGATAATCTTTTGTGTGGAACCTTATCGAAGGCTTTCTGGAAGTCAAGGTACACCACATCCACTGGCTCTCCCCCATCTATTTTACCAGTTACTTCCTCAAAAAATTCCAGCAGATTAGTCAAACACGATTTACCCTTTGTAAATCCATGTTGACTCTGTCCGATCCTTTCCCCATTTGTCAAGTGCTCCGCTATTTTATCCTTAATAATGGACTCTAGCATTTTGCCCACAACCGATGTAAGGCTTACTGGTCTATAATTCCCTGCTTTCTCTCTACCCCCCTTTTTAAATATTGGGGTAACATTAGCTACCCTCCAATCCACGGGTACTGTTCCCGAGTCAATGGAGTTCCGGAAGATGATCCTTAGAGCATCTGCTATCTCCAGGGCCACCTCCTTAAGTACCCTAGGATGTAGTTTATCAGGCCCCGGGGATTTGTCGGCCTTCAGTCCCCTCAACTTACCCAACACCATATCCCTAGAGATACTAATTTCTGTCAGCTCCTCCCTCTCATTAGTCCCTATGTTTGCCGATATTCCTGGGAGGTTATTTGTGTCCTCCTTTGTGAATACAGAACCAAAGTATGAGTTTAATTGGTCTGCCATTTCCTTATTCTCCATTATATATTCTCCCGAATCGGACTGCAAGGGACCGACTTGGGATTTTACCAGTCTTTTCCTCCTGATATACCGATAAAAGCTTTTGCAGTCTGTCTTTATGTTTGCTGCAAGTTTACTTTCATATTCTATTTTCCCCTTCCTGATTAATCCCTTTGTCCTCTTTTGCTGTATCCTGTACTGCCCCCAATCTTCCGGTCTGGTGCTTTTTTTTGCCAGTTGATATGCCCTTTTTTTTGATTTTATGCTGTCCCTAATTTCCCTCGTTATCCACGGTTGAGTCACCTTTTTAGGTTTATTTTTATGCCAAACCGGTATAAACATGTTCTGGAATTCTTCCATTCTATCTTTGAATGCTTGCCATTGTCTATCCACTGTCAATCCCCCCAGAAACACCACCCAATCAATCTTACCCAATTCCTGTCTCATACCCTCGTAATTCCCTTTATTTAAGTTCTGGACCTTAGTCTCTGATTCAATTTCCTCACTCTCCATCTCGACTGAGAGCTCGATCATATTATGATCGCTCTGACCCAAGGGGCCTCGTACAAGAAGATTGCTGATAAGTCCCTTCTCATTGCACAATACCCAGTCTAAAATGGCCTGATCTCGAGTCGGCTCCTCGACATATTGGTCCAGATAACCGTCCCGAAAACATTCCAGGAATTCCTCCTCCTCAGAATTTTTACTAATTTGGGTAGTCCAATCAATATGTAAATTAAAGTCACCCATGATGACAGCTGTGCTCTTATCGCACGCTTCTCTAATTTCCCTTTTTATGCCTTCCCTCACCTCCATATTACTATTTGGAGGCCTATATATCACACCCACTAACGTTTTCCTCCCCTTGCTATTTCTCATTTCTACCCATACAGATTCCGTTTCATCCGAGTTAATATCCTTCCTTTCCATTGCATTAATCCCCTCCTTTACCAGCAATGCTACCCCACCTCCCCTACCTTTTTGCCGATCCTTCCTAAATATTGTATATCCCTGGATGTTAAGTTCCCAGCCTTGCCCACCCTGCAGCCACGTTTCTGTAATCCCAATCAAATCATACTTGTTTACCTCTATTTCCACAACTAATTCATCCACCTTGTTCCTAATGCTTCTAGCATTAAGATACAAAGCCTTCAGGCTTGCTTTTTTCACACTCTCATTATGAATTAGTTTGGCCCATTGTGTTTCTCTCCTTTGCTTATTGCTTCTCACCTTTCTACCATCTATTTCTGACTTCATATGACTTCCTTCTTTTCCACTACCTAGGTTCCCATCCCCCTGCCAAATTAGTTTAAATCCTCCCGAACCGCCCTAGAAAATATTACCCCGAGGACATCGGCTCCCTCACAGTTCAGGTGTAGACCGTCCCCTTGGTACAGGTCTCTCCTCCCCAAGAACTGGTTCCAATGCCTCAAGAATTTAAATCCCTCTCCCTTGCACCACTGCTCAAGCCACGTATTTAGCTTATCTATCTTACTCTCTCTAAACTTATTAGCTCGTGGCACTGGTAGCAATCCAGAGATTACTACCTTTGAGGTCCTACTTTTCAATTTAGCTCCTAAGGAGCATTATAGGTGGGAATGGGTAATGTTCCTGGCTGAGAAGGCTAGTCATGAATGTGGGAGAATGAATGGAGGGGAGAGAAAATAAAATGTTATAGTAAAATAAATTATAACTGTTAAAGTCAGTTAGTTTAAAGTGTTTCTTTGATGCAAACCTTGATAGTGTGGCAAGATAGAAGAGGAAAGAAAAGGCGGCTACCGGATAATCATGTATATTTTCTGTCAAAACTATCCAACCTCACAAAACATGGAGGCTGCAGTTATTCTCCTATTAAAAATCAGATATTAATATCTTATATTAGACCATACACTGCAAATAAATTGGGTTAAAAGGCAACACCAGCATAAGGTGACAAAAACACTGATTAATATTTTTTAAATTAATTATTACAAAAACAATTTTAAAGTTTAACACAAGGTGGCTGTACGTCTGACCAAGGCAGCTATCGTCTTGATATTTCTGAGATTCGGACAAGGAAACAAGATATGCCACTGCCAAACCTTAGTGCCCAAGCAACTGCTGCTCCCACCCTTACTGTTCATTGCTTTCAACGTATTCTTATTAAATAGTTTCACTGTTGTAAATGTTACTTTCACAGAATGTTCTTTCAAAGGTCATACAAGACCACGCTTAATGTGAAACTATTTTTCTCTCCTTCCTTTCAGGCATCCGTTCCCCGTTGAAGAGGACGGGAAGAAACTCGCTCCCAAGCCCCAACCAATGGCATGCTCTGTGGCTGCCTGAGGACAGGCGAGGAATAATCCAAGTTGACTTGTCCTTCCCATTTTTCCTAGCAGGAATTCCCCTGATCTGCACCGGATGTCACCGCCACCCTCCCCCTGCCCCGCCACCCGAGAGGCCAGGAACCCTTCACTGGGGGGACGTTATAGAAACATAGAAGATAGGAGTAGGAGTAGGCCATTCGGCCCCTTGAGCCTGTTCCGCCATTTAATGAGATCATGGCTGATCATCCAAATTCAGTACCCTGTCCCTGCTCTCTCCCCATATCCCTTGATCCCTTTAGCCTTAAGAAATATATCTAACTCCTTCTTCAATATAGTTAATGAATTGGCCTCAACTGCCTTCTGCTGTAGAGAATTCCACAGGTTCACCACTCTCTGGGTGAAGAAATTCTTCCTCATCTCTGTCCTAAATGGCTTACCCCTTATCCTTAGACTGTGACCCCTGCTTCTGGACTACCCCGCCATCGGGAACCTCCATCCTGCATCTAGTCTGTCTAGTCTTGTTAGAATTTTATAAGTTTCAATGAGATCGCCTCTCATTCTTCTAAACTCTAGCGAACACAAGCCGAATCGACCCAATCGCTCTTCATACGGCATTCCTGCCATCCCAGGTATCAGCCTGGTGAATCTTCGCTGCACTCGCTCCATGGCAAGAACATCCTTCCTCAGATAAGGTAACCAAAACTGCACACAATACTCAAGGTGCGGTCTCACCAAGGCCCTGTACAACTGCAGCAAGACATCCTTGCTCCTGTACTCTAATCCTCTCGCTATGAAGCCCAACATACCATTTGCCTTCTTAACCGCCTGCTGCACCTGCATGCTTACCGTCAGCGACTGGTGCACAAGGACACCCAGGTCTCGTTGCACTTCCCCTTTTCCCAATCTCTTGCCGTTCAGATAATAATCTGTCTTCCTGTTTTTGCCACCAATGTGGATAACCTTGCATTTATCCACATTATACTGCATCTGCCATGCATCTGCCCAACCTGTCCAAATCATACTGAGTTTCTCTGCATCCTCCTCACAGCACATACACCCACCCAGCTTTGTGTCATCTGCAAACTTGGAGATATTACATCTAGTTCCCCCGTCTAGATCATTAATATATATTGTGAATAGCTGGGGTCCTGGCACCGATCCCTGCGGTACCCCACTAGTCACTGCCTGCCACTCGGAAAAAGACCTGTTTATTCCAACTCTTTGCTTCCTGTCTGCCAACCAGTTCTCTATCCAAGTCAGTACCTTACCCCCAATCCCATGTGCTTTAACTTTGCACACGGATCTCTTATGCGGGACCTTATCGAAAGCCTTCTGAAAGTCCAAATACACCATATCCACTGGTTCTCCATTACCTATTCACAGAATCACAGAAACCCCACAGTGCAGATAGAGGCCATTCGGCCCATCGAGCCTGCACCGACACATATCCCACCCGATCCCCGTAACCCCTACACCAACACATATCCCACTCTATCCCCATAACCCCACGTATTTAATCCCCCTAACACTAAGGGTCAATTTATCATAGCCAATCAACCTAACCCGCACATCTTTGGACTGTGGGAGGAAACCGGAGCACCCGGAGAAAACCCACGCAAACACGGGGAGAATGTGCAAACTCCACACAGACAATCACCTGAGGCCAGATTTGAACCCGGGTCCCTGGCGCTGTGAGGCAACAGTGCAGTTAAATTCTCAAAAAATTCCAGTAGATTAGTCAAGCATGATTTACCTTTTGTAAATCTATGTTGACTTTGTCCGATCCTGTCACTGTTTTCCAAGTGCTCTGCTATTACATCTTTTATAATGGACTCTAGCATTCTCCCCACAACCGATGTCAGGCTTACCGGTCTATAATTCCCCGTTTTCTCTCTACCACCTTTTTTAAAATAGTGGGGTTACATTAGCTACCCTCCAATCCATGGGAACTGTTCCAAAGTCTATAGAATTTTGGAAAATGACCAGCAATGCATCTACTATTTCTAGGGCCTCTTCCTTAAGTACCCTAGGATGTAGATTATCAGGCCCTGGGGAGTTATCGGCCTTCAATCCCATCAATTTCCCTAACACCATTTCCCTACAAATATTGATTTCATTCAATTCCTCCCTCTCATTAGACCCTATGTTCCCCGACATCTCTGAGAGGTTATTTGTGTCCTCCTTTGTGAAGACAGAACCAAAGTATGTATTTAATTGGTCTGTCATTTCTTTGTTCCCCATTAAAAATTCCCCTGATTCTGACCGCAAGGGACCTACGCTTGACTTCACCAATCTTTTTCTCTTCACATATCTATAGAAGCTTTTACAGTCAGTTTTTATGTTCCCTACAAGTTTACTCTCATATTCTATTTTCCCCCTCTTAATTAATCCCTTTGTCCTCCTTTGCGGAATCCGAAACTGCTCCCAATCCTCAGGTTTGCTGCTTTTTCTTGCCAATTTATATGTCCCCTCCTTGGATCTTATGCTATCCCTAATTTCCCTTGTTAACCACGGTTGAGTCACCTTTTTTGTTTCTTTTTATGCCAAACAGGGATGAACAAATTCTGTAGTTCATCCATGCGATCTTTAAATGTTTGCCATTGCCTATCCACCATCAACCCTTTAAGTAACGCTCCCCAAACCATCCTAACCAACTCGCGCCTCATAGCATCGTAGTTTCCTTTATTTAAATTCAGGACCAAGTCTCTGAGTCAACTGCTTCACTCTCCATCTTCATGAAGAATTCTATCATATTATGATCGCTCCTCCCCAAGGGGCATCACACAACAAGATTGCTAATTAATCCTTTCTCATTACATAATACCCAGTCTAAGATGGCCTGCTCTCTAGTTGGTTCCTTGACATATTGGTCCAGGAAACCATCCTGTATACACTCTAGGAATTCCTCCTCCACAGTATTGTTACTAATTTGGTTAGCCCAACCTATATGTAGATTAAAGTCACCCATGATAACTGCTGTGCCCTTATTGCACGCATCTCTAATTTCCCATTTAATGCCATCCCCAATCTCAGCATTACTGTTTGGGGGTCTGTATACAACTCCCACTAATGTTTTCTGCCCCATGGTATTTCTCAGCTCTTTTTTTTGAGAATGGGAGAAGCGGCAGAGAGAGAAAGAGACTCGCCGCTTGAGCTGAGTGAGACCCACTCTGTGACTCCCCTCTGGCAGTGCTTGGAGTCGGGAGCGGAGGGACCAGTGAGCCGAGGCCCGGATGAGTATAAAAACTCAATTTCGCGGGCTTTCTTACAGTGCTTGGAGTCGGGAGCAGAGGGACCAGTGAGCCGAGGCCTGGGTGAGTATAAAACCTCACTTTTGCGGGCTTTCTTACAGTGTGTCGGCACCAGAAAGCAGGTAAGTGATTGGGTGGCAAGTATTTCTCTCTTTTTAAAATTAAAGTCGGTGGTTTATAGTTTGTTTGTAAACCAGAGCCCTTAAATATATCATTTAGCTGTAAGGTAACTTCAATTCTGCGGTTTATATTTTCTAGGGTCTCTCTGGTGTAGCGGGGACTTCTGCCATACAAGCGCCCTAGAGTACATCTTTAATTGGTGGTATTGAATTAATTTAAATTAATTAAAGGGTAAGTGATGTCAGGACAGCCCAGCCCCGTGTTATGCTCCACCTGCGCTATGTGGGAATTCAGGGACACTGCCGGTGTCCCTGACGACCATGTGTGCCAGAAATGTATCCAGCTGCAGCTACTAGCAGACCGCATTGAGGCACTGGAGCTGCGGATGGATGAGTTTTGGAGCATTCGCGATGCTGAGAAGGTCGTGGATAGCACGTTTAGTGAGTTGGTCTCACCACAGGTAAGGGCTGCACAGGCAGAAGGTAAATGGGTGACCATCAGGCAGAGCAGGAGAGGCAGGCAGGTAGTGCAGGGGACCCCTGTGGCCATCCCCCTCTCAAACAGGTATACCAATTTGGATACTGTTGAGGGGGATGACTTACCAGGGGAAGGCAGCAGCAGCCAACTTCCTGGCACGAGGGGTGCTTCTGCTGCTCAGGAAGGGAGGAAAAAGAGTGGGAGAGCAATAGTGGTAGGGGATTCTATCGTAAGGGGAACAGATAGGCATTTCTGTGGCCATAGACGTGACTCCAGGATGGTTTGTTGCCTCCCAGGTGCCAGGGTCAAGGATGTCACTGAACAGCTGCAGGGCATTCTGAAGGGGGAGGGTGAACAGTCAGAGGTCGTGGTTCACATTGGGACCAACGACATGGGTAGGAAGAGGGATGAGGTCCTGCAGCAAGAATTTAGGGAGCTAGGTAGCAGATTAAAGAGCAGGACCTCAAAGGTTGTAATCTCTGGATTACTCCCGGTGCCACGTGCTAGTGAGTATAAGAATAGGAGGATAGAGCAGATGAATGCGTGGCTAAAGAGTTGGTGCAGGAGGGAGGGCTTTAGTTTCCTGGATCACTGGGTCTGCTTCTGGGGAAGGTGGGACTTGTACAAGTCGGACGGGTTACACCTGAACCAGAACGGTACAAATATCCTTGCGGGGAGATTTGCTAGCACTGTTGGGGGGGGGGTTAAACTAACTTGGCAGGGGGATGGGATACAGAGTGGAGCTATAATAGGGGGTGATGTACAGCCAAATATAGAGGAAAAAACAAGTCAGCTTGGAAGGCAGAGCAAATATGTAACGGCACAAGGGAGTAGGGCAAGGCTGGATGGCATTTATTTTAATGCAAGGAGTCTTGCGAATAAGGTGGATGAACTGAAGGTGTTGATGAACACGTGGGAGTATGATATTGTTGCTATCATGGAGACATGGTTGAGGGAGGGGCAAGACTGGCAACTCAATATTCCGGGGTATAGAATCTTCAGGCGAGACAGAGGGGGAGTTAAAAGAGGAGGGGGTGTCACAATATTAATTAAGGAGTCAATTACTGCTGTAAGGAGGGATGATATATTAACAGGTTCTTTTAATGAGGCCATATGGGTAGAACTTAAAAACAAAAAGGGGGCAAGCACTTTGCTGGGAGTGTACTATAGGCCCCAAAACAGTCAGGGGGAGATAGAGGAACAGATATGTAGGCAAATCTCAGAGAAATGTGCAAATAATAGGGTAATAATAGTGGGGGATTTCAACTTCCCCAATATTAACTGGGATAGTCAGAGTGTTAAAGGCTTAGAGGGTGCAGAATTCTTAAAGTGCATCCAGGAGAGCTTTTTGAGCCAGCATGTAGAAAGTCCTACAAGAGAGGAGCGGTACTGGACCTAATTCTAGGGAATGTGGCCGGGCAAGTGGTAGAAGTGTTAGTAGGTGAGCACTTTGGTGACAGTGACCATAATTTGGTGAGATTTAAGGTAGTCATGGAAAAGGACAGAGATGGACCGGAAATAAAGGTTCTAAATTGGGGGAAGGCCGATTTTAATATGATAAGGCAGGATCTGGCCAAAGTGGACTGGGATCAGTTTACTTGTAGGAAAATCCACATCACAGCAATGGGAGTCTTTCAGAAAGGAAATTGAGAGAGTACAATGGCAACATGTTCCCGTAAAGGTCAAGGGTGGGACCAACAAGCCCAGGGAACCTTGGATGTCAAGGGATATACGAGAATGGATTAGGAAAAAAAGGGGGGCTTTTGGCAGATACAAAGGACTAAAGACAGAGGAAGCCCTAGAGGAGTATAAAAAGTGCAGGGGCATATTTAAAAAAGAAATTAGGAGAGCAAGGAGGGGCCATGAAATAACACTGGCGAGCAAAATAAAGGAACATCCTAAGGTGTTTTATAAGTATGTTAAGGGCAAGAGGATAACTAGAGAAAGAGTAGGGCCCATTAGGGACCAAAGTGGCAATCTGTGTGTGGAGCCAGAAGATGTAGATGGGGTTTTAAATGAATTTTTTGCATCTGTGTTCACTATGGAGAAGGACGATGTAGACATTGAAATCGGGCAGGGTGACTGTGATATACTTGAACATATTAGCATCGAGAGGGAGGAGGTGCTAACGGTTTTAGCAGGCTTAAAAGTGGATAAATCCCCAGGCCCTGACGAGATGTATCCCAGGCTGCTGTGTGAGGCAAAGGAGGAGATTGCAGGGGCTCTGACACAAATTTTCAGAACTTCTCTGGCCACAGGGGATGTGCCAAAGGACTGGAGAACAGCTAACGTAGTACCATTATTCAAGAAGGGTAGTAGGGATAAACCAGGGAATTACAGGCCAGTGAGCCTAACATCAGTGGTAGGAAAATTATTGGAAAAAATTCTGAGGGACAGAATTAGTCTCCACGTGGAGAGGCAAGGATTAATCAGGGATAGTCAGCATGGCTTTGTCAAGGGAAGATCATGTCCGACTAATTTGATTGAATTTTTCGAGGGGGTGACTAGGTGTGTGGATGAGGGTAGTGCAGTGGATGTGGTTTACATGGATTTCAGTAAGGCTTTCGATAAAGTCCCGCATAGGAGACTGGTCAAGAAGGTAAGAGCCCATGGGATCCAGGGTGACTTGGCACATTGGATCCATAACTGGCTTAGTGGCAGAAGGCAGAGGGTGATGGTCGAAGGTTGTTTCTGTGACTGGAAGCCTGTGTCCAGTGGGGTACCACAGGGATCGGTGCTGGGTCCCTTGCTGTTTGTGGTCTACATTAATGATTTCGATGTGAATGTAAAAGGTATGATCAGTAAGTTCGCAGATGACACGAAAATTGGTGGGGTGGTAAATAGCGAGGAGGGTAGCCTCAGTCTGCAGGACGATATAGATGGGTTGGTCAGATGGGCGGAACAGTGGCAAATGGAATTTAACCCTGAAAAGTGTGAGGTGATGCATTTTGGAGGGACTAACAAGGCAAGGGAATGCACAATGAATGGTAAGACCCTAGGAAAGACAGAGGATCAGAGGGACCTTGGTGTGCATGTACATAGATCCCTGAAGGCAGCAGAACAGGTAGATAAGGTGGTTAAAAAGGCATATGGGATACTTGCCTTCATTAGCTGAGGCATAGAATATAAGAGCAGGGAAGTTATGATGGAGCTGTACAAAACGCTGGTTAGGCCACAGCTGGAATACTGTGTGCAGTTCTGGTCGCCACACTACAGGAAGGATGTGATTGCTTTGGAGAGGGTGCAGAGGAGATTCACCAGGATGTTACCTGGGCTGGAGCGCTTCAGCTATGAAGAAAGACTGGACAGGCTGGGGTTGTTTTCCTTGGAGCAGAGAAGGCTGAGGGGGGACCTGATTGAGGTGTACAAAATTATGAGGGGCATAGATAGGGTAGATAGAAAGGAACTTTTCCCCTTAGTAGAGGGGTCAATAACAAGGGGGCATAGATTCAAGGTAAGGGGCAGGAGGTTTAGAGGGGATTTGAGGAAGAACTTTTTCACCCAGAGGGTGGTTGGAATCTGGAACTCACTGCCTGAAAGGGTGGTAGAGGCAGGAACCCTCACAACATTCAAGAAGCATTTGGATGAGCACTTGAAATGCCATAGCATACAAGGCTACGGACCAAATGCTGGAAAATGGGATTAGATTAGACAGGGACTGATGGCCGGCGCGGATGCGATGGGCTGAAGGGCCTCTTTCTGTGCTGTATAACTCTATGACTACCCATACAGATTCCACATCATCAGAGCTAATATTCTTCCTTACTATTGTGTTAATCTCCTCTTTAGCCAGCAATGCTACCCACCTCCTTTTCCTTTTTGCCTGTCCTTCCTGAATATTGAATACCCCTGGATGTTGAATTTGCAGCCTTGGTCACCCTGGAGCCATGTCTCCGTAATCCCAATGATATCATATCCGTTTACATCTATTTGCGCAGCTAATTCACCCACCTTATTACGAATGCTCCTCGCATTAAGACACAAAGCCTTCAGGATTGTTTTTTTAACACTCTTAGTCCTTTTAGAATTATTTACTGTGGCCCTGTTGGATTTACACCCTTGATTTCTCTGCCTTCCACTTTTGCTTTTCTCCTTCCTGTCTTTTGTTTCTAAATTTGCTTCCCTTTCCTCTGTCTCCCTGCACAGGTTCCCAACCCCCTGCCATTTTAGTTTAAACCCTCCCCTCCCCAATCTTTAACCCATGTCTTAGCACCAGCACAAAATGGATGGAATTGTGAAAAGTTGCCGATGATAATTTTGGTTTTATGATGGTAAAGAATGTTCATTATTGCACATTAAGCATTAGGAGATCGGGGATACTTTGCTGGGGTGGAAAATGGACGACGTCTCTACATAAAATCATATTTTACAAATCTGCAGTCTCAGCTCAAAGCTTCATGTACCAAGAGCACATATTGGAAGTTCAGTTACTAAGTGACACCAGGGACGTGTCACCAGTGACGTGACACCAGGAGCATGACACCAGCGACGTGTCACTAGGGGTGTGTCATTAGTGAAAGTGGCTCAGGGTCACTTCTCAAGCAACTCTCCTTCCCAGGCTGTGTGAAGCAACAACAACAACAACTTGTATTTATATAGCACCTTTAACATAGTAAAGTGTCCAAAGGCTCTTCACAGGAGCATATCAAACAAAGTTTGACATCGAACCACATAAGGAGATATTAGGCCAGGAAGAGGTAGGCTTTAAGGATCATCTTAAAGGAGGAAAGAGAGGTAGAGCAGTGGAACGGTTTAAGGCGGGAATTCCAAAGCTTAGGATCTAGGCAGTTGAAGGCACGGCCTTCAATGGTGCATCGATTAAAATCGGGGATGCGCAAGAAGCCAGAATTGGAAGAGCGCAGAGATCTCGATGGGGTGGGGGGCGGGGCGGGGATTGTAAGAGGTTACAGAGATAGGGAGGGACAAGGCCATGGTGGGATTTGAAAACAAGGACGGACTGGGAGCCAATGTACGTCAGCAAGCACAGCACTTCGTCTATTGGACCTTTCTCTATGGCTAGAAATAGGACATCAGTGTGTCCGTCGCAGTGCACTGCAACATGGCACTGTTCCTGTACTATTTCTGGGTGAGTAGCAATTTCCATTTCCTGTTGTCACTGTGATATATGAGGAGCGATCCATGAGCTCAGGACAAGAACTGTTGCCCTTCATTATGTTTTCAAAGGTGACACCAGCTGATCAGTTCGGAACAGTTTCTGCTCCACTCACATTGTTTTACCTCAGATTTCCCATATTTCAAACAAAACACAACCAGGGTGAGTTCTCTGTTTGGAATTTTTTTTGAAAACAACTCTTTCACTGTATTTCTGCTCATGGGGTATGTGCTGAAAGTCCCAGTGCTGTGCTGATTACACTATGAAAGTCTTTGTCAATAAAGATTTTACAATTATGTTACATTACTGCGCTAATAATTCAGAGGCCAGGACAAAAATAATTTAGAGCATGTGAGTTCAAGTCCCACCATGCCAATTTGAATTCAGTTTTAAGAATCTGGAAGTTAAAAACTAGTATCAGTGAAACATGTCGGATTGTCGTAAAAACCCAACTTTTTCAATAATGGCCTTTAGGGAAGGAACCCTGCCGTCCTTACCCAGTCTGGCTTATATGTGATTCCAGTCACACACCATCATTGTTGATTCTTAACACCCTCTGAAGTGACCCGGCAAGACAATCAGTTGTACAAAGAAAATTGCAGAAGTTTAAGAAGGTCCACTGCCATCTTCTCACAGCAGCTAGGATTGGGCAATAAGGGCTGGCCTTGCCAGCAACACCCTTTAACTTTAAAAAAAATCATATGAAAGGTAATAGCCTCAGGAATTGTGCAATGCCTTGCTGTGCCATTTCCCTCCCAATCCACTAAAAAAATGTAATATCTATTGAATCGCATGCACAAAGCAAGGCTTTGAGACATTAATGGGCAAAGTACCTTGGCATCAACGATAGCAAAATACTGCGGATGTTGGAAATCCGAAATAACAACAGAAAATGCTGGAAAAACTCAGCAGGTCAGGCAACATCCGTGGACAGAAATTTGAGTTGACGTTTCGGGTCGAACCCTTCTTCAAAACTGGAAAGAAAAGATGGATCGGAGGCAGGGCTGCGATCGGACAAAAGAATAAAAGAAACAAAAGAAGTAAAAAAGAGACAATGAAAGGTGTTAGAAGCTAGACGAGATGGTAATAGGCTGAGATTGGGTGTAAAGTGTACTGGCAGGGCAAGGGATAGCTGCCAGGTGTGAGAGCGAAACAAAAGGAAAGGGTGGGGGGGGGGAAAGGAGTGGAAAAATTACAAGAAAAAATGAAATAGGGGCCGAGGTTATGATCTGAAATTGTTGAACTCGATATTGAGTCTGGAAGGCTGCAGAGTGCCTAATTGGAAGTTGGCATCAATGCCAACTCACTGTGTAATTCCACTCAAGCATATTGAACATACATGCAGGGATTACTCAGTTCCACATAGTCTTTTTATTTTGCTACTAAAGTCTTTAATATCGCAAGTTTTCTCCATTTTCCTCAGAAATACGTTTCCTTTCCACATCCCTTTAAAGTACTTGTCAATTTTCATTTGCTTTATTTTTTCATTCAAACTCCCACTTGATTCTCCCCATTATTCTTCCCAGAGCTCCAAAGTTTTAAATTCTAAAATTTTGAATGTCCGTATTATTAATTTTGATCTTAGTCTTGAATTAAATATAACTATTCAGTGATCACCGGAGCCTCAGCATTCACCCACTTCCAGGTTACTTATTGCAAGGACTATTGAATATTAAACTTAGTATCATTTGCTCTTGTAACTTGTTTAACATGTTGTATTAAGAAACAGTCTCTTATTACCTCTGCAAGATTACTTATCCTTTTACTCCTCCCTTAAGTTGTCCTTGATCTCTCCGCCTTACCTCCAGGATATTAAAATCCCTCAAGATTAAGACATTATGATTTCCCACAGCCTCCTTTGCCTGTGTAAACAATCTCACTATTGAACTGTTGAACCAAGCTGCCAGTCAATAGCAGTTGTGTTACTTTGATGCTTCATGTCTAGCTTCTATCCAAATTGCTTCAAGCATCTCTTCCTCTGCTGCTTCTACCATTTTGATAACTGTTATATCGTCTCTTCTGCCATGCTTGCTGTGTCTATCTTTGTGAAATATGCTTACCCTCTTGTCAAGCTCATGTCTATCTTCTACTCTCAGACATGTTTCTGTAATGGCAATAATGCCAGCAATGCATACCTGGCATTCCTTCTGCTCCCTCGTATTTGAGGTTATCCTCTGACCCCTTCCTATCCTTCTTACATTTGCAATTCTCTCTTTAACTGGAACAATTTTACCTCCTTCTGCTCCTTGGTCAGTTCACCGATTAAGTTGCCCACCTCCAGACTAGGCAAAATGTTTCTGTGTAACTTTAAACATTTTTTACTGTGTAATTTTACTGAACGGTATGGAAACAATACAACTGTGGTGTCCTTTTGCTGAATGTTAAATATACATCTTTTACCCTTTGAGAATCAGGACTCAGAGTATTGACTGTAACCCGGGCTAGTTATTGTTCTAAGTTTTCAGCCTTAATTTTAACATACTAACCAGATGGAGTGGTTGAAGCAGAGAGCATCGACACATTTAAGGAGATGCTTGATGCCTACATGATGGAGAAAGGAATAGATTGATATGGGGGGGCAGAGGGGAAGAGGTAATTAGAGTGGGAGGAGGCTCGTGCGGAGTATCGACTAGTTGGGCCGAATGGCCTGATTCTGTGCTGTAGATTCTATGTAACTTTCCTGAAACAATGGCAGGTTACAAATAGGATTGCCAACTTTTGCTGGATGTATTCCTGGAGGTTTGATCATATGACAATTGACACCAAAAATAGCGATACCGCAATGGTGGCAGTGGATGCCCACAATGCCCCACAATTCTGAAACCACTCTATTGTGTGAGCAGCCGTACGTGCACAGCCGGACTCCTAGCTGGCTGTGGTAGCAGCTGCACCAAGTATGGGTATGTACTCGAATTGGAAGGAAGTGACTCGTGGTGCCCCACAAGGATCTGTGCTGGGGCCTCAACTATTCACTATATTTATTAATGACTTGGATAACACAATAGAGAACCATATATCCAAGTTTGCCAATGACACAAAGATTGGTGGGATAGTAAGTAGTGTAGACAGGAACATAAAATTACAAAGAGACATTGATAGATTAAGTGAGTGGGCTAAACTGTGGCAGGTGGATTTCAACACAGGTAAGTGTGAGATCATCCATTTTGGACCAAAAAAGGATAGATCAGAGTATTATTTAAAGGTGAAAAGCTAAGAACAGTGCAGGTCCAAAGTGATTTAAGGGTCCATGTACACATTTATTAAAATGTAGTGGTCAGGTACAAAAAATAATCAAAAAGGCTAATGGAATGTTGGCCTTTATAACGTGAGGGCTAGAATATAAAGGGGAGGAAGTTTCACTACAGCTATACAAAGCCCTGGTTAGACCACATCTGGATTCTGTGTGCAGTTCGGAGCACCACACCTAAGGATATATTAGCCTTGGAAGGAGTGCAGTGCAGATTCACCAGAATGTTTAAGAGTCCATGTACACATTATTGCTCTTCCTCTCACCGCAGCGGCAACGGCGAGAGGATCAAGAGCGGTCCAAGAGCGGACCTGAATTAAAGCAGCAGCAAGAGGATAAAGAGCGGCCCGAGAGCGGACCGGAATTAAAGCAGCAGCAGCGGTGAGAGGATAAAGAACGGCCCGAGAGTGGACCTGAATTAAAGCAGCGGCGAGAGGAAAAAGAGCGGCCCGAGAGCAGACCTGAATTAAAGCAGCGGCAGTGGCGAGAGGATAAAGAACGGCCTGAGAGCGGACCTGAATTAAAGCAGTGACAGCGGCAAGAGGATAAAGAGCGGCCCGAGAACGGACCTGAATTAAAGCAGTGGCAGCGGCGAGAGGATAAAGAGTGGCCCGAGAGCAGACCTGAATTAAAGCAGCGGCAGCGGCGAGAGGATAAAGAGCGGCTCAAGAGCGGAGCTGAATTAAAGCAGTGGCAGCGGCGAGAGGATAAAGAGTGACCCGAGAGCGGACCTGAATTAAAGCAGCGGCAGCGGCAAGAGGATAAAGAGTGGCCCGAGAGTGGACCTGAATTAAAGCAGCAGCAGCGGCGAGAGGATAAAGAGTGACCCGAGAGCGGACCTGAATTAAAGCAGCAGCAGCGGCAAGAGGATAAAGAGTGGCCCGAGAGCAGACCTGAATTAAAGCAGTGGCAGCGGCGAGAGGATAAAGAGTGGCCCGAGAGTGGACCTGAATTAAAGCAGCGGCAGCGGCGAGAGGATAAAGAGTGGCCCGAGAGTGGACCTGAATTAAAGCAGCGGCAGCGGCAAGAGGATAAAGAGTGGCCCGAGAGTGGACCTGAATTAAAGCAGCGGCAGCGGCGAGAGGATAAAGAGCGGCCCGAGAGTGGACCTGAATTAAAGCAGCGGCAGCGGCGAGAGGATAAAGAGTGGCCCGAGAGCAGACCTGAATTAAAGCAGTGGCAGCGGCGAGAGGATAAAGAGCGGCCCGAGAGTGGACCTGAATTAAAGCAGCGGCAGCGGCGAGAGGATAAAGAGCGGCCCGAGAGCAGACCTGAATTAAAGCAGCGGCAGCGATGAGGCTCCAAAACAAAAGCAACAATAAAAAAAAATCAAAGCGTGACGTCACAGGAGAGCAGGTAGGTGATTGGTTGGTGAGTATTACAGCTTTTTTTTGCTCTCTAAGTTAGGGAAGGAGGTTAAATTAAGAGCTGAGAAACTGTAACTTACACTAGATAAAATAATCAAACAATAAAATGAAAATATCGATTGAATACAAACTTTAACTAATTAATTAATAAATAAAATAAGGTTAGAGATGGCAGGACAGGTGGTGTGTCGTAACTGCAGCATGTGGGAGTCTGGAGAGCATCGCGATCCCGAGCAACAACATCTGCAGTAAGTGTCTGCAACTCGAGGAACTCCTGCTCAGAATTGTTGAGCTGGAGTGCGAGCTGCAGACATTGCGATGCATCAGGGAGGGGGGAGAGTTACCTGGACACTTTCCAGGAGGCAGTCACACCCTTTAGATTAAGTCGTACTTTAGAGTTAGTCAGTGGTCAGGGACAGGAGGGTGTGGCCGCAAGTCAGGAAGGTATGGGGACCCAGGATGTAGTGATGGAGGAGCCTCAGCTTTTGACTTTGTCCAACAGGTACGAGGTACTTGCTGCCTGTGTGGATGAAGAAAAGGAGGATGGGCAAATGACCACAGCACCGTGGTACAGGGGGCCATCCAAGTGGGGGGAGAAGGAAGGAATGTGGTAGTGGTAGGGGACAGTATAGTCAGGGGGATAGATACTGTTCTCTGTAGCCGCAAAAGAGAGTCCCAAAGGCTGTGTTGCCTGCCCGGTGCCAGGGTTAAGGATGTCTCCTCGCGTCTGGAGAAGAACTTGAGTGGGAGGGGGAGGATGCAGTTGTCGTGGTTCATGTAGCAACCATCGACATAGGTAGAACTAAGAATGAGGTTCTGCTGAGGGAGTTTGAGGAGCCAGGGTCAAAATTAATAAGCAGAACCTCAAGGGTAATAATCTCTGGATTACTACCTGAGCCACGTGCAAATTAGCATAGGGTCAAGCAGATCAGAGAGTTAAATTCATGGCTCAAAGAGTGGTGTAGCAAGAAGGGGTTTCAATTCATGGGGCATTGGCACTAGTACTAGGGAAAGAGGGAGCTGTTCCATCGGGACAGGCTCCACTTAAACCGGGCTGGGACCAGCGTCCTGGCAAATCGAATAACTAGGGTTGTAGATAGGGCTTTAAACTGAAAAAAGTGGGGGAGGGGGTCAGGTGAGGGGAAATTTAGAAATCTAAAGAGAAAGGTCAAGGCAATAGAGCAGTGTAGTGATTTGGGTAAAATAAGCAGAGTGTGAAAGGAAGGGACAGCAGAGAATAAGGTCAAAGCAGGGAATAATGGTAACAAATTTAAATTAAAGGCTCTTTATCTGAATGCACAAAGCATTTGTAACAAGATAGACAAACCAGTGGCACAAATAGAGATCAATGGGTTTGATCTAATAGCCATTACAGAGACGTGGTTGCAAGGTGGCCAAGGTTGGGAACTAAATGTTCCAGGATACTTGACGTTTCGAAAAGACAGGCAGAATGGAAAAGGAGGGGGAATAGCCCTGTTAATAAAGGATGACATAAGGACAGTAGAGAGAAAGGATCTCGGCTCGGAAGATCAGGAAGTAGAATCAGTATGGGTGGAGATAAGGAATAACAAGGCAGAAAACACTGGTAGGAGTAGTATATAGGCCCCCTAACAGTATCGTTGGATAGAATATTAATGAAGAAATAGTAGGAGCTTGCAACAAAGGTAATGCAATAATCATGGGGGACTTTAATCTTCATATAGACTGGACAAATCAAATTGGCAAAGGTAGTCTGGAGGACGAGTTCATGGAATGCACTCGGGACAGTTTCCTAGAACAATACGTCATGGAACCAACCAGGGAACGGGCTATTTTAGACCTTGTACTGTAATGAGACAGGGTTAATTAGCAATCTCATAGTAAAGGATCCTCTGGGGCAGAGTGATCATAACATGATAGAATTTCACGTTAATTTTGAGAGTGACTTGCCTAAGTCCAAAACTAGAGTCATAAACTTAAAAAGAGCCAAGTACATAGGTATGAGGGGCAAGTTGGCTAAGGTAGATTGGAAAAATAGATTAAAAGGTATGGCGGTAGATAAGCAGTGGCTAGCATTTAAAAGAAATATTTCATAATTCTCAACAAAAATACATTCCATTGAGAAACAAAAACTCCACGGGAAAATTCATCCATTTGTGGCTAACTAAAGAAGTTAAGATAGTATTAGATTGAAAGAAGAAGCTTATAATGTTGCGAAGAATAGTAGTGAGCCTGAGGATTGGAAGAGTTTCAGAAACCAGCAAAGGATGACCAAAAAATTGATAAAAAGGGAAAAAATAGAATAAGAGAAAACTAGCAAGAAATATAAAAACAGATTGTAAGAGCTTCTACAAGTTTGTAAAAAGGAAGAGAGTAGCAAAAGTAAATGTTGGTCCCTTAGAGGCTGAGACAGGAGAAATTATTACGGGGGATAAGGAAATGGCAGAAACGTTAAACAAATATTTTCTTTCTGCCTTCACAATAGAAGACACAAAAGGTACACCAAAAATGGTGGGGAACCAAGGGTCTAATGAGGGTGAGGAACTTAATGTAATTAATATAAGTAGAGAAAAAGTACTAGAGAAACTAATGGGACTAAAAGCCGACAAATCCCCTGGACCTGACGGCCTATATCCTCGGGTTCTAAAAGAGGTGGCTGAAGAGATAGTGGATGCATTGGTTTTGATTTTCCAAAATTCCCTAGACTCTAGAACGGTCCCAGCGGATAGGAAGGTAGCACCTCTATTCAAGAGAGAGAGAAAACAGGGAGCTACAGGTCAGTTAGCCTGACATCAGTCATCGGGAAAATGCTGGAATCCATCGTTAAGGAAGTGGTATCAAGTCACTTAGAAAATCATAACATGATTAGGCAGAGTCAACATGGTTTTATGAAAGTGAAATCGTGTTTGACAAATTTATTAAGAGTTTTTTGAGGATGTAACTAGCAGGGTAGATAAAGGGGAACCAGTGGATGTCGTATATTTGGATTTCCAAAAAGAATTCAATAAGGTGCCACATAAAAGGTTATTACACACAATAAGGGCTCATGGGGTTGAGGGTAATATAGTGCTCCAGAAATTGCCGTGCCTCTAGCCAAGCTGTTCCAGTACAGCTACAACGCTGGCATCTATCCGACAATGTGGAGAACTGCCCAGGTATGTGCTGTCCACAAAAAGCAGGACAAATCTAATCCGTCCAATTACCGCCCCATCAGCCTACTCTCATTCATTAGCAAATTAATGGAAGGGGTCAACAACAGTACTATCAATTAGCACTTACTCACTAATAATCTGCTCACTGATGCCCAGTTTGGGTTCGGCCAAGACCACTCGGCTGCCGACCTCAGTACAGCCTTGGTCCATACATGGACAAAGAAGCTGAATTCCAGAGGAGAAATGAGAGTGACTGCCCTTGACATCAAGGCGGCATTTGACCAAGTGTGGCATGAAGGAGCCCCAGTAAAACTGAAGTCAATGGGAATTGGCGCGGGGTGGGGTGGAGGAACTCTCCACTGGCTGGAGTCATACCTAGCACAAAGGAAGATGGTTGTGGTGATGAAGTGGTATCGTTGCAGGAGTTCCGCAGGGCAGGGTCCTAGGCCCAGCCATCATCAGCTGCTTCATCAATGGCCTTCCCTCCATCATAAGGTCAGAAATGGGGATGTTCGCTGATTGGCACTGAACACTGTGTAGTCATTCACAACTGCTCAGATAATGAAGCAGTCCATGCCCACATGCAACAAGACCTGGATGACGTTCAGGCTTGGACTGATAAGTGATAGGTAACATTCGCGCCACAGAAGTGCCAGGCAATGACTATCTCCAACAAGCGAGAGTCTAGAACCATCGCCCCAAGAGATTCAATGTGTTGTGTAATTTGAATGTGTATTAGAATTGTCCCACATGGGATACCGTAGTGGTGATTTGCAATGCACTATACGAAATGTAGTGCATTGAGTGAAGAAGCACATTGTAAATAAAATGGCCATTAACTAAACTCTCCACCCCAGAGTCCTTCTTAATTGTTATATAGGTAAGGGTATAAAACCCCTTGAGACACAACAAAACTGTCAACGAGGACGACGGACTTGCGCATCACTTTGCACTGGAATCGGTGATGTTTAAAGTAAGAAGTTCCTGTCTTTTCTTAATGGCGTAGCCGCAGTTTAGTGCTGATGCAATCGCCTCGTAAAGGTGGTGGTTCGTGTGTTACACAAATAAGAAGGGGGAGAGTAACGATACAGTGAAACGAAGTGGAGGAAAAGGACTGTAAAGAAAAAAAAAAGATAACAAGATGGCTATGCTAACCAGAGCGTTTGGACCATTTGATGAAACGGCGGAGCAATGGAGTGCTTATACAGAGCGTTTCGGATTTTTCGTGACTGCAAATGGCATTAAAGATGACGTGAAAGTGGCGACGTTCCTCAGTGTGATCGGAGCAAAAACATTTGGCTTGTTACGGAGTTTGATGCACCCGGATAAGCCCGACGCTAAGACATATGATCAGATTGTGGAAGTTTTGGAAACACATTTCGCACCCAAGCCGCTGCTGATTGCCAAGAGGTTCAGGTTTCACAAACGAAACCAAGGGGAGGGAGAGTCCACAGCCGAATATGTTGCAGTGCTAAAGAAGCTAACTGAGCATTGTGAGTTTGGTGAAACTCTAAATGACACTGTCCGTGATAGGTTTGTGTGTGGATTAAGATGTGAAGCAGCACAGAAGCGCTTGCTCACGACTGACAAACTGACGCTTAAATCAGCAGTGGAGCTTGCTGTGTCTATGGAGTTAGCAGCTAAAGATGCACAGCTGCTGGGGGCTGCAACAAGAGTGCACAGGGTAGCAGCTACACCGGATAAGCATGCAAGGGGCACCAGAGAGTGTTACCGATGTGGAAGGTCAGGTCATCAGCCATCTGACTGCTGGTGTAAAGACCTGACCTGTCGGAAATGTGAAAAGAAAGGACACATTGAACGTGTGTGTAAAGGGCAAAGTAAACAATCCTACACAGACACACAA
Organism: Somniosus microcephalus; assembly: GCF_052327205.1. Lineage (NCBI taxonomy): Eukaryota > Metazoa > Chordata > Chondrichthyes > Squaliformes > Somniosidae > Somniosus > Somniosus microcephalus. Next base: position 103,593,705 of record NC_140997.1, read on the forward strand.
AAACAAACAAGGAAACACATCCAACTGGCGTTCTAAAAAGAAAAACCTACACACGGGCAGCACGGTGGCATAGTGGTTAGCACTGTTGCCTCACAGCGCCAGGGACCCGGGTTCGAATCCGGCCTCGGGTGACTGTCTGTGTGGAGTTTGCACATTCTCCCCGTGTTTGCGTGGGTTTCTTCCGGGTGCTCCGGTTTCCTTCCACAGTCCAAAGGTGTGCGGGTTAGGTTGATTGGCTATGATAAATTGACCCTTAATGTTAGGGGGATTAAATACATGGGGTTACAGGGATAGGGTAGGGTATGTGTTGGTGTAGGGGTTACGGGGATCGGGTGGTATATGTGTCGGTGCAGGCTCGATGGGCCGAAATGGCCTCTATCTGCACTGTGGGGTTTCTGTGATTTCTGTTCTGTGATGGTGAAACAAGAATAGGAAGACAGTGACACAGACTCTGATGGGGAGCTGAATCTCCATGTGTTAACGGTGAATGGAGGCTCATCAGGCTATGGAGTCACTCCACTACTAGAGGGGATACCGGTCAAAATGGAGCTGGATACGGGGGCCGCTGTCTCCTTGATTTCAGAGAAGCTATTCAAAGAAAAACTGAACTACCTATCACTGGCGCCGGCCAAGCTCATCTTAAAGACCTACACTGGGGAAACAGTCCCAATGCTGGGTAAGACGGAGGTCAAGGTGGAGCTTAATGGACAAATCGTGATGCTGCCAGTTTACGTGGTCAAGGGTGACTATCCATCCCTGATGGGCAGGCCATGGTTGGAGAAAATTCATCTGGATTGGAAAAAAGTGAATGCGGTGTCAGTCGAAGAGGCGGGGCTAGCGGCAGTGTTGACAAAGCATGCGGCTGTCTTTGACGGAGAATTGGGGAGTATGAAGGGGATTACGGTCAAACTCAAGGTGAAGCCGGACAGCCAGCCAGCCACGATTCCTGAAGGCCAGGAACGTTCCCTACGCCCTCAGACCAAAGGTAGAGGCTGACATGGAGCGTCTGGTCAAGATAGGGGTCCTGGTGCCGGTTTCGCACAGTAAGTGGGCCACGCCCGTGGTACCAGTGATGAAGAGTGACGGCGCGGTTCGCTTATGTGGAGATTTCAAAGTAACAGTGAATCCTGTGCTCTCATCTGAACAGTACCCCCTCCCCATCATTGAAGATCTTTTCGCGGGTCTAGCAGGCGGTCAGAAGTTTAGCAAGATTGATCTATGCCAAGCCTACTTGCAGATGCATGTAGAAGAGGACTCACAGAAGTACCTCACCATCACCACCCACAAGGGCCTCTACAGGTACTGCCGCCTACCCTTTGGTATAACGTCAGCACCAGCATTGTTTCAGCAGGCCATGGACCAGATCTTAAGCGGCATTCCAGGGGTACAATGTTATCTCGACGATATCCTTATTACAGGAAAGGACGACAACGAGCATCTGCAGAACCTGACGAAGACACTGGGAAGACTTGAAGAATATGGCTTACGCGTTCGCAAGGACAAATGCGAATTTTTCAAGCCATCAGTGGAGTACCTAGGCCATGTCATCGACGCGGACGGCCTACACACAGCACCGTCGAAAGTGAAAGCCACTGCCGACGCTCCTGCACCTACAAATGTCGGCCAGCTGCGGTCATTCTTAGGTCTCCTGAACTATTATGGAAAGTTTATTCCACAGCTGGTATCACATGCTGAGAGGGTCGTGGATAGCACGTTTAGCGAGTTGTTCACGCCGCAGGGTAAGGCTGCACAGGCAGAAAGAAACTGGGTGACTATCAGGCGGAGCAACAGAGGCAGTCAGGAAGTGCAGGGGCCCCCTGCGGACATCCCCCTTTCAAACAGGTATACCAAGTTGGATACTGTTGAGGGGGATGACTCACCAGGGGAAGGCAGCAGCAGCCAGCTTCCTGGCACCAGGGACGCTTCTGCTGCTCAGAAAGGGAGGAAAAAGAGTGGGAGAGCAATAGTGGTAGGGGATTCTATCGTAAGGGGAACAGATAGGCGTTTCTGTGGCCGCAAACGTGACTCCAGGATGGTTTGTTGCCTCCCTGGGGCCAGGGTCATGGATGTCACTGAGCGGCTACAGGTCATTCTTAAGGGGGAGGGTGAGCAGGCAGAGGTCGTGGTCCACATTGAGACCAACGACATAGGTAGGAAGGGGGATGAGGTCCTGCATCAAGAATTTAGGGAGCTAGGTAACAGATTAAAGAGCAGGACCTCAAAGGTTGTAATCTCTGGATTACTCCCAGTGCCACGTGCTAGTGAGTATAGGAATAGGAGGATAGAGCAGATGAATGCGTGGCTAAAGAGTTGGTGTAGGGGGGAGGGTTTTACTTTCCTGGATCACTGGGCCTGCTTCTGGGAAAGGTGGGATTTGTACAAGTCGGACGGGTTGCACCTGAACCAAAGCGGGACAAATATCCTTGCGGGGAGGTTTGCTAGCATTGTTGGGGGGGGTTTAAACTAACTTGGCAGGGGGATGGGATACAGAGGGGAGCTGAAATAGGGGGTGATGTGCTGCCAATTATAGAGAAAAAAACAAGTCAGCTTGGTAGACAGGGCAAATATACAAGGGCAAGGCTGGATGGCATCTATTTTAATGCAAGGAGTCTTGCAAATAAGGTGGATGAACTGAAGGTGTTGATAAACACATGGGAGTATGATATTGTTGCTATCACGGAGACATGGTTGAGGGAGGGGCAAGACTGGCAGCTCAATATTCCGGGGTACAGAATCTTCAGGCGAGACAGAGGGGGGGGTATAAGAGGAGGGGGTGTCGCAATATTAATTAAGGAGTCAATTACTGCAGTAAGGAGGGATGACATATTAGCAGGTTCTTCTAATGAGGCCATATGGGTGGAGCTTAAAAACAAGAAGGGGGCAAGCACTTTGCTGGGAGTGTACTATAGGCCTCCAAACAGTCAGGGGGAGATAGAGGAACAGATATGTAGGCAAATCTCAGAGAAATGTGCAAATAATAGGGTAATAGTAATGGGGGATTTCAACTTCCCCAATATTAACTGGGATAGTCAGAGTGTGAAAGGCACAGAGGGTGTAGAATTCTTAAAGTGCATCCAGGAGAGCTTTTAGAGCCAGCATGTAGAAGGTCCTACAAGAGAGGGGGCGGTACTGGACCTAATTCTAGGGAATGTGGCTGGCCAAGTGGAAGAAGTGCTAGTAGGTGAGCACTTTGGTGACAGTGACCATAATATGGTGAGATTTAAGGTGGTCATGGAAAAGGACAGGGATGGGCCGGAAATAAAGGTTCTAAATTGGGGGAAGGCCGATTTTAATAGGATAAGGCAGGATCTGGCCAAAATGGACTGGGATCAGCTACTTGTAGGAAAATCCGCATCAGAGCAATGGGAGGCTTTCAGAAGGGAGATTGAGATCATACAATGGCAACATGTTCCCGTAAAGGTCAAGGGTGGTTCCAAAAACCACAGGGAACCTTGGATGTCAGGGGATATACGAGAATGGATTAAAAAAAAAGTGGGCTTTTGGCAGATACAAAAGGCTAAAGACGGAGGAAGCCCTAGAGGAGTACAAAAAGTGCAGGGGGATACTTAAAAAAGAAATTAGGAGATCAAGGAGGGGCCATGAAATAACACTGGCGAGCAAAATAAAGGAAAATCCTAAGAAGTTTTACAAGTATATTAAGGGTAAGAGGATAACTAGGGAAAAAATAGGGCCCATTAGGGACAAAAGTGGAAATCTGTGTGTGGAGCCGGAAGATGTAGGAGGGGTTCTAAATGAATTTTTTGCATCTGTTTTCACTATGGAGAGGGACGATGTAGACATAGAAATAGGGCGGGGGGACTGTGATATGCTCGAACATATTAACATCGAGAGGGAGGAGGTATTGGCGGTTTTAGCAGGCCTAAAAATGGATAAATCCCCAGGCCCGGACGAAATGTATCCCAGGCTGCTGTGTGAGGCAAAGGAAGAGATTGCGGGGGCTCTAACACACATATTCAGAACCTCTCTGGCCACAGGGGATGTGCCAGAGGACTGGAGAACCGCTAATGTAGTTCCATTATTCAAGAAGGGGAGTAGGGAAAAACCGGGGAACTACAGGCCAGTGAGCCTAACATCAGTGGTGGGAAAATTGTTGGAAAAAATTCTGAGGGACAAAATTAGTCTCCACTTGGAGAGGCAAGGATTAATCAGGGATAGTCAACATGGCTTTGTCAAGGGAAGATCATGTCTGACTAATTTGATTGAATTTTTTGAGGGGGTGACTAGGTGTGTGGATGAGGGTAACGCAGTGGATGTGGTATACATGGATTTCAGTAAGGCCTTCGATAAAGTCCCGCACAGGAGACTGGTCAAGAAGGTAAGAGCCCATGGAATCCAGGGTGCCTTGGCACGTTGGATACAAAACTGGCTTAGTGGCAGAAGGCAGAGGGTGATGGTCGAAGGTTGTTTTTGTGACTGGAAGCCTGTGGCCAGTGGGGTACCACAGGGATCGGTGCTGGGTCCCTTGCTGTTTGTGGTCTACATTAATGACTTGGATATGAATGTAAAAGGTATGATCAGTAAGTTCGCGGATGATACAAAAATTGGTAGGGTGGTAAATAGCGAGGAGGGTAGTCTCAGTCTGCAGGACGATATAGATGGGTTGGTCAGATGGGCGGAACAGTGGCAAATGGAATTTAACCCGGAAAAGTGCGAGGTGATGCACTTTGGGGGGACTAACAAGGCAAGGGAATACACAATGAATGGTAAGACCCTAGGCAAGACGGAGGGTCAGAGGGATCTGGGTGTGCAAGTACACAGATCCCTGAAGGCGGTGGAACAGGTGGATAAGGTGGTAAAAAAGGCATATGGGATACTTGCCTTCATTAGCCGAGGCATAGAATATAAGAGCAAGGAGGTTATGATGGAGCTGTATAAAACACTGGTTAGGCCACAGCTGGAATACTGTGTGCAGTTCTGGTCGCCACACTACAGGAAGGATGTGATGGCTTTGGAGAGGGTGCAGAGGAGATTCACCAGGATGCTACCAGGGCTGGAGCGCTTCAGCTATGAAGAGAGACTGGGCAGATTGGGTTTGTTTTCCTTGGAGCAGAGGAGGCTGAGGGGGGACATGATTGAGGTGTACAAAATTATGAGGGGCATAGATAGGATGGATACTAAGGAGCTTTTTCCCTTAGTAGAAGGGTCAATAACTAGGGGGCATAGATTCAAGGTAAAGGGCGGGAGGTTTAGAGGGGATTTGAGAAAGAACTTTTTCACCCAGAGGGTGGTTGGAGTCTGGAACTCACTGCCTGAAAGGGTTGTGGAGGCTGGAACCCTCACAACATTCAAGAAGCATTTGGATGAGCACTTGAAATGCCATAGCATACAAGGCTACGGACCAAATGCTGGAATATGGGATTAGATTAGACAGGGCGTGATGGCCGGCGCGGACACGATGGGCCGAAGGGCCTCTATCCGTGCTGTATAACTCTATGACTCTCTGTGACTCTATGACTGTTGAAGTCATTACATGAGTTGCTGTGTCAGGGCAAGGCCTGGGCGTGGATGAAGGAGTGCGAAGCTGCATTCAAGAAAGCCAAAGCAGCTTTGACAGACCCCAGAGTGTTGACGCACTTTGACCCGTCGTTGCAGATTCAGCTGGCCTGTGACGCATCGCCTTATGGCGTCGGCGCGATCGTGTCCCACATCTTTCCCTCAGGTGAAGAGAAGCCGATTGCATTCGCGTCAAGGTCCCTGAGCAAGGCGGAGGTGAAATACCCGCAGATCGAAAAAGAGGCTTTGGGCATCATCTTTGGCATCAAAAAGTTCCATCACTACTTGTTCGGAAGGAAATTCACCTTGCTGACGGATCATCGTCCTCTGACATCGATCTTTGGTCCACACACAGGAATACCCTCCCTGGCAGCGTGCAGGATGCAGCGCTGGGCGCTGATGTTAAGCGCTCACAATTACAACATCAAATACCGGAGGTCAGCAGCACATGGCAATGCGGATGGATTGTCAAGACTTCCGCTGCCTGTGCCCTCTGAAGGCTGTGAGCAGAAGATTTTCTGCTTTGACATGGTGGGCAATGCCCCTGTCACGGCCCGGCAGGTCAAGAAAGAGACCAGAGTGGACCCTACGCTATCCAAGGTGCTGGATCGGGTGATGCGAGGAGACAGATCACGGGTGTCAGACACACCACCTGAGCTCCTACCTTACCTGTCGAGAGGGAAGGAGTTGTCTGTCATGTCAGGGGCATGCGAGTGATCATACCACCAAAGCTGCGGAAACATGTCCTCAATGAGCTGCACTCAGGACATTGTGGTATTGTCTGGATGAAGGAGCTGGCACGAAGCTACTTCTGGTGGCCCGGTCTGGATCATGAAATTGAAGTTGAAGCGAAATCATGCCCATCATGCGAGACAACCAGGGATACGTCAAGAGCAGCGCCACTGCATCCATGGGAATGGCCGGCGACACCGTGGCAACGGATCCATCTAGACTTCACAGGACCAGTGGAAGGAGCGATGTTCCTGGTCGCGGTGGACTCCCTTTCCAAATGGCTGGAGGTTGCAGTAATGTACACTACCACTACGGAGAAAACCATCGAGACTCAGAGAGATGTTCGGGCGATTTGGTCTGCCGGAGCAGATCGTAACCGACAATGGAACACAGTTCACCTCCCAGGAGATGGAGGAGTTCCTCAAGAGCAATGGAATCCAGCATACGTTCTCCGCGCCTTATCATCCATCCATGAATGGATTGGCGGAGAGATTTGTCAGAATGCTGAAACGCGCGTTGAAAGTGGCAAGAAGTGATGCTCCTCTGAAGCAGCGCCTGAATGCTTTCTTGCTGAAATACCAAAACACGCCTCATGCTACAACTGGAGCATCTCCTGCTTACCTACTCATGGGAAGGCAGCTACGGACACGCCTTGACCTGCTGAGGCCAACGTCCACAGAAGCATTGGTGCACGCCAATCAGCAGGATCAAGTCAGCAGACGAGCTCAGAGGTCCAAAGAACGACACTTTGTGGTGGGGGGCAAAGTCCTCGCGAATAACTACACCACCCCGGAGCGGTGGGTCCCGGCTACGGTCATTCAAAAGACGGGCCCCGTTTCATACCGAGTCCGCACCGGAGACGACCGAACATGGAGACGGCATGTAGACCAGTTACTGCCAAGACAGTCGCCACAGGTAACCCAAGAAACAGAGGATCAAGGACCTGCTGGGGGCTCCAGCAAAGACTGGTCGTCCGACCCTGAGACGGTGGCACCATCCACTCTTGTGCCATCGAGGGAGGAAGCCACGCCTGCAGGGTCACGGGAGAGCCAGCCAGAGCCTGCTCCTGAGACTAGGTGTTACCCCCAAAGAGAAAGGCAGCCTCCAGAGCGCCTTAGTTACAGTTAGTGCTAACCTGTGTGCATGGGGCAGAATAATCCCCAGGGTTAGCGGAATATAGAGGCAGTCTACCCTCTCTTCCAAAGTTATAGTCATTTTCAGTTATTCTGTTTTGTGGACATTCTATTTTAAGGGGGAGGAAATATGTTGTGTATTTTGAATGTGTATTAGAATTGTCCCACATGGGATACCATAGTGGTGATTTGCAATGCACTATGGGAAATGTAGTGCATTGAGTGAAGAAGCACATTGTAAATAAAATGGCCATTAACTAAACTCTCCACACCGGAGTCTGTTGTGTATGTAATATGTGTGCTACTTTGAACCTATGGACAGGACTGCACTACTTGTTGGGCGTAGTGATACGCAGTACCACTCCTGGCCATAGGGGTATAAATAGTACTGTGGGTACTGATCTCCCCTCAGTTCCCGCCTGTGGGCATGAAGTAAAGACCTATGTATAGTCCCTACCTCCAACCAGTAAAGACCTGTTTGAGTTATACGTTTAAGTCTTTGTGTTAATTGTTCAATACAATACACATACTTAACAGAGTCCTTCTTAATTGTTATATAAGTAAGGGTATAAAACCCCTTGAGACACAACACAATGGCATTACCATCGCCGAATCCCCCACCATCAACATCCTGGGGGTCACCACATGGACTGCAGCGGTTCAAGATGGCGGCTCACCACCACCTTCTCAAGGGCAATAAATGCTTGTCTTGCCAGCGACGCCTGCATCCCATAAATTAAAAAAATAGTATGGATGGAGGATTGGTTAATGGGCAGAAAACAGAGAGTAGTGATAAATGGGACTTTTTCAGGTTGGTAGGCCGTATCTTGTGGGGTGCCACAAGGATTAGTGCTGGGGCCTCAGTTATTTACAATCTATATTAACGAACTGGATGAAGGGACCGAGTGTAATGTATCCTCACACTTTTAAATGTGGGTGTTCTGAGAGATTTGGGTGTCCTCGTGCAAGAAACACCGAAAGCTAGCATGCAGGTACAGCAAGCAATAAGGAAGGCAAATGGCATGTTGGCCTTTATTGCAAGGGGATTGGAGTGTAAGAGTAAGAAAGTCTTGCTACAATTGTACAGGGCCTTGTTGAGACCACACCTGGAGTACTGTGCACAGTTTTGGTCTCCTTATCGAAGGAAGGATATACTTGCATTGGAGGCAGTTCAGAGATGATTCACACTGTTGATTCCTGAGATGAGGGGGTTGACTTATGAAGAAAGGTTGAGCAGGTTGGGCCTCTACTCATTGGAATTTAGGAGAATGAGAGGCGATCTTATTGAAACATAGAAGATACTAAGGGGGCTCGACAAGGTAGATGCAGAGAGGATGTTTCCCCTCGTGGGGAAATCTAGAACTCGGGGGCATCGTTTCAGAATAAAGGGTCGTCCTTTTAGAACTGAGATGAGGAGGAATTTCATCTCTCAGAGGGTCGTAAATCTGTGGAATTCTCTGCCCCAGAGAGCCGTGGAGGCTGGGTCATTAAATACACTTAAGGTGGAGATAGACAGATTTTTGCAAGATAATGGAGTGAAGGGTTATGGGGAGCAGGCAGGGAAGTAGCTTTGAGCCCAAGACCAGCCATGATCTTATTGAATGGCGGAGCAGGCTCGAGGGACCAAATGACCTATTCCTGCTCCTATTTCTTATGTTCTTATGTTCATAGTCTCAGGATAAGGGGTCGGCCATTTAAGACCAAGATAAGAAGGAATTTCTTCACTCAGAGGGTTGTGAATCTTTGGAATTTTCTGCCCCAGAGGGCTCTGAATGCTGAGTCTTTGAGTATATTCAAGGCTGAAATAGATAGATTTTTGGACTCGAGGGGAATCAAGGGATAATCATAGTCATAATCATAATCAACTTTATTGTCATTGTTAGTGCACAAGTGCAGTACAACGAAATGTAGGCTTGCGGCTCCCGAGAGTGTACATTTAGATTAAGACATTTAAACATTCAACATACATTTGGCTTGTAATACATTAACATAAACATAACCATAATAAAGTGCATTGGCAGATGTGCAGGCTTTAGAGTTTATTTGTGGAGTTCAGTAGGATGACAGCCCTGGGAAAGAAGCTGTTCCTAAATCTGGTCGTTCGGGTGCGAATGCATCTGTAGCGTCTCCCAGATGGCAGGAGGGTGAACAGACTGTGGCTGGGGTGGGTAGGGTCTTTGATGATGGTCCGTGACCTCCGTAAACAGCGTTTCTGGTATATGTGCTCTATGGTCGGTAGCCGGGTGCCGGTAATGCGTTGGGCAGTTTTGACTACACGCTGCAGGGCTTTCCAGTCATAGTAGCTACAGCTGCCATACCATACTGTGATACAGTTCGTCAGGATGCTCTCTATTGTGCAGCGGTAAAAGTTAGAGAGGATCAGGGGTGACAGGTTACATCCCTTCAGCCTCCTTAGGAAATATAGGCGCTGCTGGGCCTTCTTCACCAGAGAGGAGGTATTGAGGGACCAGGAGAGGTCTTCCGTGATGTGGACTCCGAGGAACTGAGATCGGGCTGGAAAGTGGAGTTGCGGTCGATGATCAGCCATGATCTTATTGAATGGCGGAGCAGGCTCGAGGGGCCGTATGGCCTACTCCTGCTCCTATTTCTAATGTTCTTATGTTACCAGGGCTCCAAGGGTTAGATTTGGAGGAGGCTAGGCTTGTATTCCCTGGACTGTAGAAGGTTAAGGGGTGATTTGAGTGAAGATATTAGGATTTTGAAAGGAACTGACAGGGTAGATAGAGAGAAACTTTTTCCGCTTGTGGGGGAGTCTAGAACAAGGGGACATAACCTTAAAATCAGAGTCAGGCCATTAAGGAGAGAAGTTCGGAAACACTTCTTCACACAAAGGTGGTAGAAGTGTGGCACTCTTTCCCACAAAAAGCAGTAGATGCAAGCTCAATTAATAATTTTACATCGGAGATCAATAGATTTTTGCTAGCCAAGGGTATTAAGCAACGTGGAGCCAAGGCGCATGGATGGAGTTAGGATACAGATCAGCCAAGATTTAATCGAATGGTGGAACAGGCTCAAGGGGCTGAATGGCCTCCTCCTGTTCCTATGTTTCTATGAGCCGGGAAAAAACCCGTTCCAGATACACCAGGTGAGTTTGCAACTTTTTCCATCCGTGTTGCTTACGGATCAATCCGGCGGACTGGCAACCCTAGTTACAAAGGGTTATTTATTTAGCAATATAGAACAATAATTGTGTTATTCCTACTCCTCTCTAACTCCTGATTTTTTCTTCCATTTCCTTCCCACAATTTGGAGGTCTATAATACACACCTACAAACGTAACAAGACCTTTTTAAAAAAAATCTTTGAACTCCAATCATTCACTCTCTCTGTGCCCCTTTCTTCTCCATATCAACCCTCTCTACAGTGTGTATCTCATCTTTTACCATGACTGCCATTCTGCCCCCTTTCTTACCTTTTCTATGCCTCCTAAATATAGGATACCGCAAGATGTTTATTTTTCCATTCTCGTATAGTTTGAAGCCTAATTTCTGTTAAGGCTATGAAGTCTAGATCATCCTGTGAAATAGTTGCTTTCAGTTCTGCCCGTTTATTTGTCTTCCACGACCGGTGGGCACAATGATACGCAATAATATTATAGAAACATAGAAGATAGGAGCAGGAGTAGGCCATTCGGCCCCTCGAGCCTGTTCCGCCAGTTAATGAGGTCATGGCTGATCATCCAAATTCAGTACTCTGTCCCTGCTCTCTCCCCATATCCCTTGATCCCTTTAGCCTTAAGAAATATATCCAACTCCTTCTTGAATATATTTAATGAATTGGCCTCAACTGCCTTCTGTGGTAGAGAATTCCACAGGTTCACCACTCTCTGGGTGAAGAAATTCCTCCTCATCTCAGTCCTAAATGGCTTACCTCTTATCCTTAGACTGTGACCCCTGGTTCTGGACTCCCCCGCCATCAGGAACATCCTTCCTGCATCTAGTCTGTCTAGTCCTGTTAGAATTTTCTAAGTTTCAATGAGATCCCCTCTCATTCTTCTAAACTCTAATGAATATAAGCCTAATCGACTCAATCTCTCTTCATACGTCATTCCTGCCATCCCAGGTATCAGTCTGGTGAATCTTCACTGCACTCCCTCTCCATGGCAAGAACATCCTTCCTCAGGTACGGCGACCAAAACTGCACACAATCCTCAAAGTGCGGTATCACCAAGGCCCTGTACAACTGCAGCAAGACATCCTTGCTCATGCACTCGAATCCTCTCGCTATGAAGGCCAACATACCATTTGCCTTCTTAACCGCCTGCTGCACCTGCATGCTTACCTTTAGCGACTGGTGCACAAGGACACCCAGGTCTCGTTGCACTTCCCCTTTTCCCAATCTGTTGCCGTTCAGATAATAATCTGTCTTCCTGTTTTTGCCACCAAAGTGGATAACCTCGCATTTATCCACATTATACTGCATCTGCCATGCATCTGCCCAATCACCCAACCTGTCCAAATCATACTGGAGTTTCTCTGCATCTTCCTCACAGCACACACGCCCAACCAGCTTTGTGTCGTCTGCAAACGTGGAGATATTACACCTAGTTCCCTTGTCTAGATCATTAATATATATTATGAATAGCTGGGGTCCTAGCACCAATCCCTGCGGTACCCCACTAGTCACTGCCTGCCACTCGGAAAAAGACCCATTTATTCCAACTCTTTGCTTCCTGTCTGCCAACCAGTTCTCTATCCAAGTCAGTACCTTACCCCCAATTCCATGTGCTTTAACTTTGCACGCCAATCTCTTATGTGGGACCTTATTGAAAGCATTCTCAAAGTCCAAATACACCACATCCACTGGTTCTCCCTTATCTATTCTACCAGTTACATCCTCAAAAAATTCCAGTAGATTAGTCAAGCATGTAAATATCCATGTTGACTTTGTCCGATCCTGTCACTGTTTTCCAAGTGCTCTGCTATTACATCTTTTATAATGGACTCTAGCATTTTCCCCACCACCAAGTGGGGCAACATTAGCTACCCTCCAATCCATGGGGACTGTTCCAGAGTCTATAGAATTTTGGAAGATGACCAGCAATGCATCCACTATTTCTAGGGCCACTTCCTTAAGTACCCTAGGATGTAGATTATCAGGGGATTTATCGGCATTCAATCCCGTCAATTTCCCTAACACCATTTCCCTACAAATACTGATTTCATTCAGTTCCTCCCTCTCATTAGACCCTATGTTCCCCAAAATCTCTGGAAGGTTATTTTTGTGTCCTCCTTTGTGAAGACAGAACCAAAGTATGTATTTAATTGGTCAGCCATTTCTTTGTTCCCCATTATAAATTCCCCTGATTTTGACTGCAAGGGACCTCTGCTTGACTTCACCAATCTTTTTCTCTTCACATATCTATAGAAGCTTTTACAGTCAGTTTTTATGTTCCCTGAAAGCTTACTCTCATATTCTATTTTCCCTTTCTTAATTAATCCCTTTGTCCTCCTTTGCTGAATCCTAAACTGCTCCCAATCCTCAGTTTTGCTGCTTTTTCAGGCCAATTTATATGCCCTCTCCTTGGGTCTTATGCTATCCCTAATTTCCCTTGTTAGCCACGGTTGAGTCACCTTTTTTGTTTTATTTTTATGCCAAACTGGGATGAACAAATTCTGTAGCTCATCCATTCGGTCTTTGAATGTATGCTATCCCTAATTTCCCTTGTTAGCCACGGTTGAGTCACCTTTTTTGTTTTATTTTTATGCCAAACAGGGATGAACAAATTCTGTAGTTTAACCATGCGATCTTTAAATGTTTGCCATTGCCTATACACCATCAACCCTTTGAGTAACGTTCCCCAATCCATCCTAGCCAACTCACGCCTCATACTGTGGTGTATGTAACTTGTTCCACCTTAAGAGAACTTAAACCTGTTCCACCTTAAGAGATGTACTACTTTCTCTGGCTGCTGTATACGGTAATACCGGTGGTGACCACACCGGTATATAAGTGCTGTGTAGTAATTTGCTGTCTAGTTCAGCCCTGACCTTCGACTAGTAAAGACCTGTTAAAGTTATTCTTGTGGTCTGTGTGCAGTGATTCATATTAACCATAACTGGAACACACAGACTTAACAGTGGCGACGAGTACGATCTTACCCTGCAGCAGAGATACGTCCAAGGCAGTTTAACGGGCGTCGAGAAGAGGCATCCGCCCTCATCATCCTGCTGAGAAAAGACTCGGGTCTGAAGAGCAAAGGAAGAATCCTGACACGAAGCCTTCCATCAGCGACAGGCAGTGATCATCCCTTCTACCACGGTGGTGGGTAAGCCGATTAGCGACGAGCAGCAAGTCGGCCACGTTGGCTGTGGAGTAGGGGAGGGAAAACGGAGGATATAAGGGTGGAGAACTCGACCACGGCCGGGGAAAAGAGCCGGACAGAAGTCGGGGCCAGAGGCGCTGAGACTGGGGCAGCGTAAGGCACGGGAGCCGTGGTGAATGCAAACGCAGCTGGTGTAAAAGACCGGGCTGCAAGCGGGCTGGGAGACGCAACAGCGTCGAGAGAGAGCTCAACCGTGACCGGTGAAAAAGGCCGGGCAGCTACCGAGGCCACGAGGCGCAGTGACCGGGACAGCGTAAGGCGCGGGAGAAAATAAAAAATAAAAAAACCGCGGAGAACTCAGCCGCAGCCGGTGGAAAGGACCGGACTGCAAGAGAGGCTGGGAGGCACAAATTGAGAACCACTGGGGAGGCGCGAACGGCAGCAATATGGCAATCGCCATTACAGCCAGCGGGGAAGAAAGGCAAATGCGGGAAGCCGCCATTTTCATAGGCGGGGGAAGAAGACAAGCGCGGGAAACCGCCATTTTAAAATAAAAAAATAAAAATAAAAAATAAAATAATTTTTTTTTTGTTTCTCAAAAGATTGCAAGGATGCCTAAGCATGGTAACATCAACGATTTCGATGCCGATGTTGAAGATTAGGCCACGTATGTAGAACGCATAGAAGTTTATTGTAAAGCAAATAAGATATCAGATGAGGATAAAGCACTAACCTTATTAAACTTAATGGGTGCAAAGACATACGGGCAATTGAAACACCTTCTATCACCAGAGAAACCGGCGGATAAGACTTTCGCGGATATTGTTACCGTCCTGAAAAATCATTTAAGCCTCACGCCGCTGATGCTAGTGGAACGATTTAAATTTTACAGCAGAAAGCAGCTGAAAGATGAAAGCAATGCTGAATTTTTAATTGAATTGCATAAGCTAGCAAAGTACTGTCAGTTTGGAACAGGACTAACAGATGCGCTAAGAGATAAATTTGTGTGTGGATTGTTAAAAGAAGAGACACAAAAGCGACTGCTTGAGGAGAATGAGCTGACGCTTGATAAAGCTGTCGCTATGGCAGCATCGCATGAAGCCGCAGCGAGAGGCACGGCGGTAATGCAGCTACGGTCACCGGAACTCAGCACAAATCAAATGGTCTTGGGTACAGTAAAATGTTATCGTTGTGGAAAGACAACACACGATCAGAACCAGTGCTGGTTCAAAAATAAGGAATGCAGAAAATGTGGCAGGCTTGGTCACATAGCTAAAGTATGCCGGTCAGGAGAGAAGACCAGCAACAAAAAGTCACCGCAGGGAAAGTACAGAAAGGTACACAAGGTGACAGAGAACAGTTCGAACGAACAGAAGTCAGATTCAGACGCCAGCAGTAATGAACTGGGTAGCTTAAGAGTACACAACGTTGGTAAGGAAGCAGACCTCCAGACAATTTGGGTCACACTTCAGATAGCAGGAGTCCAAGTGAAGATGGAATTGGACACTGGATCGGCATTGACGGTCATGAATAAGAAAGATTACAAAAGGTTATTCCAACATATTCCCCTACGGGATACGGAGATTGTATTGAAAACATACACGGGGCAAAGAGTATACCCCATCGGAAAGATAGAGGTAAAGGTGGTCCACAAGGGCAAAGAAAGCCGAGGAACGGACTTATATGTGCTACCTGAAGGAGGTCCACCACTACTGGGACGGGAGTGGATTAGAAAAATGAATATGGACTGGCATTCCTTAAAAGCACTAACGGTAGATGCCAGGGAAACAGATGTCAAACCTAAACGATTGTCCAGAATATTGGACGATGCTAAAGAGGTGTTCCAGCAGGGACTGGGAACACTGAGAGGAATTACGGCAAACATCAAGGTTGAAGAACATGCACAACCAAAATTTTTCAAAGCCAGACCGGTACCCTATGCGATACGACCTGCTTTGGAAGCGGAGCTGGAAGCGCTAGAACGTTCAGGAGTACTGTCTAAGGTAGACTGGAGTGAGTGGGCTACGCCCATTGTTCCCGTGATGAAACGTCCTTCGAGCAACAAGCCGGGAGAACCAGGGAAGGTTCGCATCTGTGGAGATTTCAAGATCACTGTTAATCCGGTGCTTCACACGGTGCAGTATCCGCTTCCGCGGATTGAGGATATCTTCGCTTCATTGTCGGGCGGGAAACACTTCACCAAGATAGACCTGGCGCAGGCGTACTTACAGATGGAAGTTGAGGAAGAGTCACGCCAGTACCTCACGATGAACACGCATAGAGGCTTGTACCGGTATAATAGACTGGTTTTTGGAGTGGCATCGGCTCCAGCAATTTGGCAGCGGGCCATGGAGCAGGTATTACAGGGAATTCCAGGCACACAATGTTACCTGGATGATATTCTGATTACAGGAGAGGGTGACGAGGAACACCTCGCAAATTTGGAACTGGTGCTCATCAGATTGAAAGAATATGGACTTCGAGTTAATCGGCAGAAATGTGAGTTCTTTTAGAAGCGGATCTCGTACTGTGGCCATGTCATTGACCAGGAGGGACTTCATAAGTCTCCTGACAAGATCGAAGCGGTTGTGAAGGCTCCCGCTCCGGTTAATGTATCTCAGTTGAGGTCGCTCCTAGGATTGATTAACTATTACCATAAGTTTCTGCCAAATTTATCCACGGTACTGCACCCGCTGAACGCTCTTTTGCAGAAGGGAGTACCATGGGAGTGGAGCGAGGACTGTAAGAAGGCCTTTCGCAAAAGCAAGGAATTGATAACCTCAGAGGAAGTGTTGGCTCACTTCAACCCAACACTGCCTATTCGTTTGGCTTGTGATGCTTCTCCATATGGTATTGGGGCAGTACTCTCACACAAGTTGCCAAATGGCACGGAGAGGCCAGTCGCGTTCGCATCCAGATCATTGACCTCCGCTGAGCGCAACTATGCTCAGATAGATAGGGAGGCTCTCAGCCTTGTGTGGGGAGTAAAGAAGTTTAATCATTACCTGCAGGGCCAAAAGTTTACGCTTCTGACAGACCATCAGCCGTTGGTATCCATTTTTAACCCTAAGAAGGGTGTGTCGGTGATGACAGCACAGAGACTCCAGAGATGGTCCCTTTTCCTAGGGGCACATCAATATCAGATAGAATTCAAAGGTACAAAGCAGCATGGTAATGCTGATGGGCTGTCGCGCCTGCCACTACCTGAAGAAGAGGAGACAACGAAGGTTGACCCTGTTGAGTTATTTCACTCGACCATCATCGAGTGTTTACCAGTCACTAATGCAAGTATTGAAAGAGAAACCAGGAACAACCCGACACTGTCCCGAGTCTACGAGGTGACAGTGAAGGGATGGCCAGCACATGGTGATTCTCTGTTACCGGCATTCTCGGCAAGACGAGACCAGCTGTCCGTCTGTCAAGGAACATTGATGTATGGAACGAGAGTGATTATTCCTCCTAAGTTAAGGGAAAGAGTTCTAAAGGAACTGCATGAAGGTCATCTGGGGGGAGTCAAGATGAAAAGCCTTGCTAGGGCTTATGTGTGGTGGCCGGGTATCGACCAACAGATAGAGGAGCTGACGAAAAGCTGCTCAGGGTGCCAAAAAGTGCAAAATGCACCTCCGATTGCACCGCTGCATCCATGGGAATGGCCTTCAGCCCCATGGCAACGCGTACATATTGACTTTGCTGGTCCATTCATGGACTCCATGTTTCTAATTGCGGTGGACGCACATTCTAAATGGCCAGAAGTGATCAAGATGACTACCACTACTTCAGAAAAGACAATTGCGGTGTTAAGAACGATATTCGCAAGGAACGGATTGCCAGAACAAATATGTTCCGACAACAGACCACAGTTCGTGTCAGAAGAATTCCAAAAATTCTTAAAGAAGAATGGGGTGAAACATTATACCTCTGCCCCATATCATCCGGCTACAAATGGGTTGGCCGAGAGATTTGTACAAACATTCAAAAAGGCAATAAAGGCCATGAGCGAAGATCAGATTCCACTACAACATAAGGTGGACAAGTTTCTACTGGCATATCGAAACGCCGCTCATGCAGTGACAAACCAAAGTCCTGCCATGATGTTTTATAACAGGAGGTTGCGGTCCAGGTTGGACTTGTTAAAACCAAATGTGCGGAGGGAAGTTGAAAACAAACAGTTCCAGCATATAAATAACAAGACCACTCGGAGTTTCGAGGTAGGACAACCAGTGTTGGCCAGGGACTATGGAAACGAGAAATGGCAATCCGGAACAATTCCGGCCAGACAAGGACCCCTGATGTACACGGTAGATGTTGGTAAAAATGTAATACGGCGTCATGCTGACCAACTGGTAGAATCGAGAACAAGGGTCGAACCCATGGTTACGACAGAGACAACCGTGGAAGAAGTTAGTGAACCTGAAGCATCTACCTCGGCAGTGAATGTACCTGATCACAGAATCACAGAAACCCCACAGTGCAGATAGAGGCCATTTCGGCCCATCGAGCCTGCACCGACACATATCCCACCCAATCCCCGTAACCCCTACACCAACACATATCCCACCCTATTCCTGTAACCTCACGTATTTAATCCCCCTAACACTAAGGGTCACTTTATCATAGCCAATCAACCTAACCCGCACATCTTTGGACTGTGGGAGGAAACCGGAGCACCCGGAGAAAACCCACGCAAACACGGGGAGAATGTGCAAACTCCACACAGACAGTCGCCCGAGGCCGGATTCGAACCCGGGTCTCTGGTGCTGTGAGGCAACAGTGCTAACCACTATGCCACCGTGATGATGATGTCCAAGACATAAGAGACCAACTAGAGGAGTCACCTCAGCAACAAGAATCAGAGACCCCTGAAAGGCGTTATCCAACTCGAATCAGGAGGCCTCCTGAGAGACTGAACCTTTGAACTGTTTCTACATGAAGTTGTATATGTATATATGTTATTATGTTATGTTAAATGGGGATATAACTGTTAAGCTAAAAAGGGAGGATTGTGGTGTATGTAACTTGTTCCACCTTAAGAGAACTTAAACCTGTTCCACCTTAAGAGATGTACTACTTTCTCTGGCTGCTGTATACGGTAATACCAGTGGTGACCACACCGGTATGTAAGTGCTGTGTAGTAATTTGCTGTCTAGTTCAGCCCTGACCTTCGACTAGTAAAGACCTGTTAAAGTTATTCTTGTGGTCTGTGTGCAGTGATTCATATTAACCATAACTGGAACACACAGACTTAACACATACCATCATAGTTTCCTTTGTTGAAATTCAGGAACCTAGTCTCTGAGTCAACTACTTCACTCTCCATCTTAATGAAGAATTCTATCATATTATGATCGCTCCTCCCCAAGGGGCCTCGCACAACAACATTGCTAATTAATCCTCTCATTACATAACACCCAGTCTAAGATGGTCTGATCTCTAGTTGGTTCCTCGACATACTGGTCCAGGAAACCATCCCATACACACTCTAGGAATTCCTCCTCCACAGTATTGTTACTAATTTGGTTAGCCCAATCTATATGTAGATTAAAGTCACCCATGATAACTGCTGTGCGCTTATTGCATGCATCTCTAATTTCCCGTTTAATGCCATCCCAGCATTACTGTTTGGGGGTCTGTATGCAACTCCCACTAATGTTTTCTGCCCCATGGTATTTCTCAGCTCTACCCATACAGATTCCACATCATCAGAGCTAATATCCTTCCTTTCAATTGTGTTAATCTCCTCTTTGACCAGGAATGCTACCCCACCTCCTTTTCCTTTTTGCCTGTCCTTCCTGAATATTGAATACCCCTGGATGTTGAATTCGCAGCCTTGGTCACCCTGGAGCCATGTCTCCATAATTCCAATTACATCATATCCGTTTACATCTATTTGCGCAGCTAATTCATCCACCTTATTACGAATGCTCCTCGCATTAAGACACAAAGCCTTGAGGCTTGTTTTTTTTTAACACTCTTAGTCCTTTTAGAATTATTATTTATTGTAGCTCTGTTTGATTTACACCCTTGATTTCTCTGCCTTCCACTTTTACTTTTCTCCTTTCTGTCTTTTGTTTCTATCCTTGCTTCCCTTTCCTCTGTCTCCCTGTACAGGTTCCCAACCCCCTGCCATTTTAGTTTAAACCCTCCCCGACTGCACGAGCAAACACTCCCCCTAGGACATCGGTTCCGGTCCCGCTCAGGTGTAAACCGTCCAGTTTGTACCCGTTCCAATGTCCCAGGAATTTGAATCCCTCCCCTTGCACCATTCCTCTAGCAGCGTATTCATCTGAAAAATCATTCTGTTTCTACTCTGACTAGCACGTGGCACTAGTAGCAATCCTGAGATTACTACCTTTGAGGTCCTTTTTTTAAATTTACCTCCTAACAACTTATATTCAGCTTTTCGGACCTCATCCCATTTTTTACCTATATCGTTGGTACCTATATGCACCACGACAACTGGTAATTCACCCTCCCCCTCCAGAATGCCCTGCAGCCGCCCAGAGACATCCTTGACCCTTGCACCAGGGAGGCAACATACCATCCTGGAGTCTCGTTTGTGGCCGCAGAAACGCCTATCTATTCCCCTTACAATAGAATCCCCCATCACTATAGCTCTCCCAGTCTTTTTTCTCCCGTCCTGTGCAGCAGAACCACCCATAGTGCCAGAAAGTTGGCTGCTGCTGCCTTCCCCCGATAAGCCATCTCCCTCAACAATATCCAAAGTGGTATATCTGTTTGAGAGGGGGATGGCCACAGGGGACCCCTGCAGTACCTGCCTGCACCTACTACTCTACCTGGTGGTCACCCATTCCCTTCCTGCCTGTGCAGCCTTTACCTGCGGTGTGACTGTGGTAAACCACTTTTATCATTCACTATCGTTACACTATGGTTATCACTGTTATATCGTTACACTATGGTTATCACTGTTTACACTGTTGTATCACTACACGAGGTCGCCTCTTGTCACGCTGTTATACCTGGGCTGACCACTGCTGACTCCGCCCATGGCTCCACCTACTTGCCCAGGTATAAAGGTGGTCGACTGGCTGGTATTCCTCCTTGTTGGATCCGATCACCCACGAGGGTGGGCTCTGTTATTTAGCCAATAAAAACCTATAGTTACTGTCTTAACTCGTCGCTTTTCATTGGATGAATTGATAGGTATATCAATTTTATTGGCTAAATTTTGAAATGTCTTTAACGGAGCAGCCAAACGACCAGTCAGACGCCCAGCTACAACAGCCACAGCAGCCGGCCTGGCTGCGAGCCCTCCGACCGCCGTACCTGGATCTAAACCCACAGGCAGCAAACTCAGCCCTCGACTTCAAACACTGGCTGAGCTGTTTCGAATCCTACCTGGGAGAATCCGGCGTGCCTCAGAGATCCAAACTAAGAGTTCTGACCGCCCAAGTGAGCCCTAAAGTATTTGCACTCATCCAGGACCTTACTACATACGAGGCCGCCCTCAACCTGCTGAAAGAGCAGTACCGGAGCCCGGTAAATTCTATGTATGCCAGACATCTCCTAAGATCCCGCCCGCAACAGCCAGGAGAGTCTGTAGATTAATTTTTACGGGCGCTACAAACACTCGGCAGGGACTGTGACTTTAAAGCTGTAACGGCTGCAGAAAATACTGAAGAGAATATCCGCGATGCCTTCGTGAAAGGCCTTCGGTGTGACTACTCACGGCAAAGACTGCTCGAATCAAAGGACCTCGACCTGAACACAGCTGCAGCCCTCGCTCGCTCTCTGGAAGTGGCCCATCGGGACCTCGAGGCGTATTCCAGGTACTGTGCTGCGCGACCCTGGGACTCGGGCCCGACCCCGACCGCAATACCCCTCTGGGACCTACCTCAGCGTCGGCGTCCCGGACCCGATCGGGACCGCCACCCCTGGTACCGGCTGCGACATCGGAGCCCCGCGATCGGGCCGCCGGCTGCTTTTTCTGTGGCCAGGCGAAACACCCGAGGGCGCGCTGCCCTGCAAGAAACGCGACCTGCTCCGACTGCCACAAGAAAGGCCACTTCGCGAAGGCCTGCAGGGGGAAAGCCACAGACGCCAGCAGTGCCTCATGCGAGTTGTGGGGGCGGCCATCTTTCATCAAGGCCACAGATGCCAGTATCCCCTCGTGTGAGTCGTGGGGGTGGCCATCTTTGATCAAGGCCACCGACACCAGCAGTGCCTCATGTGAGTTGTGGGGGCGGCCATCTTCTCCGCCATTTTATGCAACGTCGTGGGCACCGCCATTTTGTTCACCACACTCGACCGCCACCTTGTCTCCAGACCCGACCGCAGCCTCACCCGCAGACTACAGCAGCTCGCTCAGCCATACACTAGCCTCCGTCACACTGGACCAAGCTCGCCCGCATCACCTGTCCAAGTCCATGATGGACATCAAAGTAAACGGCCACGCCACGACCTGCCTGTTCGACAGCGGAAGCACGGAGAGTTTCATCCATCCAGACACGGTGAGCCACTACTCCCTCACTTTCCAGCCAATGCGCAACCGGATCTCGATGGCGTCGAGGTCCCATTCAACAGACATCAGCGGATACTGTGTTGTGACCCTGTCGGTTAGGGGCACGGAGTATAAAAATTTTAAACTTCTCGTCCTGCCCCAACTCTGCGCTGCCGTCCTACTAGGGCTGGATTTCCAATCCCACCTTCAAAGTGTCACTTTGGCATACGGTGGACCCCTCCCCCCACTCACAGTCGACAACCAACAGCCTTTAAACCGCCCACCGCTTACCACCTGCGGCCTATCCACCCTCAGGGTTCCGCCCCCTCCCTGTTCGCCAACCTCACCTGCGACTGTAAACCCGTCGCTACCAAGAGCAGGCGGTACAGCGCCGGGGACAGAGCTTTTATTAGCTCTGAGGTGCAGCGTCTCCTGAAAGAGGGCATCATCGAGAGGAGCAACAGCCCCTGGCGTGCCCAGGTCGTAGTCGTTAAGACCGGCGATAAAAACCGCCTAGTCATCGACTACAGCCAAACCATAAACCGGTACACCCAGCTGGACGCATACCCCTTCCCCGCATATCTGATATGGTCAATCAGATTGCACAGTACCGAATATTCTCTACCATCGACCTTAAGTCGGCCTACCACCAACTCCCTATCCGCCCTGAGGACCGCCAGTATACCGCCTTCGAGGCGAATGGCCGCCTCTACCACTTCCTTAGGGTTCCCTTCGGCGTCACCAACGGGGTTTCGGTCTTCCAAAGGGAGATGGACCGGATGGTTGACCAGAACGGGCTGCAAGCCACGTTCCCCTATCTAGATAACGTCACCATCTGCGGCCGCGACCGGCAGGACCATGATGTTAATCTGGAGAGATTCCTCCGTACGGCCCAACGGCTGAACCTCACCTACAATAAGGAGAAATGTGTGTTTAACACCTCGCGCCTTGCCATCCTCGGCTGCGTAGTAGAGAACGGAGTCATCGGCCCTGACCCCGAAAGAATGCGCCCCCTCATGGAGCTTCCCCTCCCCCACTGTCCAAAGGCGCTGAAGAGGACCCTGGGGCTCTTCGCCTACTATGCCCAATGGGTGCCGAATTATGCGGACAAAGCCAGACCCCTCATGAAGTCCGCCTCCTTCCCCCTGACGGCAGAAGCGTGCGCAGCCTTCTCCCTCATTAAGGGAGACATTGCTAAGGCCACAATGCACGCGGTGGATGAGTCTATCCCTTTCCAATTGGAGAGCGATGCATCCGACTTCGCCCTAGCCGCAACCCTTAACCAGGAGGGGAGACCAGTGGCCTTCTTCTCAAGGACCCTCCAGGGCCCTGAGATCCGACACTCCTCGGTCGAGAAGGAGGCCCAGGCGATCGTGGAGGCTGTACGACGCTGGAGGCATTACCTGGCAGGCAAACCATTTACCCTCCTCACCGACCAGCGTTCGGTCGCTTTTATGTTTAATAACAAGCTGAGGGGCAAAATCAAGAACGACAAGATCTTGAGGTGGAGAATCGAGCTCTCCACCTATGATTATGAGATCTTGTACCGGCCTGGTAAACTGAACGAACCCCCAGATGCTCTACCACGAAGTACATGCGCCAACGCGCAAATTGATAGACTGCAGACCCTCCACAACGACCTCTGCCACCCCGGAGTCACCAGACTTTACCACTTCATTAAGGCCCGCAACCTGCCCTACTCCATCGAGGAGGTCAGGACCATGACCAGGAACTGCCAAACCTGTGCCGAATGCAAACCGCATTTCTTTAGGCCGGACAGAGCAAGCCTGATCAAGGCCACCCGCCCCTTCGAGCGCTTGAGCATCGATTTTAAGGGGCCCCTCCCGTCCTCTGACCGTAATGTGTACTTCCTCAACATCATTGACGAGTACTCCCGTTTCCCCTTTGCCTTCCCCTGCCCAGACATGACCAGTACCACGGTCATCAAATGCCTGAATGACCTCTTCGCCGTGTTCGGGTTCCCGAACTATATACATAGCGACCGGGGCTCCTCCTTCATGAGCGAGGAACTTCGCCAGTTCCTACTAGCGAGAGGTTGTAGCAGGACCACCAGCTACAACCCCCGAGGGAACGGCCAGGTGGAAAGAGAGAACGCGACTGTCTGGAAGGCCGTTCTCTTAGCCTTAAAGTCCAAGGGCCTCCCAACCTCTCGCTGGCAGGAAGTCCTCCCGGCAGCGCTGCATTCCATCTGGTCACTGCTTTGCACTGCCATTAACGCCACCCCCCATGAACGAATGTTTGTTTTCCCCAGGAAGTCGACTACGGGAACCACGCTACCAACTTGGCTGACCTCTCCGGGGCCCGTCTTGCTGCGAAAGCACGCGAGGGCCCATAAAATGGACCCCCTGGTCGAGAGGGTGGACCTCCTGCACGCCAACCCCCAGTACGCCTATGTGGCATACCCAGACGGGCGGGAGGACACAGTCTCCTTACGAGACCTCGCACCCTCGGGCATCCCTGAGACACCACCGTTACCCCCCACCACCCCCCCAAATCCAGCCCAGGTTGACGGCATGCCGGAACCCCACGAGCCTTCGCCGACCACGCAGACACCAGCATTAACATCGGATACTGCATCACCGCCGCCGCTGCTGCGACGATCGGAAAGGCTTACGAGGCCTCCGGACAGACTGACATACCCGAACTGGTAGTACACTTCACCCCGCCGGACTCAAATCTAAACAAGGGGTGAATGTGGTAAACCACTTTTATCGTTCACTATCGTTACACTATGGTTATCACTGTTATATCGTTACACTATGGTTATCACTGTTTACACTGTTGTATCACTACACGAGGTCGCCTCTTGTCACGCTGTTATACCTGGGCTGACCACTGCTGACTCCGCCCATGGCTCCACCTACTTGCCCAGGTATAAAGGTGGTCGACTGGCTGGTATTCCTCCTTGTTGGATCCGATCACCCACGAGGGTGGGCTCTGTTATTTAGCCAATAAAAACCTATAGTTACTGTCTTAACTCGTCGCTTTTCATTGGATGAATTGATAGGTATATCAGTGACCAACTCCCTAAATGTGCTATCCACTATGTCCTCAGCATCGCGAATGCTCCAGTATGTATCCATTCGCAGCTCCAGTGCCGCAATGCAGTCGGTCAGTAGCTGCAGCCTACTCCTGCTCCTATCTTCTATGTTTCTACGTTTCTATGTTTCTATGATACACTTCCTGCACCCATGGTCATCAGGGACACAGGAAGGGCCGCTGATTTCCCACATAGCGCAGGAGGAGAATGCCACGGGGCCGAGCTGTCCTGCCATAACTTACCCTTTAATTAATTTTAATTAATTTAAATCAAATCAATACCACTAATTACACTACAATTAAATGATATACTCAAGGGCCCTTGGTTACTAACAGTCCCCGATACACAACAGAGACCTTAGAAACTATAACCACAAAAATGAAGACCGTCTAAATTTTATAAACTATTAATGTTAACTGTCAAACTATAGAGTAGTATAAATACTCACCTGGCCGTGCTCACTCAATCAGTTGCTTCCTCTTGCCCGCGTCACTTTTTGAATCGTGACGTGGCTCCGGAACGCTGCCGCCGGTCTGTGAGATTGGTAAGCCTCTGCAAAAAAGCCCGCGAAAGTGAGTTTAAGTACTCACTGTACCGTCGCTCTCTGCTCCTCCCGACACTGGCCTCTGTAGAAAAGCCCGCAAAAGTGAGTTTAAGTACTGACTGTACCGCCACTCTCTGCTCCTCCCGACACTGGCCTCAATCAATTATGATTTTGTTGTGTGTCATGAATCTTATCATTCATGGAGAAATGACTCATGAAATAACACTGGGCGGCCAGCTGGTGGCGCCGTCCAAGGAGTATAAATACTCGGGCGGTGGGCCCAGCTTGTTCAGGACGTTTTTGTAACCAGGAGCTAGTGATGTAACTAGAATCTCATGGTTGTGAAACAGTTGATTAATGCCTTATTTTATACTCAAACCAAGTGCTTAGTAGTCTTTTTACATCAATTTAATCAACTGACCTGCACCATGCTCTGAGTGGTTTTGGGAACAGGCGGCTACGACTCAAACTGTAGAAGGGAACTCGGACGAAGTAATCAATCCATCATGGAGAAACTACTCAGACCCGCCCGTCTCAACCTGGACCCGAATTCACTTACAGCTGCTAAGGTATGGAAACATTGTATCGTACCTTCAGCAACTTCCTTGAGGAGTGGGGTGAGAATGTTCCTAATAAGTTACGAATGCTTGCCAATTATGTATCCCCTCATGTGTTTGACTATATCAAAGACTGTGTAGACTATGACGCCGCTATCCAAATACTACAGCAACTATATGTTAAGGCCCCAAACAAAATTTTTGCTCGGCATCTACTGGCCACAACTCGACAACAACCCGGGGAATCACTTGATGAATTCCTTCTGAAACTTCGCAGGCTCAGCAAGGATTGTAATCTTAAAGCTGTCACAGCTGAGCAGTACCAAGAGGAGTTAATTCGTGATTCCTTTATTAATGGAATTGCATCTCCCTTCATACGTCAGCGTCTGTTGGAGAATAAAACCCTCAAGTTACAGGCTGCCTATGAACAGGCATGTTCTCTGGACTTAGCAAAGAGGAATGCAGATACCTATCTTTCACCACCTACCCTAGAAGCCTTCACTGATGACGACCCTGCCCGAGCGGCATCTTGGCAATCTAGAAGGAAGTGTTTCTTCTGTGGAGGTGCATCCCACTGTAGGAAATTTTGTCCTGCTCGTAACGCAACCTGCAATCATTGCAGTAAGAAAGGTCACTTTTCTAAGGTATACCGGTCGAGAGCCCCTGTTAGTTTTGCAGCTACTATCTATAAAACTGCTCCTCCCCCAAGAACCATTACTAAGGTTACAGCTGTCAAGGGTAAAACTGCCCCTCCTCCCATCACAGCTGTTTTTCCCCAAAGTCTGTCCCATGCAGCCACGAAAGTTTCGGTAAATGGACACATTTTGAGCGAACTAATCGACTCATGCAGCTCTGACAGCTTCATTAGTGAGCGGGCTGTCAGTAAGCTAAAACTGCGTATTTACCCCTCGGACAGGGAAATTGCAATGGCTCTGACGACACTGACCACCAATTCTTCCGGCTTTTGTCTTGTCGACCTTATTCTCAATGGCCGCACTTATTTCTCCACTCAGCTCGGGGTGCTCAAAAACCTATGCAGTGATGTGCTCCTGGGACAGGATTCCAGAAACACCACAAAAGACTCACTTTCGAGTTTGGAGGGTCAAAGCCGGAGCTTACTATTTCCAAAGTACCGTTTTGTGCGCTTTCCCCCCGATGTAAGCCCATAGTCACTAAATCACAACGTTTCAGCCAAGATGATCTATCCTTTATCGAGGCAGAGATCTCTCGCCTTCTAGCTGATGGTATCATTGAGCCATGTTCATCTCCCTGGCGGGCTCAAGTCATCATTGTTAAAAATCCTCTGAAGCAACACAAGAAACGTCTTTGCATCGATTACTCGCAAACTATTAACCAGTATACAGACCTGGATGCCTACCCACTGCCACGCATCGATGACATGGTCAACCACAGGGTATTTTCAACTTTTGATTTAAAGAGCACGTACCATCAAGTACTGTTAAAAGACTCTGACAAAAAGTATACGGCCTTTGAGGCCAATGGTCGGCTTTACCAGTTTTGTCACCTTCCATGTGGGGTCACCAATGGGGTGGCCGTCTTTCAACGGGCAATGGATAGCCTAGTCAAACAGGAGAACTTAACGGACACTTTTCCATATCTGGATAATATCACCATTGCTGGTTATGACCAGAAGGAGAATGATGCCAACCTTCAGAAATTTTGACGTTCTCCGTCATCGCAACTTACATAGATACATAGATACATAGAAGATAGGAGCAGGAGTAGGCCATTCGGCCCTTCGTGCCTGCTCCGCCATTTAATGAGATCATGGCTGATCCTTTAATTCAGTATCCCGTCCCCGCCTTCTCTCCGTAACCCTTAACCCCTTTTGCCCGTAGAAATATATCTAATTCCCTCTTAAATATATTTAATGAGCTGGCGTACACTGCCCTCTGTGGCAATGAGTTCCACAGGTTCACCACTCTCTGAGTGAAGAAATTCCCCCTCATCTCTGTCCTAAATGGTTTAGCCCTTATCCTTAAATTATGTCCTCTAGTTCTGTTCTCACCCGCCAAGGGAAACATTCCTTCTGCATCCAGTCTGTCTAGACCTGTCAGAATTTTATACACTTCTATGAGGTCCCCTCTCAATCTTCTAAACTCCAGTGTGTACATCCCTAAACTACATAGTCTCTCCTCATAGGTCATTCCCGCCATTCCTGGTATCAGCCTGGTGAATCGCCGCTGCACCCCCTCCATGGCAAGAACATCCTTCCTCAGATGAGGCGACCAAAACTGTACACAGTACTCGAGGTGTGGTCTCACCAGTGCCCTGTACAGCTGCAGCAAGGTATCCCTGTTCCTGTATTCTAACCCTTTTGCTATGAAGGCCAGCATACCGTTTGCCTTCTTGACCGCCTGTTGCACCTGCATGCTCGCCTTCAGTGACTGGTGTACAAGAACACCCAGGTCTCTCTGTACTTCCCCCTCTCCCAATCTATTGCCATTTAAATAATAATTTGCCCTCCCGTTCCTGCACCCAAGGTGGATAACTTCGCACTTGTCCACATTATAGTGCATCTGCCATTTATCCGCCCAATCGCCCAGTCTGTCCAAATCGCTCTGGAGCTTCCTGGTCTCTTCCTCTGAGCCCACCCCACCTCCTAGTTTAGTGTCGTCTGCAAATTTGGAAATGCTGCATCCGACTCCCTGATCCAGGTCATTAATGTAAATTGTGAACAGCTGGGGGCCCAGGACAGATCCCTGTGGTACCCCACTTGTTACTGCCTGCCATTCAGAAAATGAGCCGTTTATTCCAACTCTCTGTTTTCTATCTGACAGCCAGTTCCCTATCCACGCCAAAACTTTCCCCTTTATCCCATGAGCCTCAATTTTCCATGCTAATCTTTTATGTGGGACCTTATCGAAGGCCTTTTGGAAGTCCAGGTACACCACATCTACTGGCTCTCCCCCATCTATTCTACCAGTTACTCCCTCAAAAAATTCCAATAGATTAGTCAAGCACGATTTACCCTTTGTAAATCCATGTTGACTCTGTCCTATCCTGTCCCCATTTGCTAAGTGCTCCGCTATTTCATCCTTAATGATGGACTCCAGCATTTTGCCCACAACTGATGTAAGGCTTACAGGTCTGTAATTACCTGCTTTTTCCCTACCCCCCTTTTTGAATAGTGGGGTAACGTTAGCTACCCTCCAATCCATCGGCACTGTTCCCGAGTCTAATGAATTCTGAAAAATCATCCTTAGTGCATCCGCTATCTCTAGGGCCACCTCCTTCAGTACCCTAGGATGCATGTTATCAGGCCCTGGGGATTTGTCCACCTTCAATCCCTTTAGCTTCCTTAACACCATATCCTTAGAGATATTGATTTGCGTCAGTTCCTCCTTTGCCAATGTCCCTATTAACCTTAAATGAGTCCAAATCTGTGAAATCAGTACCATCAGTCACCTTGGCTACTGGGTGGGTGTGGTAAACCACTGTTTGTATTCCACTGTGTACATGCCTGGACATGCCTCGGCTGACTCCTCCCACAAGTCCTAGTATAAAGGTGACTGCTCCCCAGCCCTTTGTATTTCTGGACCGGTCGACCACTTGAGGCAGACCTTCATTCTTTTGTTAATAAAAGCCTTTAGTTACTCTCTTAACTCTCAGTCTTTTATGAGTAATTGATAGCGCATCAATTTTATTAACAAAACTTTTATAATGGAGAAGATCCTCACACCAGCATGCCTGGACTTAGATCATCGGGAGGCGGACTCATCCACCAAGTTTACTCACTGGCTTAAGTGTTTCGAAAAATTCCTGACCGCCTCCGCAGCAATCAAATCGGACGAGGACAAACTGGATGTCCTGACCTCCAAAGTGAACCACCGAGTGTACTCGGTCATCCAAGACGCGACCTCGTACGCGGACGCTATCAAGCTCCTCAAGGACCAGTACACGCGCCCAGTGAACGAAGTGTACGCCAGGCACCTTCTGGGGAGTCGTAAACAACAACCTGGGGAATCGACCGTGGAATACCTTCAGGCACTGTCTGTGCTTGGCCGGGCCTGTGGTTGTAAGGATGTAAAGGCCGCCGTGTACACAGAGGAACTTATCCGGGACGCTTTTGTAGCGGGCCACAGATCCAATTACACCCGACAGCGACTGTTGGAGCAGAGTGACCTCGACCTCAACAAGGCCTCTGAACTCGCACTATCATTGGATGCAGCCTACCGGGGCATGGATGCCTACTCCTCTGCACCGTGGACGCCGCAGGGAATGACAGCCTGGGACACGGTAGGACCGCCTCATAGCGCCGTGCCACCCCAGCCACACCCCAGCAACGGCCCAACTACCGCAGCAGTGTCCCAAGGCCAGACAGCAGTGCCCCAAGGCCAGAAATGCTACTTCTGTGGCCAGGCAAAACACCCCAGAGCGCGCTGCCCGGCGAAAAACGCGATCTGCTCGGGCTGCGGGAAGAAGGGACACTACGCTAACGTCTGCAGGGCCAAAGCCACCCCGAACCCCAGCAGCGCCGCGTGTGGGCCATGCGGGCCACCATCTTGGGCCTCCCCGGCCATGTGCGAACCACCGGTACAGCAGCCATTTTGGACGCCTCCAGCCACATGGGGATCATGGACGCCGCCATCTTGGACGACAGCCGGAACGCAGCAGGCCCCCAACACTGCCTCATCTGATACCCGCAGCGACACACCGACCCCTATGCTGGCATCCGTTACACTGGACCAAGCGAGACCGCACCAGCTGACCAGTTCCACAATGGACATTAAGGTAAATGGCCACGATACAATCTGCCTTTTTGAATCTGGGAGCACGGAGAGCTTCATCCACCCCGACACGGTGCGGCGTTGCTCTCTCCCAGTCCTGCCTGCGCACCAGCGGATTTCTATGGCCTCCGAGTCCCAGTCGGCGGCTACTGCGTAGTGACACTCGTAGTAGACGGGACCGTGTACGATCATTTTAAACTTCTGGTCCTGCCCGACCTCTGCGCTGCCGTCCTGCTGGGGTTAGATTTTCAGTGCCACCTTAAAAGTGTTACGATGGCGTACGGTGGACCCCTACCCCCACTCACAGTCCGCAGCCAGCAGCTCCCAAATTGCCCGCCGCGCACCAGGTGCAACCTCTCCACACTCAGAGTCACCCCCCCCCCGCACTGTTTGCTAACCTCACCCCCGACTGTAAGCCCATCGCCACAAAGAGCAGGCGATACAGTGCCGGGGACAGGGTTTTCATTAAAACCGAAGTGGAGCGGCTCCTGAAGGAAGGGATTATTGAGGGCAGCACCAGCCCCTGGCGAGCCCAGGTTGTGGTCGTTAAGACCGGCGAGAAGCAGCGCCTGGTCATCGACTACAGCCAGACAATAAATCGCTACACCCTGCTGGATGCCTACCCACTCCCCCGCATAGCTGATATGGTCAACCAGATCGCGCAGTACCGCGTCTTCTCGACCATTGACCTGAAATCAGCGTACCACCAGCTCCCTATCCACCCTGAGGATCGCCAGTATACTGCCTTTGAGGCAAACGGCCGCCTCTACCACTTCCTTAGGGTTCCCTTTGGCGTCACCAACGGGGTCTCCGTCTTCCAAAGGGAGATGGACCGGATGGTAGATCAAAATGCGTTGCAGGCCACTTTCCCATATCTGGACAATGTGACCATCTGCGGCCGTGACTTGCAGGACCATGACGCAAACCACGAAAAATTCCTCCGCACCGCCCAACTCCTGAACCTGACATATAACAAGGAGAAGTGCATATTCCGCACAAACCGCCTCGCCATCCTTGGCTGTGTTGTGGAACACGGAGTCATCGGCCCCAACCCCGACCGGATGCGTCCCCTTATGGAACTCCCACTGCCCCACTGCCTCAAGGCCCTGAAGAGGTGCCTAGGGTTTTTCTCTTATTACGCCCAGTGGGTCCCCTACTATGCGGACAAGGCCCATCCGCTGATCAAGTCCACCTCTTTTCCCTTGACGGCAGAGGCCCGCTTAGCCTTCCACCGTATCAAGGAAGACATTGCCAAAGCCACCATGCACGCAGTGGACGAATCCATCCCCTTCCAGGTGGAAAGCGACGCGTCCGACTTTGCCCTGGCCGCTACCCTCAATCAGGCGGGGAGACCCATGGCCTTCTTTTCACGAACCCTCCAAGGCCCGGAGACCAGACACTCTCCTGTTGAGAAGGAGGCCCAGGCGATTGTGGAGGCTGTGCGTCATTGGAGGCACTACCTGGCCGGAAAATGATTTACCCTGCTCACTGACCAACGTTCAGTTGCTTTCATGTTTAACAACAAGCAGAGGGGCAAAATCAAAAATGACAAGATCTTGAGGTGGAGAATCGAACTTTCCACCTACAATTACGAGATCTTGTACCGGCCCGGGAAGCTCAATGAACCCCCGGATGCGCTATCGCGTGGCACCTGCGCCAGCGCGATCGATAGACTGCGGGCCCTCCACAATGACCTCTGCCACCCGGGGGTCACCAGGTTCTTCCACTTCATCAAGGCCCGCAACCTGCCTTACTCTATTGAGGAGGTCAGGACCATGACCAGGAACTGCCAAGTCTGCGCTGAGTGCAAACCGCACTTTTATAGACCAGACAGGGCCCACCTGATAAAAGCCACTCGCCCCTTCGAGCGCCTGAGCGTTGATTTTAAAGGGCCTCTCCCCTCCTCTGACCGCAATGTGTACTTCCTCAATATTATTGATGAGTACTCCCGTTTCCCGTTTGCCATCCCCTGCCCGGACATGACCAGTGCCACGGTCATTAAATGTCTGAACGACCTCTTCACCCTGTTCGGTTTCCCCAGCTATATCCATAGCGACCGGGGCTCATCGTTTATGAGCGACGAACTCCGTCAGTACCTGCTAACTCGGGGTATTGCCACAAGCAGGACCACCAGTTACAACCCCCGGGGGAACGGACAGGTGGAAAGAGAAAATGCGACAGTTTGGAAGGCCGCCCTGCTAGCCTTAAAGTCTAGGGGCCTTCCAACCTCCCGCTGGCAGGATGTGCTCCCCGATGCGCTCCACTCTATTCGGTCACTGCTCTGCACTGCCACGAACACCACCCCTCATGAGAAAATGTTTGTCTTCCCAAGGAAGTCCACATCGGGGACATCGCTACCGCCATGGCTGACGTCCCCAGGGCCGGTCCTACTGAGAAGGCACTGAGGACCCATAAAACGGACCCCCTGGTCGAGAGGGTCGACCTCCTCCACGCCAACCCCCAGTATGCTTACATTGCATACCCGGACGGGCGGGAGGACACAGTCTCCATAAGAGACCTTGCACCCTCGGGGGCCGCAGTAACCCACTACTCACTACCACCCCCCCCCACGATCCGATATCCAGCCCCAGCAGACGGCAGGCCTGGGCCCCGCGACCCGCTCGACATCTATGAGGACGACACGCCAGTGCCACAGCCCACGCAGGACTCGACGCCGGAAGCTCCACTACCCCTGCCGTCGCCACGCCGATCACAGCGGCAGACAAGACCTCCGGAGAGACTCCAATACACTAACTTTTAATACACTTCACCCCGCCAGACTCAATTTTAAACAAGGGGTGAATGTGGTAAACCACTGTTTGTATTCCACTGTGTACATGCCTGGACATGCCTCGGCTGACTCCTCCCACAAGTCCTAGTATAAAGGTGACTGCTCCCCAGCCCTTTGTATTTCTGGACCGGTCGACCACTCGAGGCAGACCTTCATTCTTTTGTTAATAAAAGCCTTTAGTTACTCTCTTAACTCTCAGTCTTTTATGAGTAATTGATAGCGCATCAGTGGGCAATGGTGTCATCAAACCGGATCCGGAGCGACTTCGTCCGCTTCAAG
Source organism: Somniosus microcephalus (assembly GCF_052327205.1). NCBI lineage: Eukaryota > Metazoa > Chordata > Chondrichthyes > Squaliformes > Somniosidae > Somniosus > Somniosus microcephalus. Next base: position 103,627,811 of record NC_140997.1, read on the forward strand.
AGCTTCCTCTCCCTATGAATCTCGGCTCTCTTTGTCGGGCACTCAGCACGTTCGCCTATTATGCGAAGTGGATACCCCACTTCTCCGACAAGATCCAGCCCCTGCTTCATGCGAAGTCATTTCCGTTGGAGGCAACGGCTATTTCAGCTTTCAACCTCCTCAAGCGACAACTGGAAAAAGCCACGCTTTGTTCCATCGATGAAAATCTTCCTTTCGTGGTCGAGTGCGATGCATCGGAGGTGGCGATCTCAGCTACCTTGAATCAAGGTGGTCGACCCGTTGCATTTCTGTCTAGAACTTCGCAGGGTAGCGAGCTCCATTATCCTCCTGTCGAGGAGGTGGTTACGGCTATTATCGAAGCAGTACATAAATGGAGTCATTTTCTCGCTCGTCGCCATTTCACGCTTATAACTGATCAGCACTCCGTGGCCTTTATGCTGGATAACCGGAAACGCACTAAGATCAAGAATAACAAAATACAACGCTGGAGGATGGAATTGGCCGCCTTTGGCTACACCATATATTATCGACCCGGCAAAGAGAATGTAGTCCCGGATACCCTCACGCGTGCATTCTGCTCTTCTATGTCAACTTCGACTCTTGCGGATCTTCATACTGACTTATGCCATCCTGGCGTTACCCGTATGTTGCACTTTGTGCGATCTAAAAATCTCCCATTTTCTACGGAAGTATGTGAAAAGAACATGCTCCACCTGTAGAATTTGTGCGGAATTAAAACCGCAATTCTTCCGTCCATCGGATGGCTCGCTCATACACGCTATACAGCCTATGCAGCGACTCAGCATTGACTTTAAAGGGCCATTGCCTTCCTCAACACCTACTTACTTACTATGGTGGACGAATATTCACGCTTTCCCCTGTGCCAATATGCTTACTTCCACAGTGATCAAATGCCTCGATCAAGTCTTTTCCCTTTACGGTACGGCCAATTTCATCCACTCTGATCGGGGTCCCTCCTTCATGTCAAGCGAACTCAAAAGTTATCTTTCCCAACGGGGAATCGCCACAAGTAAAACGACACCGTTTCATCCCATCGGTAATGGACAGGTTGAGAGGTACAACGCTATCATTTGGAACGCTGTTCGTCTTGCACTGAGGTCACGCAACTTACCAGACGAGCAGTGGGAAACTATGCTCCCTGACGCATTCCATCAGGTCTCTTCTTTCTACGTCCACCAATGTCACTCCTCATGAGCGATTCTTCGGGTTCCAGCGTCGCTCCACTCATGGGATGTCCCTACCGTCATGGTTGGCAGCTCCCGGCCCCGTGCTGCTCCGAAGAGTCGTCCGATCTTCCAAAAACGATCCCCTCGTCGACGAGGTGGAACTAACAGACGTTAATCCCACATACGTGCACATGCTGATGGCCGGGAGTCCACCGTTTCACTCAGAGATCTGGCTCCCTGTCCAACCCGTCCCACGGACCCAACTGATAGAGGGACCCGTAGTAATGATGCAGACACCCGTAGTAATGATGCCGACACTCTGCGCTCCTTTGAGGATGACGCCCTACCTGGGACATCAAGGGATCTGCCGGCTACTCCACTGGATCAACTCGAGGAGCCGAGCGCTCCCCGCGGGATGGCCACCCGAAGCCAGGATGTCGGTCAATCCCCGGCTACCAAGAAAGATGAAGCCAGCTCTGCGCCTGTGGGGACCCGTACCCAGAGTCACGATCTCCCCAGTCTCCCTCAGGTCGATCAAGGCAACACGGGCTCTGTCGATTTACCAGTATGGACCAAGCGACCCAGGGACCAAGACACGGTCCTTCCAGCCACAAACAAAGATCTAAAAGACTGCAGCTATTCGTGGTCCGCCTAATCCGCAAGAAGGAAGTTGTCGGACTTCCAAATCTTTCAGGCGGGAAGAATGTCATGAATCTTATCATTCATGGAGAAATGACTCATGAAATAACACTGGGCGGCTAGCTGGTGGCGCCGTCCAATGAGTATAAATACTCAGGCGGTGGGCCTGAGCTTGTTCAGGACGTTTTTGTAACCAGGAGCTAGTGATGTAACTAGAATCTCATGGTTGTGAAACAGTTGATTAAAGCCTTGTTTTATACTCAAACCAAGTGCTTAGTAGTCTTTTTACATCATTGTGTAAGGTTCCTTTCGGGTTTGTTTGAATGGGACTTTGTTGTTTTACTTTAAGCATCTTCCAGTTTAATTGGACTACGTTACATAGAATCATAGAATGGTTACAACATGAAAAAAGGCCATTCGGCCCATCAAGCCCGTGCTGGCTCTCTGCAAGAGCACTTCAGCTAGTCCCACTCCCCCGCCCTTTCCCCGTAGCCCTGCAATTTTTTTTCCTTCAGGTACTTGTCCAACTCCCTTTTGAAAGCCGTGATTGAGTCTGCCTCCACCACCCTTTCAGGCAGTGCATTCCAGATCCTAACCACTCACTGAGTAAAAAGGTTTTTCGTCATGTCGCCTTTGGTTCTTTGCTGCTCTAAGGAGAACAACCCCAGCTTCTCCAGTCTATCCATGTAACTGAAGTCCCTCATCCCTGGAATCATTCTCGTTAATTGTAGTAGTGGTGACTGTAACATTTGCATATTGATTTATCATTGGCCCGCAGGCATCTGTAAGGACTGCTATTGTTTAGAAGACCCAGGGGGTCCTGACTCCATCTTGTCCACACGGTGCTGTACTGCTGTGAGTCAGATCAGACCTGATGCTTCATAAAGAGTTTAAACTGTAATACTCCGTTGTCCTGCAATTTATTATTTTTGTACAAAGTGTGCAAAACAAGACATGGTGTCAGAAAAGGGATTTGAAATAGACATCGTTGGAGCAGCCTTGCCTCGAATGAATTGGGAATCTTTGAACTTACCTAGAGAATGGAGCAAGTTCAAGCAACACGTGGAGTTGATGTTCTCGGGTCCGTTGAAAAGCAAAGGGGAGGAAGAAAGATGCAGCTACCTACTCCTGTGGATCGAAGAAAAAGGGAGAGACATTTTTAACACATGGTCTCTCACCGCGGATGAAGCAAAGGTACTGAAAAGTTATTTTGACCGTTTTGAAGCATATGTGATGCCCAAGACAAATACGATATTCGCTAGGTACAAGTTTCAGGAGAAAGTACAAGGAGCTAGTGAGTCGTTGGAACAGTTCGTGACTGAGTTAAAACTGCTGGTAAAAGACTGTGTATATGCAGATAAAGATGAGATGGTCAGAGACCTCATCGTGTTTGGAATATATTCAGCTAAAGTGAGAGAGAAACTTTTGAATGTTGGGTCCGGGCTAACGCTGGACAAAGCTATGGACATAGCTAGATCGCACGAGATAGCCCAAGCACAGTTGAAAACCATAACCGGCGCCACAAGCAGCTCGCGTGAACAGACAGTGCACGCAGTTAATAGACACACACCAAAGAACACCGCCCAGAGAGCGTGTTTCAGAGTTCTAAAAATGGGCGACACAGACATAAAACGCTTCAAAAAACTGTGGATATTGTGGGAACAACTGGCATGGAGAAAAAGAGTACTGCCCTGCCAAAGGAAGGCAATGTACTAAATGTGGTAAACGGAACCACTTTGCTAAAGTTTTCAGGACTGTTTTCGGAAAAACAGTACATACAGTGAGTGACAGCCAAATGCCAGATAGAGAGCCAAATGCAGAGGAACTGTTTATTGATTCTGTGTCACAGAAAAAACAGATTTCAGAGACTGAGCAAGCTTTTGCCGATATTGAGATAGGAAAACAGGGCAAAGAGCTTAAGTTTAAACTAGACACTGGATCTCAGGTTAATGTAATTCCTCTGAGTATCACAGCTTGAAGGATGAGTGTGAGCTACAGCCCACCTCACGCAGACTGACCGGCTATGGGGGTGAGCAGCTCATTGTAAAAGGCACATGCGTGATGAAATGCAAGTACAAAGAAAGCAACATGAAGCTGAACTTTTACATTGTTGATACTCAAGCACCTCCAGTGCTAGGTCTAAAGGCATGTTTAGACATGGACCTCGTCAAGCTAGTGCTATCATTGACAGCACCAGTTGAGAAGCAGACAGTCATGGAGGAGTTTGCTGACGTTTTCAAAGGAATCGGACTATTCCCAGGTGAATGCACTATTCACCTTGACCCAGCAGCAACCCCTGTGGTTTGCCCACCGAGAAGGATACCCCTTGCTCTACGTAGTCGCCTGAAGGAGGAGCTGCAGAGCATGGAGAATACAGAAATCATCGTCCGGAAAACAGAACCGACAGAGTGGGTCAACGCGTTAGTAGTGGTTGAGAAACCACGTACAGGCAAGCTCAGAGTCTGTCTCGACCCCAGAGATTTGAACAAGGCTATCAAACGCCCTCACTACCCTCTACCAACGCTAGATGACATCACACCCAAGCTAGTGGGAGCACGTTACTTCAGTGTAATGGACGCACGATCAGGATACTGGAATATCAAGCTCACGGAATAGTCATCTAAGCTAACAACGTTCAACACACCATTTGGACGCTACCGATTTCTGCGTTTACCATTTGGTCTTATCTCAGCTCAGGATGAATTCCAGCGGAAGATCGACGAAACCTATGAAGGCCTCGACGGAGTAGTCGCAATCATAGACGACATCCTCATCTATGGCAGGAATAGAGAGGAACATGACAGGAACCTCCGTGCGATGCTACAAAGATCATGGGAGAAAGGTATCCGGCTCAACCCCGAGAAAAGCATAATCGGATCCACCGAGATCAGTTATTTCGGGCATCGCCTCTCAACTGATGGCATTAAGCCGGATCCAGAGAAAATCTCCGCCATCAAGATGGAGCCGCCAAAGAACCGCGCAGAGCTAGAGACTGTACTAGGCATGGTTAACTACTTAGCCAAGTTTTCCCCGAGCCTCTCCGAAATCAACGCACCCATGCGTCAGTTGTTCAAACAATCCAATGAGTTCCTGTGGGACAAACAACATGACACAACATTTAAGAAAATGAAAGACCTAATCACCAGAGAACCAGGACCAGTTCTTGCCTACTTCGACCCCAACAAAGAGCTCAGACTACAAGTGGACGCGTCAAAGTATGGACAAGGCGCAGTATTACTGCAAGAAGGAAAGCCCATCGGCTACGCTTTCAGATCTCTCTGACAGTGACATCAACTAGGCTCAAATCGAGAAAGAGCTATATGCAATTCTGTTTGGATGTAAGCGTTTCCACCAGTACGTCTATGGCCGACAAGTCATTGTGGAATCCGACCACAAGCCCCTCGAGTCAATCATGAGGAAACCACTAGCCGCAGCCCCACCACAGCTACAGAGAATGATCCTTCAGCTACAGAGGTACGACTTCACAATCATTCACCGTCCAGGCAAAGACATTCCTGTCGCAGACACACTCTCCAGAAAGTCTCTTAGCTACCAGGACAACAGCCTCAGTGAAGGCATGGATGTGCAGGTGCACAACAGCTGTCGAGGAAATTAACTATCAGACGGAGACTTCGAGGTTCACTTTAGGAATTTATTACGTGATATCACGGAGAGTCTGCAGCAGTCCCTACTGCCCACCAGCACTCTAAATTACTAATGTACAGCACTCATAGTTATACAGCAAGGTAAACAACTTCAGGTGATTAGCTTACATTACATTTCAACATAAGGTTTCATAGGTTCCATTGTTCTCAAGAAACAGATTAACATGTTCACATTTTATCACCAGATGTCCTAAGCCAAAAGGTCAGCTTGACTTCATTATGGCAGTCAGCAGTTCTTTTAGTTTTAACTAGTTTAGTGTCCTTTGTTCAATTAGTAAAGTGGTCAAGAATCCCAGCATGCCTTAATGTTTAATACGTTTTCTCCCACAATTCCCTCCTTGTTGATCTTTACTGATCAACACTGCTTTACGGCATTGTATTCAGTTCGTTTCCATAGGGAGGATAATATCCCTTTGGGAAGGGACGCATTTTTAGACAATCTTCTTCATCATAGTCATCCTGGTTTGCTCTTTTTCTTTCCTTTCTCTCTAGTACTTCCGTAGCTCTTTTTACAGATGCTACTGATTCTACTGTTTGCGCTAGCAGATATCTCACTCTTATCCACATTATACAAATTAATATAAATAAAACTCCTGTCACTACACAAAATATAACCATCGGGTGAACAAACAATTCCAGCACTGCGGATGCTTTAGGTGACCATCCGTTAAACACATCCCACCAGTGGTGTACCGTCAAATCTGTTATTTGCGTAGCTATTTGAATCAAACCTTGCTCATCATAATCCATCACTGCTTTTAAATGGTGCAGATCTCTTCCTCTTTTCGCTAAGGCTTCTGCTATCTTTTCATTGTTTTTCAAAGATTTCGTCAGATTAGCCAAATTAACTGTAGGGGGGGCATTTTCTATCCCCAATACAGTTCTTCTTTGCATTACCGTAGCCCATTTTCCCAACTGATATGTCTTGTTGGTATGTGGGTCAAACACAGTATAAACATCTTTTATGCAAGTGTTTAAAGGGGGCCTTTTCAAAATCCCGTCTACATATATAGGCCAGGCACTGCTAATACACAGATAGTTCTGGCCTATCTCATGCAAGGTAGTATCATTACAAGGTTTCAAATTCCAAATACATGTACCTCTACTATGCTGCAATGTGCAAGGTTCATATATAGGGGTATGCAATGGGCATACTTTTCCAAACGGCCAATCTTGGCAATCTGAGGCATCGTGGGTCTTATTCCCCTGATCTATCCATTTACCATGAAATTCGGGATACCAAAAGTTTTCTCCAAACAGTTGGGGCAATACCAAGAACTGACACCAGGTTTTGGCTTTTGTCAAATTAACCACTTTCATTGTAAAATTACATCCCTTAAGGTCACATTTAGTATATCTTCGATGAGGTTTTACTTCTAGATTATTTCCTTCAAATCCGAAAATTCTCATCCAACTAGGAGCATGTCCTGACATAGCGATTCGCTCTAGCTCAGCCCTCAGTGACTGCTTGGTAATTTTTTTAAACATACATTGAGTATGATTATTGACTTTCTCTTGTCCCTTTGCAACATTCTCTTGTTCCTTTTCTACCTTATTTACTTGCTTCCAACTCATTGTATCTGATATCCACTGTGTTAACATCGCTGCTGTCAGTCCATTGTCCCAAGCATTTCTTAATTTTATAGCATCTCCTGTCAGCCCTCCTACTTGCTGTATTTTATTCTGCAATGTTTCAATATCTATTGCATTAAGGGCTCCCATACCAGTTCCTACTCCTCCCAAGACCGTTGCTAAGTCCCTTCTCCTTCTCCCGATCCTAACTCTCTTACTCAATTTGGCTTGTATAGTAGTAATATTACATCCAGTATCTTTTTTATCCTCATATTGTACCTGTACTGTCAAATTTAGAGTATATGGGGAGATCAAGACCGGGGTACAGGTAGAATGCAATCTTTGCAAATGGTCCATAGGACTTTCTATCTGTTTCGTTTTCTTTGCAAAGAATGTTTCCCCATACCAGTGAGGTCTTCCTTCTATAAGAGTTGCATTCACGCATCCGTACGCCTGACCGTCTTTCAAATATATCGGTTGTTCCATGTCTCCGGTTCTTGTGTCATTTTTATACCATTTCCATAATTTAGTATAATTGTTTAGTATGTCAGTGTCATTCTCTATCCTACAACTTATGTTCACTCCTTTTTCCCATTTTATACTTAGAGTTATGTTAGATCCTTGGCTAAATACTATTTTATCCTTCCCAGATTTCATTTCGAACATCCCACAGGCTTCGCAATTAATCATCCAATTAGCAATTACACAAATGGTGCCATTGTTACAAGTGTAAGTTCCCTGCGATTGGTTACTGTCTCTCGCCTTCCATCCTAACTGGCCTGCCCATTCTGTTTTTTCAGTAGGCAGGATGGTCCAGGCGGCTGTCCTTATTACACATAGGCCGATTATTATTATCTGGTTTAACATATTTCCTGATTTATCCTAGAAATCTTTAAATTATCCTAATTATTGTTATACAGCATTAAATATAAACATATATAGCAATCTGAAAGTAATCAGTCCTTCAATGGAGTGCCAAATTATGGTGGGCACGGATCTTTTCCCGTTTCTGAAGCGGTGTCTGGTGCAGTATGTTTATACTCCACCTCCGGTGTTTCCTCCGGATGATGCAACTTGCACCTTGTAGCGTGTACCCAATCAGGTTTTTCTTTCAATTTGAGAGCTGTTCGAGTTGTAAGCAGCACCAAATATGGTCCTTTCCACCTAGGAGAAAAAGATTCTTTATTTAGCGCTTTCACATAAACTTGATCTTCGGGTTTAAAGGGGTGCATGTTTCCTTCTGTGGGGCGCGTCTGGGCCTGTCTCACTTTCTCATGTATTCTTCCTGCTGTTTCACACGTGGCCTGAGCATATTTTAATGATTTTTCATTATTCCAAATTAATGCCACCTTCTCTGGAGTCATGGGTGGGCGTGTGCCTGTTGTCATAGGCCGGCCCATCAAGATCTCATGTGGTGTCAGACCTGTGTTTCTATTTTTCTGATTTCTCAGGGCATACATTACTACTGGCACGGCATCCGACCATTGCAACCCATTTTGCTGGCATACTTTGGTTAGGGCGGCCTTGATTTCCCCATTCACTCTTTCCACTATTCCTGAGGATTGTGGCTGGTAAGGTATGTGCAATTTCCATTGAAATCCAAGGGCTTCAGTTAAGTTTTTTATCAGTTTGCTGGTGAAATGAGTTCCTCTGTCACTGTTTATTCCCATAGGTATTCCAAATCTAGGTATTATTTCTTTTAGCAGAATGCTTACTACTGTTCTGGCATCATCCCTCCTAGTGGGGTATGCCTCTACCCATCTGGAGAACATATCTACTATTACCAGTATGTACTTAAATCCTTTTACTGCGGGCATATGTACAAAATCTATCTGTAGATTCTCAAAGGGCAGCTCTGGTTGGGGTAGGTGATCAAAATTTGCGGGCGATTTCCCTCTATTGTTCTGCTGACATACTAAACACGTTCTGGCAACTTTTTCAATTGTTACCGTTATTCCTGGTGCATACCATTGTTGGGACAATGCATGTGCCATCCCTCCTTTGCCCATGTGAGCCTGTCCATGTGCCAGGCGAGACAGGGGCAAAAACAAGCTTCGTGGGCAAACCACTCGGCCATCAGGATGCATCCATATATCATGATCTTGATAGCAACCTGCCTTACTCCAAGTACGTTTTTCTTGGACTGTTGCCTGACTTTGGGCCTGTCGTAGTAGATCAGCATCAATGCTACTAGGAAGTTCTGGAGGAAAGTTACTAACGGTATTTTTGGCGGCTGGAAGCTGTGGGGCCTGCCTCAGTGCGACCTCTTTAGCCGCACTATCAGCAAACCTATTTCCACACGAGACTTCATCACCTGCCATGGTGTGGGCCTCACATTTTAGTACTGCAATTTTACTTGGCAACTGAATAGCCTCCAACAAATTTAACACCATTTGCGCATGCTTAATAGATTTTCCTGAGGATGTAATAAAACCTCTGTTTTTCCATAATTGTCCAAAATCATGCACTACCCCAAATGCATAACGGGAGTCAGTATAGATATTGACGCTTTGATCTTTAGCCAAAATACAGGCTCTGGTTAATGCATATAGTTCAGCTGCTTGTGCAGATGTGCCAGGTGGCAACGCATAAGCTTCCAATAATTCATGAGGAGTCACCACCGCATAACCTGCTAATAGTTGATCATCACTGGGTCGATGCGAAGAACCATCCGTGAAGAGGATCAAGTCAGGATTATCAATAGGATCACTTAGCAAATCTGGCCTGGGTGTAGTGGTGGCTTCAACAGTTAACAAGCAGTCGTGTTCTGGTTCACCTGGATGTTCTGTTGGTATTGGCACAAAGGTCGCCGGGTTGACAGCTGGTGATCGCTGGTAGAGAGTGTGACAAGAGGATTATCTCATACCCAGTCCTTCTTGCCGCCGTAAAGTGCTGAGTAGCTGCCGAATTTAATAATAGCAGCACTGCGTGGGGAACAATTACCACACAAGGGTGATCAAGCACAATAGGGATGGATTTTTCCACTATTGTGGCGGTTGCAGCAACGGCTCGTAAGTAGGCTGGCATTCCTCTCACTACGGCTGGTAAGGCTACAGAGTAATGTGCTACAGGCCTTTTTCCTCCCCCATGTTCTTGTGCCAGTACTCCTGTTGCAAAGCCTTCTCTTTCATTGACGTATAACTGAAAAGGCTTATTATACTTAGGTAGTCCTAACGCGGGAGCACTGACCATAGCTTTTTTAAGATCACTGAATGCCTTATCTCGTTCTGGCGTCCATTCGACTGTGTCTGCAGCGTAACTGATCGTAAGACCGCATCCATTTCTCTGTAGTCATATATCCATTGTCTACAATAACCCACCATTCCCAGAAACGACAAAATGTCCTTCTTTGTTCGCGGGATCAGCACTTTATCCACTGCTCTTATTCTTTCCAGTCCCAATCTTCGCTGTCCATACTCCAACTGAAAACCCAAATACTGGACGGATGTTTGGCAAAACTGCAACTTCTCGGAGGACACCCTGTGTCCCCTGCTAGCCAGATGCTGGAGCAATTTTATAGTATCTTCTTGGCAGTCTGGCCCCGTTCGGGAGGCAACCAAAAGGTCACCTGTGTACTGGATTAAGGTGGACTGATCCGATAACTGACATTCCTCCAAGTCATTTTTAACCGCTGCCGCATACACCGCAGGACTTCCAGTATACCCCTGGGGCAACCTGGTCCAGGTATATTGCTGATTTTTATAAGTAAAGGCAAACAGATATTGACTGTCCTTATGCAGTGGTATGGAGAAGAAAGCAGAACACAAATCGATAACCGAAAAGGTAGTTGCATCAGCTGGTATAGAGGAGAGGATGATGTTGGTATCTGGCACCAAGGGAGCAATGGGAATGACTATTTTATTGATCGCCCGGAGATCTTGCACAAAACGCCAGTCATTTGGTCTTCCTACTTTCGGGATGGGCAAAATAGGAGTATTGCAGGGGCTCTGTGTTTTGACTAAAACCCCTTGCTGCAGTAAAGAATGTATTACCGCTGCTATTCCTTCCTCGGCCTCTGGGGCCAGGCGGTACTGCTTTAGACAGGGCAAAACAGCATTCTTCTGTAGCTGGACCCTATGTTCAGGTGCCGAATGCACCTTTCCCACATGATTCTTGTGCTTTGCCCATAATTCAGAAGGTACTTTAGTCAATGCCCATGGTAACAATTGCAGATTTTCCTTAGGGGGCTGCTGTCTTTCAAAAATAGTATCCCATTCTTTTCTTAACCAGCGAATTTTTCCCTCTGTTTCATTAAAGAATTCTATCTCCACCTTTCCAGCTTGAATTGGCAATGTGATGGAATAGACTGGCTTGCGGTGTTGTATTCTATTTATCATCTCCCCCACTTCCTTCGCCTTAGCCGGGGCTCTGACTGCTATAGTCAGGTGGGGTTCGGACGTGTGATGCATCCTAAATCTTTCTTTTTGTTCGTGTGTAAGGTGAACCAACATTCCCAGGCCTTTATCTCCAAAGAATAAATAAGGTGAAATCTGCAGCAATTCTGGCTGGTTTAGGTATGAGCAAACCAATTCTTGATAATTGGGTGTTTCTTTATGCGTGTACCATGCCGTACAATGGGTCCGTTTCTTTTCTCTACTGGTTTCAATTAGATATTGTAAATACTGCCCCTGAGAATCTTCCAATTCCTGCAAGGCTTGGTATACATTTTTTACCAATTGGCCATAAGGATTGCTATTCAGCTGCCAGCAGTACAAAATGGGGGCTCCTTCTACTTGCTTTTCCTCTATCATTAAATTCATTAGCTGATGAGTTTGTATTTGAGGCAGTTCCATGAACATGCCGTCTCGAGTGCAGTATATAACTGCTCCCAATTTACATAAAGCCTGTCTTCCCAACATAGGGAGAGGGGCGGTATGAGAAATTATGAGGGTGTCTGTGACGGATTGCCCGTGCACTTGAATTTCGGTAGGTTTGGAGAGGGGTTCTAACATAGGGATACCAGCTACTCCCATGCTTACAACGTTAAATTGACTGGCGGGTATACCCACGGAGGGGGGTACAGAGGACATTGTTGCACCGGTATCGACCAGAAGGTCCAAATGGCTATTTCCTATTTTAACTGTAGCCATAGGCTGTTCTCTCATGGATTTGGACAATCTGATCACAGCCGCCTTCTCCGTGGCACCCCTATGCGGATGGATTAGGGTTACTGAAAGAAAAGGAAGTTCCTTCTGCCGCTGGAGCTGGATACCCTCCTTGTTGGGCGTATCCCTGCTGTGGCCTTGGGGGGCATCGGCAATCTCTAGCCCAATGTCCTCTTTTCCCACAGTTCCTACATTCATCCTGTGATCTATCTCTCATTTGCCATTGTCCGCTTCCCCTTCCTCTGCCTCTACCATAACCTCCTCTTCCTGCTTCCCCTTCTTCTTTGGGGGTTGGTGTCTTTTTGCTACTTCCATCCACCTAGCAAAGCACCATAACATATAGGGGGTGTCCCACTCAGGATCCCCTCCTTCATTTCTAGTAATTTCTTCCCATTCTTTTATTAAAGGTATTTTAAAACTTCCCCCATAAGGCCAATCTCCACCCGACCATCCATACAGATCACTACTAAAAGTTACCGCATACCGATCGTCTCCTGTTTCTTTTATTACAGTATCGGCTGGCGAACCCGGTGGAACGATGGGATCTCCTACCTTTTTTCGATGTTGCACGAGCTTTTTTATTCTGTCATTCGTTCTTTTACATATCTTGATTTTACCATTTGCAGCCTCCTGTTCTACCTTGCCTCGGGCTCCTTTCTTGGCAGGCTCGGACGAATCCGCTCGACTGCCGTTATTTCCCATCTTCTCCTTACTCCTGTAACTTAGTTTTAAACTTACTGGTTATACAACCGCGGGTTATTTTATATACACAAAATACAATGAGCGCTCACTGGTTTTTCCGTCCGCGAATCCTGAAGTCAACCCTTTATTCTCTTTGTAGCTACTTAATTCGGTGCCATAGTCTTTTCTCTCTTCTCAGCAGTCTTGCCTCAGCCTGACGGGCTTCTTGGCTCAGCATGAGTCACCGGCCGGATAACTAGGCAACCGCGCGCCGTCCCCCTTTCAGCTGGGACGCGCTAGGTGCTCTCCCCCTTTCAGCTGGGACGCGCTAGGTGCTCTCCCCCTTTCAGCTGGGAGGCACCGGGCACTTTCCTTTTATTTTTAGGAGAGTCCCTTTTTAAATTTCCTTTGTCTAATTGGAGCCTAAGCGGGCCAAGTGATATACAAGGTCGACGCTATACCCAACTTAGACCTTCTTAGTTCTTTTAGATCCCGTTGTTAGGGATCCTGCCAGACTATGCCAAATTCTGTCGAGGAAATTAACTATCAGACGGAGACTTCGAGGTTCGCTTTAGGAATTTATTACGTGATATCACGGAGAGTCTGCAGCAGTCCCTACTGCCCACCAGCACTCTAAATTACTAATGTACAGCACTCATAGTTATACAGCAAGGTAAACAACTTCAGGTGATTAGCTTACATTACATTTCAACATAAGGTTTCATAGGTTCCATTGTTCTCAAGAAACAGATTAACATGTTCACATTTTATCACCAGATGTCCTAAGCCAAAAGGTCAGCTTGACTTCATTATGGCAGTCAGCAGTTCTTTTAGTTTTAACTAGTTTAGTGTCCTTTGTTCAATTAGTAAAGTGGTCAAGTATCCCAGCATGCCTTAATGTTTAATACGTTTTCTCCCACAACAGCTTACCTGTGAGTGACTCAAAACTGAAGGAGATCCGGGCAGGAACGGAGAAAGATGCACAACTCACACTGCTGAGCAAAGTCATACATGAAGGATGGCCTGAGGAAAGGAGGAAATGCCCTCAGAGCATATCTGAATTCTGGAACCACAGAGACGAACTGTCACAAATCAACGGAATCATCTTCAAAGGGGAGAAAATCATCATTCCTACCAGTCTCAGAGAAGAGATGTTGACAAAAATTCATGCTGGACGTATGGGCATGGAAAAATGCAAACAAGGAGCACATGACATTATGTTTTGGCCCAGAATCTGCAAACACATTGAGGACATTGTCGGAAAATGTTCCATTTGTCTAGAACGCCGCCCATCAAATGTCAAAGAGCCCATGATACTTCACCGTATCCCAGACAGGCCCTGGCAGGTCGCGGCAACGGATCTGTTCACATGGAACAATGAGGACTACACAGTGACTGTTGATTATTACAGCAGATTTTTTGAATTGGACAAGCTTCACAGCACCACATCTGCAGCTGTGATCCACAAGCTAAAGGCAGCCTTTGCCAGGCATGGCATGGTAGAGACTTTAGTCTCAGACAATGGCCCCCAATACAAATCAAAAGAGTTCGAGTCGTTTACCAAGGCATGGGATTTCACACATGTCACATCAAGCCCACATTACCCTTAAAGTAATGGCCTTGCTGAAAAAACTGTCCAGATTGCAAAAACACTCATGGACAAAGCCAAAGCGGACAAAAGAGACCCCTACATCAGTCTCCTTGAGTACCGCAACACTCCCGTTGACAACTTCAAGTCACCAGCACAGCTGTTGATGAGCCGCAGACCTCGCTCAATCCTTCCAAGCACCAACCAGCAGCTGCAGCCAGAGGTCGTCAGCTGCAAGCAAGTGCATGCAAAACGTGTAGAGACAGCAACACCAAAAGAGATACTATGACAGGTCAGCTAGACTACTGCCGCCGCTGCACAATGGAGAATCCGTCAGAATCCAGGAGCATGACTACTGGAAGCCAGCAGTCGTCATCCAGCCAGCTGACACTGAGCGATCGTATCACGTCCGCACCCCAGAAGGACAGGTGTACCGCCGCAATCGCAGGCACCTCCTGAACACCAAGGAACAACACCATCATTCCGACGAGAGGATCAGTGCAACAGAGTGTGATGAACAGAGCAATACACAAAACACATCATACTTACCTGAACCTAAACCTGAACCTGATTTGTTGACCGATTCAGGAGCATGCTCAGTTCCATACCACACAAGGTCGGGATGAGAGGTCAAGCGTAGGGTTATCCTTGACTTGTGAACTGCCAAAGGGTGTAGACGGATCGCTGCCCTAAAAAAACTGTACATCGTTATTGAAACGTTGAGATGTTTTCAGTGCTAGTTAAATGTTGAGTTTACTTATATGTTGATGCTACTGAGAACATTATGTAGAAGGTTCAAAAGTAATGCATAACATTTTTCTTTTAAAAGGGGATGTAACATTTGCATATTGATTTATCATTGGCCCGCAGGCATCTGTAAGGACTGCTATTGTTTAGAAGACCCAGGGGCCCTGACTCCATCTTGTCCACACGGTGCTGTACTGCTGTGAGTCAGATCAGACCTGATGCTTCATAAAGAGTTTAAACTGTAATACTCCGTTGTCCTGCAATTTATTATTTTTGTACAAAGTGTGCAAAACAAGACAGTGACCGTCAAAAAGGGCACTTGAGAAGGTTAAGGAGAGAGTTAAGAGAAGTGTTCAAAATTATGACGGGTTCTAATAGAGTAAATAGGGAGAAACTGTTTCCACTGGCAGGAGGGTCGGTAACCAGAGGACACAGATTTAAGGTAATTGGCAAAATAACCAGAGGGGAGATGAGATTTATTTTAACACAGTGAGTTGTTATGATCTGGTGGGAGCAGATTCAATAGTAATTTTCAAAAGGGAATTGGATATGTGCTTGAGGTGGAATAAATTACAGGGCTATGGGGAAAGGATGGGGGAGTGGGACTAATTAGATTGGAATAGCTCTTTCAAAGAGCCGACACAGGCATGAAAAACTGAATGGACCCCCTTCTGTGCTGTATCATTCTATGATTTTGGTGCTGACTTATGTCAGGTAACACTGGGGCAACTCAGTGCTATCCCTATTGGTCCAATTAAAATAGGAACAGGAGGAAGCCATTCAGCTTCTCGAGCTGATCTGTATCTTAACTCTGTTAACCCACGTTAGTTCCATATCCCTTAATACCCTTGCCCAACAAAAATCAACCAATCTCAGTTTTGACATTTTCAATTGACCCCGAGACTCAACAGCTTTTTTGGAGCAAAATGAGTTCCAGATTTCCACTACCTTCTGTCCTACATAATATTTACAGCACAGAAACAGGCCATTCGGCCTATGCTGGTGTTTATGCTCCACACGAGCCTCCTCCCACCCCTCTTCCTCAAACCCTATCAGTGTCAGCTGTGGCTCAGTTGGTAGCATACTCACCCCTGAATCAGAAGGTTGTGGGTTCATGTCCCAGTCCAGGGACATGAGCACATAAATCTAGGCTGACACTCCAGTGCAGTATTGAGGGAGTGCTGCACTGTTGGAGGTGCCGTCTTTCAGATGAGATGTTAAACCATGTCTGTTCTCAGGTGGACGTAAAAGATCCCATGGCACTATTTCAAAGAAGAGCAGGGGAGTTCTCCCCTGGCCTGGCCAATGTTTATCCTTCAATCAACAGAACAAAAACAGATGACCTGGTCATTATCACATTGCTGTTTGTGGGAGCTTGCCGAGCGCAAATTGGCTGCCGCGTTTCCTACATTACAACAGTGACTCCACTTCAAAAGTACTTAATTGGTTGTAAAGCACTTTGAGATGTCCGTGGTCGTAAAAGGCGCTATAGAAATGCAAGTCTTTCTTTATATCCTTCTATATATATATATATATATATTCCCCTCTCCCTCTGTGTTTATCCAGCTTCCCTTTAAATGCATCTATGCTATTCGCCTCAACTGTTCTGTGTGAAGAAGTTCACTCTGAAAGGCCAGGCTTTGATTTTAAGGTGATGCCTCCGGCAGCCGCCACACTCTGTGAATTGAGACACAGGCTGTGTGTCAGAGTCACGGCGACAACAGGCCGTCACTCAAGCTGCTTCTATGGAAAAGGCCGGCAGCTGGGGCCTTGGTAACGGTCGTAAAGCGGCGCGCCGTTGTCCTTAGCAACGGAGCTGATGGCGGCGGTTCCCCAGGCCCAGAAGCAGCAGGCGGCTGCCGTGGAAACCCAGGCCCAGGAGCAGCAGGCGGCCGCCGTGGAAACCCAGGCCGAGGAGCAGCAGGCGGCCGCCGTGGAAACCCAGGCCGAGGAGCAGCAGGCGGCCGCCGTGGAAACCCAGGCCGAGGAGCAGCAGGCGGCCGCCGTGGAAACCCAGGCCGGGGAGCAGCAGGCGGCCGCCGTGGAAACACAGGCCGAGGAGCAGCAGGCGGCCGTCGTGTGCCAGGCGCTTGGCCGCCACCTCAACTGCCTGGGCAATGAGAGCAAGAGTTCGAGGCGGCGGGCCCTCGAGTGCATCCGCGCCGAGGCGCTGGGGAAGCGGCGGCCGAGCGGGGTGCAGCAGCGCCTGCTGGCCGCCCTGCTGCCGCCTCTGCTCCGCAGCCTGTGCGACCCGGCCGAGCGCTGCCGGGAGCTGGCCGCCCTCACCCTGGCCGGCCTGCTGCGCGCCGCGCCCCGGCCCCACGAGGCCCTGCCGCACCTGGTGCCCGCCGCCGTGCAGCGCCTGAGCCTGGCCGAGCTGGCCGAGCCGGCCGAGGAGCTGCGCCTGGCTCTGGTGGAGCTGCTGGTGCTGACCGTCGAGCTGTGCGGCAAGAAGCTGGCCCCCTACCTGGATGACATGGTCCGAATACTGCAGAGGACCATCGTCGACCCGTTCCCCGAGGTCAAGAAGAAGAGCTGCGAGTGCGCGGCCAAGTATGCGAGGTGGACTCCCGGTAAGTGCAGGGTTTCACCCCCCTTGACCAAGCTCAGCGGCCCAACATGGTGCGATTGGCCATTCACTTCTCGTATCTACTTTGCTGCTGACAAAAATTCACATAATTAAAAAACTGCACAGCACAAGACACCGAACATAATTGTTGTCTTAACGGCACAGAAGGAGGTTATTCGACCCATCGAGTCCGTGCCGGCTCTCTGTAGAGCAATCCAGTCAGCCCCATTCTCCGCTCTATCCCCGTAGCCTTGCAAGTTTATTTCCCTCAAGTGCCTATCCAGTCTCCCCTTGAAAACATTGAGTGCCTCCGCTTCCACCACTTCCGTCGGCAGCAAGTTCCAGGTCCTTGCCGGGTATGGGCAATGCCACCATATTGGCAGCCATCGTATATCCCTAATCACACCTTGGTCTATTTCCCCTTTTCTTCCCTGGCATGCTCTCCTTTCAACCACATCACCCTGTTCCAGCCTTCCCACCTTTCATTTAAAACCCTTGTATATTGTTCCCTGAAGCCTGATGTCAATAGGGCATCGTCACAGATATCCTCTATTAACCTCTTAGCCTCTTAGAGCCATGTAACTCATCTCATCCTTGGTGACTTTTTACACCTAAACATCCTCACCCACCTCCCCTCTGACTTCTCTTCTGTCCTCACTCAATCTCACCCTCCACATAAATTTCCCCACCCATTCATTTGGCCACCCCTTTGGCCTTGCCATCCCTTGCAGCCTCTCTGCTACCAAGGTCCTGATCACTGACCAGGTGATCTCACATTATTTTCTCACCTTCCTTCATTGCTTGCCATTCACATCACCTTAACTCCCTCAACAACAACTTACTGTATATATTTATATAGCACCTTTAACATAATAAAACGTCCCACGGCACTTCACAGGAATGTTATCAAAAAAAATTGACACCGAGCCATATAAGGAGATATTAGGGCAGAAGACCAACACCTTGGTCGGAGAGGTAGGTTTTAAAGAGAGTCTTAAAGGAGGAGGAGAGATTTAGGGAGGGAATTCCAGAGCTTAGAACCCAGGCAGCTGAAGGCACGACCGCCAATGGTGGAGCGATTAAAATCGGGGATGTTCAAAAGTCCAGAATAGGTGGTGTGCAGAAGCCTAGGAGGATTGTAGGGCTGGAGGAGATTAGAGGTAAGGAAGGGTGAGGCCATGGAGGGATTTGAAAACCAGGATGAGAATTTTAAAATCAAGGCATTGCTTAACTGAGAGCCAATGTAGGTCAGCAAGCACAGGGGAGATAGGTGAGTGGGACTTGATGCGAGTTAGCACACGGGCAGCAGAGTTTTGGATGACCTCAAGTTTATGAAGGGTAGAACAAGGGAAGCTGGCCAGGAGTGCATTGGAATAGTCAGGTCTAGAGGTGATAAAGGCATGGATGAGGGTTTCAGCAGCAGATAAGTTGAGGTAAGGGCAGAGACGGGCGATATTATGAAGGTGGAAATGGGCAGTCTTAGTGATAGAATGGATATGAGGTAGGAAGCTCAGTTCGTGATCAAATATGACCCTAACGTTGCGAACAGGCTTGGTTAGCCTTAGACAGTTACCAGGGAGAGAGATCGAATCAGTGGAAAGGGAATGGAGATTGTGGCGTGAACCGAAGACAATGGCTTCAGTCTTCCCGATATTTAATTGGAGGCAATTTCTACTCATCCAGTGCTGGATGTCGGACAAGCAGTCTGATAGTAAAGAGATGGTGGATGATTCGAGATAGGAGGAGAGGTAGAGCTGGGTATCATCAGCGTACATGTGAAAACTCATGTCGTGTTGCCGTGTGATGTCACCAAGGGGCAGTATGTAGATGAGAAATAGGAGGGGGCCAAGGATAGGTCCTTGGGGGACACCAGAAGTGACAGTGCGGAATCGGGAAGAGAAGCCGCTGCAGGTGATTCTATGGTTACGGTTGGAGCGATAGGAATCAAACCAAGCGAGTGCAGTCCCATCCAACGACAGTGGAGAGGTGTTGGAGCAGAATTTTGTGGTCAACCATGCCAAAGGCTGCAGACAGGTCCAGAAGGATGAGAAGGGATAGATTACCTTTGTCGCAGTCAATTAGGATGTCATTTGTGACCTTGGTAAGAGCAGTATCAGTACTGTGGCAGGAGCGGAAGCCTGATCGGATGGATTCAAACAAGGAGCTCTGGGAAAGATGGGCATGGATTTGGGAGGCGACAACACGTTCAAGAACTTTGGAGAGGAAATGGAGGTTGGAGATGGGTCGATAATTTGAAAGGATGGAGGGGTTGAGGCACTGTTCCCCCTAAGCTGCTTGCGTGCTCAGCTGTGCAGCACTCTTGATTAGGCCGTGCAGTTAAATAAACTGAAATGTCGCTCGGGGGATGCTGACTCGAGGCAGGCAGCTGCGCAGTAACTGCACCTCACTGGCGGCCGTGTGATTGGCAGGCCCGTCCAGCCACTGACTTGCGTTTGCAGGCTTTCTCAACCAGAGAAGGTGGGACCCTCCCAACACACGTCAGTGGCTGGATGGGCCTGCCAATCACATGACTGCCAATCACACTGGCATGCCAATCAGACGCCTGCCAGTGAGGGGCGGTTACAGCGCAGCTGCCGCCTCCAATCAGCAGCGCCAGCGCGAAGCTTCAGTTTGCCATGGGAGGGCGAGTGTGGCCTGAGGGGGTTATTAGACAGTCAAAGAAAGGCAAATCATTAAGTACCTCAGCAACCCGAGTGCTTGTCAACACGCAATCCTGGCCAGTAACAAGCACAGTGTTAAGTTAAAGTAACATTATTTTACTAATCTGCAGGGCTATTGGTCACACAGGTAAGTCCCCTGGAAGTCTTTTGGAGAAGCCAGAAATTGTATCAGGTCGTGGATCCAGCAGGCCTCAGCCTTTGTTGGTAGTTTCATTAGGGACTTGTTTGAGACAGAACTTCTATCTGCCCCAAGAATGTCCCGATGTCAGGAATTTCCTCATTCTCAGCCTGGTTTATGCAAAGCAGCCAGTATGCCTGCATTAACGAGCCAAACAAGCCATTCGCCAGAGGGTCCAGGCATGAATGTTAGCCAAAAATGCAAGCATTACCAGAAAATCAGCCCCCCTTTACAAGGGACCTGATTGGCCCTTTAAAAAAAGTTGTTGTGCCAGTGATGTCAATGATTCTGCAGTCTTTACCCCAAATATAACAGCTACCCTTTGTTTATGGCTCAAATGCTTTTGGATCAACTGTTGGATTTGACACCAGTTTTTGGGCATTCACTTTGGTCCCCAGTTTTAACATGCAAAGGTTGAAACACTTAACTTAAGAACATAAGAATTAGGAGCAGGAGTAGGCCATACAGCCCTTCGAGCCTGCTCCAGCATTCAATAAGATCATGGCTGCTCTTTGACCTCAGCTCCACTTTCCCGCCGACCCCATTATCCCTCGATTCCCTTAGAATTCAAAAATCAATCTATCTCCGCCTTGAATACACATTACGACTGAGCATCCACAGCCCTCTGGGGTAGAGAATACCAAAGATTCACAACCTTCTAAGTGAAGAAATTCCTTCTCATCTCAGTCTTAAATGGGTGACCCCCTATCCTCATAGAGTCATAGAGTTATACAGCACAGAAAGAGGCCCTTCGCCCCATCGCGTCCGCGCCGGCCATCAAGCCCTGTCTAATCTAATCCCATTTTCCAGCATTTGGTCCGTAGCCTTGTATGCTATGGCATTTCAAGTGCTCATCCAAATGCTTCTTGAATGTTGTGAGGGTTCCTGCCTCTACCACCCTTTCAGGCAGTGAGTTCCAGATTGCAGCCACCCTCTGGGTGAAAATGTTTTTCCTCAAATCCCCTCTAAACCTCCTGCCCCTTACCTTGAATCTATGCCCCCTTGTTATTGACCCCTCTACTAAGGGGAAAAGTTCCTTTCTATCCACCCTATCTATGCCCCTCATAATTTTGTATACCTCAATCAGGTCCCCCCTCAGCCTTCTCTGCTCCAAGGAAAACAACCCCAGCCTGTCCAGTCTTTCTTTATAGCTGAAGCGCTCCAGCCCAGGTAACATCCTGGTAAATCTCCTCTGCACCCTCTCCAAAGCAATCACATCCTTCCTATAGTGTGGTGACCAGAACTGCACACAGTACTCCAGCTGTGGCCTTACCAGCGTTTTGTGCAGCTCCATCATAACCTCCCTGCTCTTATATTCTGTGCCTCAGCTAATGAAGGCAAGTATCCCATATGGGGGGTCTAACAAGTATCCCATATGGGGGGTCTAACAAGGCAAGGGAATACACAATGAAGGGAAAGACCCTAGGCAAGACGGAGGGTCAGAGGGATCTGGGTGTGCAGGTACACAGATCCCTGAAGGCGGCGGAACAGGTGGATAAGGTGGTAAAAAAGGCATATGGGATACTTGCCTTCATTAGCCGAGGCATAGAATATAAGAGCAAGGAGGTTATGATGGAGCTGTATAAAACACTGGTTAGGCCACAGCTGGAATACTGTGTGCAGTTCTGGTCGCCACACTACAGGAAAGATGTGATCGCGTTAGAGAGGGTGCAGAGGAGGTTCACCAGGATGTTACCAGGGCTGGAGCGCTTCAGCTATGAAGAGAGACTGGGCAGATTGGGTTTGTTTTCCTTGGAGCAGAGGAGGCTGAGGGGGGACATGATTGAGGTGTACAAAATTGTGAGGGGCATAGATAGGATGGATGCTGAGGAGCTTTTCCCCTTAGTAGAGGGGTCAATAACTAGGGGGCATAGATTCAAGGTAAAGGGCGGGAGGTTTAGAGGGGATTTGAGAAAGAACTTTTTCACCCAGAGGGTGGTTGGAGTCTGGAACTCACTGCCTGAAAGGGTTGTGGAGGCAGAAACCCTCACAACATTTAAGAAGCATTTGGATGAGCATTTGAAATGCCATAGCATACAAGGCTACGGGCCAAATGCTGGAATATGGGATTAGATTAGACAGGGCTTGATGGCCGGCATGGACACGATGGGCCGAAGGGCCTCTATCCGTGCTGTATTACTCTATGACTCTATGACTCTATATGCCTTTTAAACCACCTTATCCACCTGTTGTGCTGCCTTCAGGGATCTATGTACATGCACACCAAGGTCCCTCTGATCCTCTGTCTTTCCTAAGGTCTTAACATTCATTGTGTATTCCCTTGCCTGTTAGTCCCCCCAAAATGCATCACCTCACACTTTTCAGGGTTAAATTCCATTTGCCACTGTTCCGCCCATCTGACCAACCCATCTATATCGTCCTGTAGCCTGAGGCTTCCCACCTCGCTATTTACCACCCCACCAATTTTCGTGTCATCTGCGAACTTACTGATCATACCTTTTACATTCACATCCAAATCATTAATGTAGACCACAAACAGCAAGGGACCCAGCACCAATCCCTGCGGTACCCCACTGGACACAGGCTTCCAGTCACAAAAACAACCTTTCACCATCACCCTCTGCCTTCTGCCACTAAGCCAGTTTTGGACTATGCCCCCTAGTTCTAGACTTTCCAGCCAGGGGAAACAATCTCTCAGTATCTATCCCTGTCAACCCCCTCAGAATCTTGTATGTTTCAGTGAGATCACCTCTAATTTTTCTAAACTCCCGAGAGTATGGGCTCAATCTCTCCTCATAGAACAACCCTCTCACCCCAGGAATCAATCTAGTGAACCTTCGTTGCACCGCCTCTGAGGCAAGTATATCCTTCCTCAGATAAGGAGACCAAAACTGTGCACAGTACTCCAGCCCTGTACAATTGTAGCAAGACTTCCTTACTCTTAAGAGCAGGGATTAATATTGTGGAGAATGTTTGAAAGCAAAACATTAAAAGTGAAATTTGTAAATTAACATCTTTATGTCACCATATTAGTAAACATTTGCAATTCAGCCTGATTGGTTCTCCTGTCCAGGAAGAAAGATGAATGTTTGTTTATTTTTGTTAAATCATAGCTTTTCCTGCTTTTTGTTTTTAATTTGGTGATGCAAATTGTGTATATGTTTTTCTGCACTTGTGAATAAATGCTGCATTTCTGACATGTTACATGGGGGTGTGCTGGTTCAAGAAGACAACGTTTATTAATGGAAGTGATTGAGGTTGAAAATACCCATTCTTGTTCAATTCTTCTAATACTGTGAACTAAAGAACTACAGCACTTTATATTTGTTGGTTGTCTGGTTGCATTGTGAATAATATTCTAATTACTTATGTGCACGTCCGCACCATAGGAAAGCCACTGCTCCTGCTGCTTGTACAGCCACTGCTGTAGTGACATGAGGGATGGACTAATACGTTGAAACTTTAAAATTAATACAAATTGCACAAATAGATATGCCTCTTTCAGCTCACCTTGGGCTTTTGGATTGTTTGTCGATGCACAACCGTGTAACTGAGTGACGTTTCTCAAGTGTTAATGCATTATTATCCCAGTCATTTCTGACAAGTAATTTGTTTTTAAAATAGAGTGTGTACATGACAAACTAAAAGCTTTTAAATTAATTCTACTGTAAACAAACTTGCAGAATAGGCATGTAAATGACAAATGAATTTCAATATAGATAAGTGTGAGGTGGTGCATTTTGGTAGGAGGAATAAGGAGGCTACCTACTGTTAGATCCGTGTGTTAATGGAGACACGGAATGCAGGAGTTGATTTAACAAGTGTTTACTGAACAAAGTCTGGAGGCGAACTAACAACACAAGACGCTACACAGGCTTATATACCCGAGTGGTCACGACTGGTACTACAGTATACAGGGGCTTCAAAAACATAGTTCCTCTTAAAGGTACATACACTACAATTCCTCCCCTTTTAGATAAATAGTACATAACATTTTAAGTAATCATTAAATAACATTTTTACAAGAACAATAATATATACATTTGCTGAAGTTAATCAATTACAAATTCAGTCTCTCTGGAGGCTTCCTGACTCGGTCCAGATAACGCCTCGGTGGTGTAGTAGGTTCTTTTGGCAAGGTCGATTCGGCTTCAATGCTAGTGTCGGGTTTATCTGGTTCCAGTATCACCGGATCGGAGGTAGATACTATGGGTATCTCTGCTTCATCACTAGGCGTATAGAGTTGTGGTGTAGGTTGTCCTTTTTCGGATGACTCTATGATCTGGTCAGCATGGCGCCTTATTATGCTTTCTCCAATGTCCACGGTATACATCAGCGGTCCTAGTCGTGTGCAAATAGTTCCAGGCTGCCATTTCTCGGTACGGTAGTCCCGGGCCAAAACTGGTTGACCTATCTGGAAGGTTCTAGTTGGCCTTTCATTCATGCTTTGAAATTGCCGGTTCTCTACGTCCCTTCTGACATTTGGCTTGACCAAATCCAGCCGGCATCTTAGTCTTCTATTGAAAAACATCATGGCGGGGGTTTGGTTTGTAACCACATGTGTTGCATTCCTGTACGCAAACAAGAAGTTATCTACCTTATGTTGTAGATTTATGTCTTCATTACCCATGGCCTTTATGGCCTTCTTGAAGGTCTGGACAAACCTTTCAGCCAATCCATTGGTGGCGGGATGGTATGGGGTGGACATGTAGTGCTTAACCCCATTGTTTTTTTAAGAACTTCCTGAATTCTTCGGATACAAATTGCGGTCCATTATCAGAACAGATGTGTTCAGGCAGCCCATTCCTGGCGAATATGGTCCTTAATACTGTGATGGTTTTTTCCATGGTGGTGGAGGACATCTTTATTACCTCCGGCCACTTGGAGTGTGCATCCACCGCGATTAAGAACATTGAGTCCATAAATGGACCAGCAAAGTCGATATGTACCCTTTGCCATGGAGATAAGGGCCACTCCCATGGATGTAGAGGGGCTTGTGGTGGGGCGTTTTGGACCTTCTGGCATCCTAGACAGCTCTTGGTCATTTCTTCGATGTCTCCATCGATACCTGGCCACCACACAAACGCTCTGGCTAAGTTCTTCATTTTCACTCCACCCAGATGCCCTCGTGAAGCTCCTTTAGCACTCTATCCTTGAGTTTGGGTGGAATCACCACTCTGAATCCACACATCAAGGTTCCTCGGCACACTGACAGCTGTTCTCTTCTTTGCGAGAATGCTGGCAACAGTGGTTCGCCATGTGCTGGCCATCCCTTCAGGCAGCCCATTCCTGGCGAATTTGGAAAAAGCAGACTCGTGAGAGAGTCGGGTCATTTCGCGTTTCCTTTTCAATGGTAGAATTTGTCACCGGTAGACATTCCACTATGATCGAGTGGAATATCTCCACTGGGTCCACTGTAGGCGCCTCTTCCACCGTTGGCAACGGTAGGCGCGATAACCCGTCAGCATTCCCATGCTGTTTTGTTCCTTTGTATTCTATGTCATATTGGCGTGCCCCTAGGAAAAGGGACCACCTCTGTAGCCTTTGCGCTGTCATAATGGGAACGCCCTTTTTAGGGTTGAATATGGAGACGAGGGGTTGATGGTCAGTCAACAAGGTAAATTTTTGTCCGTGTAGGTAATGGTTGAATTTCTTCACCCCCCCACACCAGGCTGAGTGCCTCCCTGTCGATCTGGGCATAGTTACGCTCAGCTGAGTTCAATGAGCGTGACGCAAAAGCTATCGGCCGCTCCGAGCCATCAGGGAATCTATGCGATAATACCGCTCCCACGCCGTAAGGGGATGCATCGCACGCCAGTCTGATTGGCAGTGATGGGTTGTAATGAGCCAACACTTCCCTGGACGTGATCAAGCCAAGCATTTATGGAAGGCACGTTTACAGTCTTCGCTCCATTTCCAAACTACTCCCGTTTGTAGCAGTGCGTTAAGCGGATGCAGAACCGTCGACAAGTTTGGTAAAAATTTATGATAGTAATTTACTAATCCCAGGAACGACCTTAATTGTGAGACATTTTCAGGCGCTGGGGCCTTTACGACCGCTTCAATTTTTTCAGGTGACTTATGCAACCCTTCTTCATTAATGACATGGCCACAATATGATATTTGTTTCTGGAAAAATTCGCATTTGGGGCGATTTGCTCATAGGCCCCGTTCTCTCAGCCTCGTGAGCACCTGCTCCAAGTTGGCAAGGTGCTCGTTGTCGTTTTCTCCTGTTACAAGGATGTCGTCTAGGTAGCATTGAGTCCCCGGAATCCCTTGGAGGACTTGCTCCATAGCTCTTTGCCAGATAGCCGGAGCTGATGCCACTCCGAAAACCAGTCGATTGTACTGGTACAGGCCTTTGTGTGTGTTTATCGTGAGATACTTTTTAGAGGCCTCCTCAACCTCCATCTGTAGATATGCCTGTGCTAAGTCAATTTTGGTGAAACGTTTCCCTCCGGATAGTGAGGCGAAAATATCTTCTATCCTCGGAAGAGGATACTGTACCGTGTGAAGAACCGGGTTTACAGTCACCTTGAAGTCCCCACAGATGCAAACTTTTCTCTGTTCTTCAGATTTATCATTATTCAACGTTTTCTTCATGACCGGGACGATGGGTGTTGCCCACTCGCTCCAATCTACCTTGGATAACACGCCTGCTTTTTCCAAATTCTCCAGCTCTGCCTCGACGGCTGGACGAATTGCGTATGGCACCGGCCTTGCCTTAAAAAACTTGGGAATTGCCGCATCTTCCACTTTTATTGAGGCGGTGGCGCCTTTCAGGGTTCCTAGTTCCTGTTGAAACACTTCTTTGGCGTTAGCCAAGATTTCTTTTAATCGTCCAGGTATGATGTCATCATCGTTTTTTTTCTTACTGGTCACCGTCAGTGCCTGAATGGAGTGCCAGTCTAAACGTATCTTTCTGATCCATTCACGTCCCAACAACGGTGGACCACCATCTTGCAGAACGTATAAATACAACTTCTGTATTTCCTTGCCGTTGTATACAACAGGCACCCTTATTTTCCCTCTGGGGTATACTTTCTGCCCCGTATATGTCTTCAAGACAATGGATGTGTCTTTCAAAGGTATATGCGGAAATAGCCACTCGTAATCCCGTCGACTCATGACGGTCAGAGCTGATCCTGTATCTAGCTCCATTTTGACTGGGGACCCCGCTATCGTGAGGGTAACCCAAATGGTCTGGTAATCTTCTTTGGCAATTAAATTATGTAATTTGAGACAGCTTAGTCTCTTGTTTCCGGAGTCGCTATCGCTCTTCTGGTCTTCGGAGCTACTGTCCGTCATCATTTGTACCTTTCTGTACTTTTCCTTATTGACCTTTTTACTGTCAGCGGATTTCTTTCCAGATCTGCATACACGTGCAATGTGTCCCATCTTTCCACATTGCCTGCATGCTTTGTCCTTGAACCAGCAGTCCTTCTGGTCATGGGTGGATCTGCCGCAGCGATAACATCTCTCGAAACCCCGTGTCATTTCATGGGTGCCGAAGTCCTGTGGCTTTTGCTGTATCTCTGCAGCTCCTCTTGCTGCTGCTTCGTATGATACAGCCACACTGAAAGCCTTGTCCAGTGTCAAATCTTTCTCAGAAAGTAGTCTTTTCTGTGTTCCTTCGCATAGGAGACCGCAGACGAATTTGTCTCGGAGAGAATCTGCCAGTCCTGCCCCGAATTGGCAGTGCTTTGACAGCTTTCGTAATTCGGTGAGGTAATCAGCGTTACTTTCATTCTTGTGCTGATTCCTCCTGAAGAATTTGAATCGTTCCGCTATCAGCAGCGGTGTTTGGTTTAAGTGCTCCTGTAAGGTATCAACAATCTCCTTAAAATTCTTGTCCATCGGTTTGGCTGGAGTGATCAAGTTTCGTAACAGCCCGTATGTCCTTGCGCCCATCAGATTTAGAAGTACCGATGCCTTTTTATCATCCGCTACTTCATTCACCTTGCAATATACCTCCACTCTTTCCACATATGTGGTCCAATCTTCTATATCACTATCGAAAGCAGTATTATTGCCAGTCTTCGGCATCTTGAAAATCTAAAAAGGCACTTCCCGCGCTTTTCTTTCTTCCCCGCCGAGTTAAGATGGCGCCTCCCGCCGCTGCCGCTGCTGCCAACGCTGTTCTCCGCGGTTCCTGTTGCGACCTGCAGCTTTTCGCGGTATTTCTATTTTTTTTTTATATATCGCTTCAATAGTTTCTCCGTTTCTTGGAGAACCGTTCCCGTCGTGGAGCGGACCCTCTGGGACTTTCCCCTCCCTCTGCTCGGTCCAAATGCCGACCTACTTTGCAGCACCGGCCACGCCCTGAGTGCTCCACCCTCTCTTTGCTTCTGCTTCCCGACTTGCTGCCCGGCCCCGTTGCAGAGCCACCCGATTGAGCTCTAGCCCGCCGCAGCCCAGGAAGGATCAGTGCACTACCTGCCACCAGCCCGTTTAGCTGGGGAAACCACAGACTGGAGACCAAGCTTTTTCCTTGCTTCTGGCTTCGACCTTCGTCTGAGGAATCGATCCCCTTGAGGTGCTGCCGAATTGCAGGTAAGTTCATTTCTAACTCGTCGCCACTGTTAGATCCGTGTGTTAATGGAGACACGGAATGCAGGAGTTGATTTAACAAGTGTTTACTGAACAAAGTCTGGAGGTGAACTAACAACACAAGACGCTACACAGGCTTATATACCCGAGTGGTCACGACTGGTACTACAGTATACAGGGGCTTCAAAAACATAGTTCCTCTTAAAGGTACATACACTACACCTACTCCTTGGAAAATAAGAGACTAAATGGAGTAGAGGTGCAAAGGGATACAGGGGTACAGATTCACAAATCATTAAAAGTAGCAACACAGATTAAAAAGCCACAAAAGTGCAAATAAAGCATTGGGGTTCGTTTCTAGAGGAATGGAATTCAAAAGCAGAGAAGTTATGTTAAACTTGTGTAGAACCTTGTCTGATTGTCTCATGATTTGAGACGGTGTGGTGGCAATATGGCATTACTGTATATATGCTTTTAAGTGGTTGCTGTTGGTACCGTTGTTGTAAAAGTTGTTGTTGTAGTAAAATTTGCTCAAGGATGAAAAGGTCGCGCTCAAAGGAGTTCATAGCCTGCTCAGTACAAAAAAAAATTAGAGGGAACATTGGATTGAGGGTTGGGTTTTTGAGGAGTGGGGAGATGATGGTAGATTTGAAGGAAAGGGGGACAATACCGGAGGAGAGAGCACCATTAACAAATCCACTAACGGGGAGCCAGGAAGAAAAGTTGGGTTGTCAGCCATTTGGTAGGAACAGGGTCAAGAGAGCAGGAGGTCGGTCTCATTGACAAGGTGTGCTTTGAAAAGACAAGGAGCGAAACAGGAGAGAAATGAGAGAAATATGCAAATTTAGGGTTAGGGCAGAGGGAAAACGGAGAGGAAGTAAGCTCTGATGGGCTGGGGGAAGGGAGGGAATTGAAAGCAGAAGCAGTTGAATGGATGTTGTCGATCTTTTTAATAAACAAGCCCATGAGCGCCTCACATTTATTGTTGGAGATGAGAGAGGAGGAGGTGGCAGTAGAGGGTGGTGTGAGAAGATGGTTAGTGGTAGCGAAGAGAAGCCTGGTGTTATTTTTACTGTCCTGGATGATCTTGGAGTAGTGGACGGTTTTCGTGATGGAGAGCACAACCCGCCGGTAGTGCTTTATATGATCTAGCCAAATCTGTTGATGGATGATTAGGCCAGTTGTCTGCCAAAGACGATCAAGTCTGCATCCCTTGGTCTAAAGGGAGCGGAGATGAAGGGTATACCAGGAGGGACGACTAGGGTGAAAGAGTACAATGATTTTAGTGGGGACAAGGTGTTGGAGAGGGTGTGATTTAGTAAGTTGCAGAGATGTCATGGAGAATAGTAGGCCAAAGGCCAGGTAGTTGGGAAAAACAACAACAACTTGCATTTATATTGCGACTTTAACGTAGTAAAACATCCCAAGGCACTTCACAGGAGTGTTACCAAAGTTTGACTTCGAGCAAGAGGTAAGTTTTAAGGAGCATCTTAAAGGAGGATAGAGAGACGGAGAGGCTTAGGGAGGGAATTCCAGCGCTTGGGGCCTCGGCAGCTGAAGGCAAGGCCGCCAATGGTCGAGCGATTAACTTCTTCTGTCTCCATCACATGGAAAAAAATGCTTCCTTAAAAATTCAGACTCAAACTCCGTGTTCTCTGGCTGTCACCCACCGCAACACGTGCTGCTGTGGGCTTACTGATCTCTTCCCCTGCCGCTGCCACTCTTGTTCCCTCCCAATTGCTCACCATCTCCCACCCCTGCCATTCCACTGGTTTGGTTCCCATATTTGTTTTCTCAAATCAGAGGGCTGTAAACCTGAGCGTTCCTGGTGAATGTCTGGTCTGGTCATTCATTGCCTGATCTGGCACTTCCCCATCAAGTACTACCTGTACCATGTTTCTCCAAAACTGCCTACTACTCCAGGATCATCCTGGAGGGCAAGGACAGCCCAAAGTTCTTTTTCTTTCTTTGGGACTGCCCTTGCCTGGTTCCATTCCTATCCATCCAGTCATAGCCAGAGAATCTTCTGCAATGGCTTCTCTTCCTTCTCCTGCACCGTTTATTCCGGAGTTCCCCAAGGATCTATCCTTGGCCCCCTCCTATTTCTCATCTACATCCTGCCACTTGGCGACATCATCTGAAAACAACAACATCAGATTTCACATCTACGCTGACGATACCCAGCTCTACCTCACCACTACAATTTCCTCCAATTTAGTATTGAGAAGACAGAAGCTATTGTCTTCGGTACCTGCCACAACTTTGTTCCCTAGTCACTGACTCCATCCCCCTCTCTGACCACTGTCTGAGGCTGAACCGCACTGTTCGCAATCTCGGCGTCCTGTTTGACTTTGAGCTGAGCTTCCGACCCCATATCCTCTCTATCACCAAGACCGCCGACTACCACCTCCATAACATTGCCCGTCTCCACCCCTGCATCAGTCCACTGCTGAAACCTAGTGTGGTTCCCATCTTTGTTTCCTCAAATCAGAGGGCTATAAACAGTGGACTTGGTGAATTTTGATCTGGCATTACCACATGTCTCTCTCTTTAAGCAAAACTGCCTACTACTCCAGGATAATCTTGGAGGGCAAGGACAACCCAAAATTCCTCATCCTCAGTTAACTGCTTGCTCAAGTCCCTTTCCTCCACCCTCAGTTCCAACACCAGATGTGCAGAGCTCATGAATTTCTTCATCTTAAAGATTGAGACCATTTGTGCAGCTGCTGGTGATTCCTCTCTCACTGGGAACGGTAGCATAGTGCTTATGTTACTGGACTAGTAATCCCGAGGTCTGGACTAATGATCCAGAGACGTGAGTTCACCACAGCAGCTGGGGAATTAAAATTCAGTTAATTAAATAAATCTGGAATAAAAAGCTAATGTCAGTAATGGTGACCATGAAACTATCGGATTGTCGTAAAAACCCATCTGGTTCACTAATGTCCTTTCAGAAGGAAATCTGCCGTCCTTATCTGGTCTGGCCTATATGTGACTCCAGACCCACAGCAATGTAGTTGACTCTTAACTGCCCTCTGAAATGGCCCAGCAAGCCACTCAGTTGTACATAATTGCTACGAAAAACAGTAATAAGAATAAAATCGGACGGACCACCCAACATCGACAATGACACACCGAGCCCAGTCGACCCTGCAAAGTCCTCCTCACTAACATCTGGGGATTTGTGCCAAAAAAGGGAAGAGCTGTCCCACAGACTAGTCAAGCAACAGCCTGACATAGTCATACTCACAGAATCGTACCTTTCAGCCAATGTCCCAGACTCCTTCATCACCATCCCTGGGTGTGTCCAGTCCCATCGGCAAGACAGATCCATCAGAGGTGGTGGCACAGTGGTATACAATTGGGAGGGAGTGGCCCTGTGGGTCCTCAACATTGACTCCGGACCCCATGAAGTCTCATGGCTTCAGGTCAAGGAAACCTCCTGCTGATGAATCAGTACTCCTCCATGTTGAACACCACTTGGAAGAAGCACTGAGGGTCGCAAGGGCACAGAATGTACTCTGGGTGGGGAACTTCATTGTCCATCACCAAGAGTGGCTCGGTAGCACCACTACTGGCCGAGTCCTGAAGGACATAGCTGCCAGACTAGGACTGCGGCAGGTGATGAGAGAACCAACACGGGGTAAAAACCTACTTGACCTTGTCCTTACCGATCTACCTGTTGCAGATGCATCTGCCCATGACAGCATTGGTTGCAGTGACCACCGCACAGTCCTTGTGGAGACGAAATCCCATCTTCACACTGAGGAGACCCTCCATCGTGTTGTGTGGCATGACCACTGTGCTAAATGGAATAGATTCAGAACAAATCTAGTAGTTCAAAACTGGTCACCCATGAGGCGCTGTGGGCCATCAGCAGCAGCAGAGTTGTATTCCACCACAATCTGTAACCTCATGGCCCATCATATCCCTCACTCGACCATTACCATCAAGCCAGGGGACCAACCCTGGTTCAATGAGGAGTGCAGAAGAGCATGCCATGAGCAGCACCAGGTGTACCTAAAAATGAGGTGCCAACCTGGGGAAGCTGCAACACAGGACTACATGCATGCCAAACAGTGGAAGCAGCATGCTATAGACAGAGCTAAGCGATCCCGCAATCAACGGATTAGATCAAAGCTCTGCAGTCCTGCCACATCCAGTCGTGAATAGTGGTGGACATTTAAAAAACTAACAGGAGGAGGAGGCTCCATAAATATCCCCATCCTCAATGATGATGGAGCTCAGCAAGCGAGCGTAAAAGACAAGGCTGAAGTGTTTGCAACCAGCTTCAGCCAGATGTGCCAAGTGGATGATCCATATCGGCCTCCTCCTGAGGTCCTCACCATCACAGAAGCCAGTCTTCAGCCAATTCAATTCACTCCACATGATATCAAGAAACGGCTGAGTGCACTGGATACAGCAAAGACTATGGGCCCCGACAACATCCTGGCTGTCATGCTGAAGACCTGTGCTCCAGAACTAGCCGCGCCTCTAACCAAGCCGTTCCACTACAGCTACAACACTGGCATCTACCCGACAGTCATAGAATCATAGAAATTTACAGCACAGAAGGAGGCCATTTGACCCATCTTGTCCGTGCCGGCCGACAAAGAACTACCCAGCCGAATCCAACTTTCCAACACTTGGTCCATAGCCTTGTAGGTTACGGCATTTCGAGTGCATATCCAAGTACTTTTTAAATGTGATGAAGGTTTCTGTCTCTACCAACCTTTCAGGCAGTGAGTTCCAGACCCTCACCACCCTCTGGATGAAAACATTTCTCCTCAAATCCCCTCTAAACCTCCTACCAATTACTTTAAATCTATGCCCCCTGGTTATCGACCCCTCTGCTAAGGGAAATAGGTCCTTCCTATCCACTCTATCTAGGCGCCTCATAATTTTATACACCTCAATTAGGTCTCCCCTCCGCCTCCTCTGTTCCAAAGAAAACAACCCCAGCCTATTCAATCTTTCCTCATAGCTAAAATTCCCCAACCTCGTAAATCTCCTCTGCACCCTCTCAAATGCAATCACATCCTTCCTGTAATGTGATGACCAGAACTGTACGCAGTACTCTAGCTGCAGCCTAACTAGTGTTTTATACAGTCCAAGCATAACCTCCCTGCTCTTATACTCTATGCCTTGGCTAATCACAGATCACAGAAACCTCACAGTACAGATAGAGGCCATTTCGGCCCATCGAGCCTGCACCGACACATATCCCACCCGATCCCCGTAACCCCTACACCAACACATATCCCACCCTATCCCCGTAACCCCACGTATTTAATCCCCCTAACACTAAGGGTCAATTTTTATCATGGCCAATCAACCTAACCCCGCACATCTTTGGACTAATAAAGGCAAGTATCCCATATGCCTTCTTAGCCACCTTATCTACCTGTTCTGCTACCTTCAGGGATCTGTGGACATGCACTCCAAGGTCCCTCTGATCCTCTGCATGTCTCAGTGTCCTACCATTTATTGTGTATTCCCTTGCCTTGTTAACCCTCCCCAAATGCATTACCTCACACTTCTCCAAATTGAAATCCATTTGCCACTGTTCTACCCACCTGACCAGTCCATTGATATCTTTCTGCAGTCTACAGCTTTCTTCTTCATTATCAACCACACGGCCGATTTTTGTATCATCTGCAAACTTCTTAATCATACATTCAGGTCCAAATCATTGATAAACACAACAAAAAGCAAAGGACCCTGTAAAGTCTCTGGGTTGTGCAGTTAATAAATACACAGACTTCAGAAGTAACAAACAAAACAGGTCTTTACTATTCGAAGGTCCGGGCGAATCTGCCCCAGCAATCCTGCTACAACACTTATATACTGGTGTGGTCACTATCGGTATTACAGTATACAGAAGCCAAACAAATAGTGCCACACCTAAAGTAGTTCCCTTAAAGGTAGACGGGTACATACACTACAATCCTCCCTTTTTAGCTTATTACTTAGAGTCCCCGTTAAACATACATATCTTCAACTTCCTATAAAACAAATTACAGATATAATCTCGGTGGAGTCAATGTCATATAAAACAATTTACAAATATAATCTCGGTGGAAACAGCTCACAGGTTCAGTCTCTGCGGAAACAGTTCATAGATTCAGTCTCTGATCTTGACTCGTTCCGAACAACATTTCTTTGGTGTAGCCGGATTACCTGGCTAGCGTGACTCCTCCATAGCCTTTTTCTTGACGTAACAGCTTGAACCTTCGTCCTGTTGAACCAGCAGTGCGGACTTTTACAACCAACTGGCTGTCTTGACATTTTCCAGTTTTTCAACTAATTTAGCTCCTTTCGTAATGTCCCGCCTGGAATGGTAGAAGTGCTAATATTTTAGACAGTTATTATCTTCTGCTTCTTTTTCTTTTCTGCCTTTTTGAAACTCTCGGAGCTCCTTTCTCGGCTGCCAGCTGTAGCGCCACCAACTCTCTATGTTCCTTAGACCTTAAGTGCTTCCTCCGGATTTCAGCACTTTGAGAGTTTTCATCACAAGCTGGGCAGACCACATCCTCGTAATATTCAGTGTCACTCAACAGGTCATGGTAATATTCGGGTTCGTCCTGAGTTAGGCCAGCGAGAGAGACTTCTTCTTCCTCCTCACCCGTCTGGACGTTAGCTGACGGTGGTTCCTTCCCTAAACATCTTTCTTGAAAAGCCTTCTTCATGCATTCATATTCATCCCGCTCTTCCTGGGTTATCTGCCATTCCTTCACGACGGACCTCATTTGTGAGTTCAATACCTTCCTTTCCATCGGTAATTGCGTTATCAGGCTATTTAACCCTTCTACTGAAGTAACGGTTTCCACATTCTTCTGTTCACCTTGACGTGATTCAACGTACTTTTGGCATCCTTGTAAAATTTGTGTTGCCACCTCAGCTATCTCCGTGACCTTTGAGAGCTCCGAACTCGTTCCCCCTGAAGATTGAAGCTCGTGTTCAGATTGTTCCCCTTGCAGAGTCTTGTCCTTCAGCATATGAAGGAATTGGCTGACCGTTAACTCTTCCCTGGGAACACGGTGGATCAGAGTCTTCTCCATTTCCTCCACCTCTTCCTCCAATACTTCCACCTTATGTTCCTCTTGAACTTTGGCTTTCAGCGCTCGGAAAAGTTGCGCCCTGATGCTCTCTAGTTCATGTTCAGGGACCATTCTTACAGTGTCCTGTTCTTCCACTGAAAGGATTCCCAGTTGAATCTGTTCTTCAAGTTGTTGAACCTCGGTCATTGTCGCCTCATATTTGTCTTGGGTGTCCTTCAATGTTTTTATAAGTTCTTGGACATCCTGTCTTTCATGCTCTGCCATGATTTTCACCTCTAATTTCTCATCTATGGATGGAGCTCCTACCGATGAGTCTGTCTTGGCCTTGAGCTCATCAAGAGTTCCCTGCAGCCTTTGGACTTCTTGCTCGTGTTCAACCTTTAGTTGTTCATATGCTTCTACTGAAACTAGCTTTTCGGAGGCTGCCGAGTTAACCCCCTCCAGAATTGTAGCCTGGGCCTGTTCATACTGTTCTTTCAACTTCTCACACTCTGCTTGTAAGGAGTCGTAGAGAAGAACTGGAATAAAATCCTGGCTCCCTGAAGATTCCTCTTCCTTTGGTTCATTCTGTAAATATTCTAGTTCCTGAACAGCATCAGGGGAATGTGATTGGTATTTGACCACGATGGCTCTATGGTCGCTCTCTGCTTGAGCTAGCTGTCTCTGTAGTCTTTCCAGGTTCTCCCATTCGGTGTCCCAGAACCTTTCCATATTTTTCATCTCTTGTACGAGACGGTCACTCAACTGTTCTAATTGTTGTCGTACTTTGACATAAGTTTGCGTCCGAGCTCGGTGTTCTTCCGTCATGGATGAATCCTTTGCTTGAACAGGCTCAGAATTCTCTGTCAACCTGGAGTTCTGCTCTGCAGCTTTATTCTTCTTGGTACCATAAGTCCTTCTGCATGTCTTCGTTTTCTTTCCCATCGTCGGCAAGTCCCTTTTAGCCTTGTCTTCCATATTCGACTTGGCCTTATCATCATCCATTTCAGAATCTGAGCTAATAGCTTGCACCGAGTCCTCCCTCATTATGGCTTTTAGGTAATGCCATTCCATGTCTATTTTCTTAATCCACTCCCGTCCTAGAAGTGGTGGTCCTCCCTCAGGTAATACGTACAAGTTCATTCTTGGGTGTTCTTTACCCCTATCTCTCACCTTGACTCTTATTTTTCCCACGGGGTATACGTTATGCCCCGTGTATGTCTGTAATACGAACTTGGTATTTCTTAAAGGTATGTGAGAGAATAGCCGGTGGTAGTCCCTTCGGTTGATGACTGATAGAGCTGATCCAGTGTCCAGCTCCATCCTTACTTGGACTCCAGCTATTTTTAGTATGACCCAGATGGCCTGTAGATCCGTTTCTTTACCCACATTGTGGATTCTCAGCCTACCCAGCTCCTGGTTGTTTGGGTCTGAGTCTGAATTCTGTTCGTCTGAACTCTTCTCAGCCACCTTGTGTACCTTGTTGTACTTTTCTTGTGGTGGCTTCCTTTGATTATTGGTCTTTTTCCCGGACCGGCATACCTTCGCGATGTGACCCAGTTTGCCACATTTCCTACACTCTTGGTTCTTAAACCAGCATTGATTCTGGTCATGTGTTGTCTTCCCACAACGGTAGCATTTTGTTGTGCTTGAAGTAATTTGGTCCACCCCGAGTGCCGCCGCCTTTAGTTGCATTTCCGCCGTTCCTTTCGCTGCGGCTTCGTGCGATGCAGCTATAAGGACAGCCCTGTCCAGTGTGAGGTCGTTCTCTTCCAGTAGTCGCTTCTGCGTCCCTTCTTTGGACAATCCGCATACGAACTTGTCCCGCAGCGCTTCTGTCAGATTCCCTCCGATCTGGCAGTATTTCGCTAGCCTACGCAGTTCGACCAAGTATTCCGCATTGCTTTCATCTTTCTTCTGCGTTCTTGCGTAGAATTTGAATCGTTCAGCCGGCATCAGCGGTGTGGGGTTCAAGTGGTCCTTCAGCACAGCCACAATCTCTTCGAAGGTCTGATCCGCTGGTTTATTTGGTGCTATTAGATGCTTCAAGAGCCCGTATGTTTTTGCCCCCATCGAGTTTAGCAATGTTATCGCCTTGTCGTCTTCCTCTATTTTGTTGGCTTCGCAATAGATCTCTATGCATTCCACGTACGTGGCCCAGTCTTCTATTTCAGAATTAAAGTCGTTAATATTCCCTCGCTTAGGCATCTTTCTTCCCTTGGGAGCAGCACCAGTATTTCTTTAAGTATTCTTATTTATTTGTTTGTTTCTAAGATGGCGGTTTTCCCGCGAAAATGGCGGTTTCCCGCTCTTCCTTTCTCGCCCCGCCCACTTCAATGGCGGTTTCCCGCTTCTGGCGTCTTCTCCGCCTAATGGCGGCTTCCCGCGTTTCTTCCCGGTGGAAGGGGTACGCTTCCCCCACAGCGGACAGGTTCAGCCGCTGGCTGGCTTCCGCACAGCTCCCCTTACTCGGCTATGTCTTTTCCTCCCGCCCGCACGGCTCTACCGGCGCTGGGTACACCCCGTTAACGGAGGACAGTTCAGCCGCTGGACTGGCTCTCGCGCAGTCTCTCTCTCCGTACCCGGCTCTGTCGCTCTCTCACCCGCACGTTCAGTGCTACCGGCCCTGGGTACCCCGTTGGTGGAGAACAGTTCAGCCGCTGGACTGGCTCTCGCGCAGTCTCTCACCCCGTTTTCGGCTGTGTCTCTCACCCACTCCCGCACGTTCGGTTTTGCCGGCTCTGAGTACCCCGTTGGTGGAGAACAGCTCAGCCGCTGGACTGGCTCCTCGCAGTCTCTCTCTCTGCACCCGGCTCTCACCCGCACGGTTCCCGTTCGCCTCCCCAGCCCTCTCGCAGACCGGTGTTTCCCTCCCCGGCTGCGGCTGGGTTTCTCTTCCCGCGCCTACTCGCAGGCTCAGCGCTTCGTGGCTGCGGTCGCTGCCCGGATTTTTCCCGCCGATCGCGGTCCGGCTGTCACCCGACGCCGTTGGACCCGACTTTTGGCCGGCACAGCTCCCCCTCGACCGAGGTCGAGTGCTCTGCCCCACCTTCCCCTACTCACAGTCTCTTCGGCCGCCTTGTTTCTTGCTGGTCGGCTCACTCCGCACCGTGGCAGAAGGGTAGTCAGTGCCTGTTGCTGATACAGCTTTTGTTGTTAGTCTTCCTGCTTTTCTCCTGCTGCAGCCTCGTGTTTCCTTCCAGCAGCACGACGAGGGCGGTTGCCTCTCTTCGACGCTCTTCTGGCTTTGGTAATCTTGCCGCAGGGTACGATCGGACTCGTCACCACTGTAAAGTCTGTGGGTTGTGCAGTTAATAAATACACAGACTTCAGAAGTAACAAACAAAACAGGTCTTTACTATTCGAAGGTCCGGGCGAATCTGCCCCAGCAATCCTGCTACAACACTTATATACTAGTGTGGTCACTATCGGTATTACAGTATACAGAAGCCAAACAAATAGTGCCACACCTAAAGTAGTTCCCTTAAAGGTAGACGGGTACATACACTACAGACCCAGTACTGAGACCTGCGGAACCCCACTTGAAAAAGCCTTCCAGTCACAAAAACACTCTTCGACCATTACCCTTTGTTTCCTGCCTCTGAGCCAATTTTGGATCCAACTTGCCACTTTGCCTTGGATCCCATGGGCTTTTACTTTCGTGACCAGTCTGCCCTGAGGGACCTTATCAAAAGCCTTGCTAAAATCCATATAGACTGCATCAAATGCTCTATCCTCATCGGCCTTCCTTGTTACCTCCTCAAAAAATTCAATCAAGTTAGTCAGACATGACCTTCCCTTAACGAATCCATGCTGACTGCCCCTGATTAATCGGTGTCTTTCTAAATGAAGATTTATACTGTTCCTCAGAATTTTTTCCAACAATGTGGAAAACTG
Source organism: Somniosus microcephalus (assembly GCF_052327205.1). Taxonomy (NCBI): domain Eukaryota; kingdom Metazoa; phylum Chordata; class Chondrichthyes; order Squaliformes; family Somniosidae; genus Somniosus; species Somniosus microcephalus. The sequence continues at coordinate 103,667,871 of NC_140997.1, forward strand.
CCCAGGTATGCCCTGTCCACAAAAAACAGGACACATCCAATCTGGCTAATTGCCACCCTATCAGTCTACTCTCAATCATTAACAAAGTGATGGAAGGTGTCGTTGACAGTGCTGTCAAGCAGCACTTACTCGCCAATAACTTGCTCACTGATGCTCAGTTTGGGTTCCGCCAGGACCACTCGACTCCAGACCTCATCACAGCCTTGGTCCAAACATGGACAAAAAAGCTGAATTCCAGAGGTGAGGTGAGAGTGACTGTGGCATCAAGGAGCTCCAGTAAAACTGAAGTCAATGGGAATCCGGGGGGAAACTCTCCACTGGCTGGAATGATACCGAGCACAAAGGAAGATGATTGTGGTTGTTGGAGGACAATCATCTCAGCCCCAGGACATCACTGCAGGAATTCCTCAGGACAGTGTCCTAGGCCCAACCATCTTCAGCTGCTTCATCATAAGGTCAGAAGTGGGGATGTTTGCTGATGATTGCACAGTGTTGAGTTCCATTCGCAACTCCTCGGATAATGAAGCAGTCCATGACCGCATGCAGCAAGACCTGGACGACATTCAGGCTTGGGCTGATAAGTGGCAGGTAACATTCGCACCACACAAGTGCCAGGCAATGACTATCTCCAACAAGCAAGAGCATAACCACTGCCCCTTGACATTCAATGGCATTACCATTGTCGAATCCCCCACTATCAACATCCTGGGGGTCACCATTGACCAGAAAATAACTGGACCAGCTATATAAATACTGTGGCTACAAGAGCAGGTCAGAGGCTGGGTATTCTGCGGCGAGTGACTCACCTCCTGACTCCCCAAAGCCTTTCCACCATCTACAAGGCACAAGTCAGGGGTGTAATGGAATACTCTCCACTTGTTGGAGCTGCACTCATCCAGGCAACACTCAAGAAACTTGACACCATCCAGGACAAAGCAGCCAGCTTGATTGGCACCCCATCCACCACCTTAAACATTCACTCCCTGCACCACCGGCGTACCATGGCTGCAGTATGTACCATCTACAAGATGCATTGCAGCAGCTCGCTAAGGCTTCTTCGGCAGCACCTTCCAAACCTGTGAGCTCTACCAGCTAGAAGGACAAGGGCAGCAGGCGCTTGGGAACACCATCACCTGCAAGTTCCCCTCCAAGTTACACACCATTCTGACTTGGAAATATATCGCCATTTCTTCATCGTCGCTGGGTCAAAAACCTAGAACTCCCTCCCTAACAGCACTGTGGGAGTACCTTCACCACATGGATTGCAGCGGTTCAAGAAGGTAGCTCACCACCACCTTCTCCAGGGCAGCTAGGGATGGGCAATAAATGCTGACCTTGCCAGCGACGCTCACATCCCAGGAACGAATATTTAAAAAAATATGGAGATGGACTACAAAAGAGAATGTCATATTCATTGTTGAAGGTGGCAGAGGAGTAGATGGAGCAATGAACCATCTGAAACGAAATCCACAGAATGGAAACCTCATAAATCTTTAAATTTTGTTGGATTGTGTCTGGATGGTACGGGCGTGATGGACCTGATTGCCTCCCAACCCCCTCTTTTCATATGTGACTAGTATTCTGCTGTTTTGGCCACATGGTCTAGGATTCTTTTGGCTTTGTTGCTTGCTGTTCCACAATGACAGGAGATGTTAAGTGCCTAGTACAATGCCCTTAAATCTCTCTCCGTTTCATCCTCAACTATTTTGATGTGGCAGTCAATTTTATCTGTGGCATTGTGCAGATCGAATGAAGCAGACAAAACCAGAGCATTGGGTATATGTGTTCATATATGTAAAATGTGTTCCTTTTAAGAACACTGAGTCCTGAAGGAAAGCATGCCCACACGATGAGCATTTGTGAATTGCGTGCAGGATTAGAAGAGGGGGAAAATAATGTAGCAGAGTAAGTGGCTTACAAAAGTTTTAAAAATATCAAAGATTGTGCTATAGCATGAATTAAATGTCGCAAGAAACAAATACTTCAAAAATGTCTTCAGTTATTCCAAACTTGGTCTACGGGTGCAGATATAAACGTACCGCCATTAACCTCTGGAAATAGACATGCATTCAACCAGTCACCAATGTGAAAATTCAGGGAGGTGAGTGTTGACAAAACTGTTTCACAACAAGAGACCAAGTCCCACAGTTCTCAGTGGAGTCAGAGTCATTACCGTGCTTCCAAAATCTTGGTTTAGCTGGACTTTGGACTCTGAACTCTAAGGGAGTTTGGCTTGGCACAATGTCACTTGACTGCCTGGAGAATGGCTGAAGGCAGTTTTTTTTAAATGGGACAAAATGTACAGTTTTGGCAGGAAACCTAATTCTAGGCATATTGTACTGGAACAGATATTTTTCTTTTCAACCTAATAACCATTTTAATAATTGTAAATTACAACTTGTGGCCATGTGCCAGCAATAAAAGCAACGCAACGCACACTTGGAATGGTGCTGGCTGTTTCTGGATGTCTGCAGTGGCATAGCAACAGCAAAGCATTCTGTCACATCCCTGTGATATTTCTTGCAACCAATGTTGAGGATCTGAAAAGTATTTGAATTTAGCTGAGCTGCAGCTTTGCGAAGTATCCGAGTTTGTGACTATGCACGTTAAAATGGCATAAATGTTTTGAGAACCTGTTGCGGGATAAATGGTTCTTCCAGTTTACATGCAAATGAGCATTGATGTGTGGTCATAATTTTTGTGATGCTATTCACCCTATATTGATCTTCATGAAAATAGTTTGCTGTTTCGCATACTGGTTGTGTACTGTAAAACTAAAAATCTGATTTGAAAATAAATCTTGATAAAATAAACTTGCGGTGTCCATGGCGTCCAGCCATACAGCATGTCCTAGTGTTTTGATAAGATATTTATACTACTGGTAAAAGTAACTGACACTTGCACTTGTGGATTTGAATCTTTGTCATACTTTAAAATGTATCCATGCTGAGCCTATGAATGTATTTTAATTAATTCCATTGCAAGTACGCAGAGGTGCCACATTAGAAAAGCTCCACAACAGTGGATTTGTTACAGTTTTTCTACATTAATGACCCATAAGTCATGAACTCTGCCAGTTTTTGTCTCTGTGAATGGGGTGGTTTAATGCCACAGAGAGTGCTGTTGAGATTTGAAAGCTGCTGCTGAGCTCCCCATGGGACCGTGCCACCGGAATAGTTGCAAGTTAAACTCAGCAGATCATTCATTGAAAATGAGCCAGTTTGTTTGTGAAGGAGTTTAATTTTACTCTGTTTGTGTAATTGCCAAAAAAAGGAGCATTAGTTTTTAAAAAAAAATAAAATCTGCTAAAAGTCACCATGAAACTCAAGTAGAAGAAAAAAAACCGTATGATGGCAAAAAGTAAAACTAACTTCTGATCAGACAGGGAGAGGAAACCCTCCTGTCATCCTTTATCACACTAGGTAATCACGGGTGATCAATGGAGAAGATTGCAGATAAAAGATCATCTGTACATGATGACTTGTGGGTAAAATTGGACTGTATTCACTGTTATTTCCTTTTTTATAGAAACCTTTCACATGCAGTCTGAATCGCTAATAAAACCACTGATGCAAACCATCTCCCACCAGCATTCAAAGGTCCGTGTGGCAGTCATACAGGCAACGGGAACAGTCATTCAGTGTGGCAATGGGCAGTCTGTTGATGACGTTCTCTCTCATTTGGCACAGCGGTTTTTTGATGATGCACCACTGGTGAGGGGGGAGTTCTGTCTTATTATTCAGTCATCAGTATTTAAATGTAACAATGGGTGCAAGTGTTGTGCTTGTTGCCTTTATTGATGTCAAGAATAAAATGTGTCTTGTTGCAGACTACTGTAGTTCCAAACATTACACTATGCTTAAGACTTACAGGGTACATTTTCCACTTTCCAAGCCTAATGCACAGAACGTCAAGGGCTAAACACGTAATTTTCCAAAATGTGTTTCAAGCGGGTGAGGCTTCATTCCCAGGAGCGCAGAAGTGGAGTACTGTATTTACCCTTGCATTTACAGGACCTCTTCACTCAGTTAATGGAACGCAGCAGAACATTTCTCCTCTTCAGTAATAGGTGAAAATGGAGAGTACATTTTTGCTTAGTTTTTTTTAAGTGTATATACATTTTCCCCTCCCCCAGCTTTCTGTCCTGTTCTTCTGAAGGCATGGACTCATTCTAGGGTATGTATCCATGGGCACTAAGCAGCCCTCTGATTGGCTACTTTGGAAAGGTACGCTTTCTTCAAGTGTGAACGTTGAAGAATGGCTACTTTGGAGTATCAAACGGGCAGATTGATTGTGGAGGAGCATCACAGCTGAGCCCAGTCCTTTCTTGAGAAATACTAAGGGGAAAAAAACATTAGTGGGAGTGGTATATAGACCTCCAAACAGTAAGGCGGAGGTTGGGGATGGCATTAAAAGGGAAATTAAAGAAGCGTGCAATAAGGGCACAGCAGTCATCATGGGTGACTTTAATCTACATATAGATTGGGCCAACCAAATTAGTAACAATACTGTGGAGAAGGAATTCCTGGAGTGTTTACGGGATGGTTTCCTGGACCAATATGTCGAGGAACCAACCAGAGACCTGGCCATCTTAGACTGGGTATTATGTAACGAGAAAGGGTTAATTAGCAATCTTGTTGTACAAGGCCCCTTGGGTCGGAGCGATCATAATATGATCGAATTCTTCATTAAGATGGGGAATGAAGTAGTTGACTCAGAGACAAGGGTCCTCAATTTAAATAAAGGAAACTACGATGGTCTGAGGAGCGAGTTGGGTAGAATTGATTGGGGAATGGCACTCAAAGGGTTGACAGTGGATAGGCAATGGCAAACATTCAAAGACCGAATGGATGAGCTACAGAATTTGTTCATCCCAGTTTGGCATAAAAATAAAACAAAAAAGGTGACTCAACCGTGGCTAACAAGGGAAATTAGGGATAGCATAAGATCCAAGGAGAGGACATATAAATTGGCTAGAAAAAGCAATAATCCTGAGGATTGGGAGCAGTTTAGGAGTCAACAAAGGAGGACAAAGGGATTAATTAAGAAAGGGAAAATAGAATATGAGAGTAAGCTAGCAGGGAACATTGAAAACTGACTGTAAAAGCTTTTATAGATATGTGAAGAGAAAAAGATTGGTGAAGTCAAGCGTAGGTCCCTTACAGTCAGAATCAGGGGAATTTATAATGGGAAACAAGGAAATGGCAGACCAACTAAATACATACTTTCACAGAATCACAGAAACCCCACAGTGCAGATAGAGGCCATTTCGGCCCATCGAGCCTGCACCGACACATATCCCACCCGATCCCCGTAACCCCTACACCAACACATATCCCACCCTATCCCCGTAACCCCACGTATTTAATCCCCCTAACACTAAGGGTCAATTTTATCATAGCCAATCATCCTAACCCGCACATCTTTGGACTGTGGGAGGAAACCGGAGCACCCGGAGGAAACCCACGCAAACACGGGGAGAATGTGCAAACTCCACACAGACAGTCACCCGAGGCCGGATTCGAACCCGGGTCCCTGGCGCTGTGAGGCAACAGTGCTAACCACTATGCCACCGTGTCTTCACAAAGGAGGACACAAATAACATCCCAGAGATGTCGGGGAACATAGGGTCTGACGAAAGGGGGGAACTGAAAGAAATCAGTATTTGTAGGGAAATGGTGTTAGGAAAATTGATGGGACTGAAGGCCGATAAATCCCCAGGGCCTGATGGTCTACATCCCAGGGTACTTGAGGAAGTGGCCCTAGAGATAGTAGATGCATTGCTGGTCATCTTCCAGAACTCGATAGACTCTGGAATGGTACCCATGGATTGGAGGGTAGCTAATGTTACCCCACTATTTAAAAAAGGTGGTAGAGAAAAAGCGGGGAATTATAGACCGGTAAGCCTGACATCGGTAGTGGGGAAAATGCTGGAGTCTATTATAAAAGATGTAATAGCAGAGCACTTGGAAAGCAGTGACAGGATCGGACAAAGTCAACATGGATTTACAAAAGGTAAATCATGCTTGACTAATCTACTGGAATTTTTTGAGGATGTAACTGGTAAAATAGATAAGGGAGAACCAGTGGATGTGGTGTATTTGGACTTTCAGAAGGCTTTCGATAAGGTCCCACATAAGAGATTAGCGTGCAAAATTAAGGCACATGGGATTGGGGGCAAGGTATTGACTTGGATAGAGAACTGGTTGGCCGACAGAAAGCAAAGAGTTGGAATAAACGGGTCGTTTTCCAAGTGGCAGGCAGTGACTAGTGGGGTTCCACAAGGATCAGTCCTAGGACCCCAGCTGTTCACAATATATATTAATGATCTGGACGAGGGAATTGGATGTAATATCTCCAAATTTGCAGACGACACAAAGCTGGGTGGGAAGGTAAGCTGTGAGGAGGAGGTCGTGAAACTCCAGTACGATTTGGACAGGTTGGGTGATTGGGCAGAAACATGGCAAATGCACTATAATGTGGATAAATGTGAGGTTATCCACTTTGGTGGCAAAAACAGGAAGGCAGATTATTATTTGAATGGCAATAGATTGGGAGAAGGGGAAGTGCAAAGAGACCTGGGTGTTATTGTGCACCAGTCGCTGAAGGTAAGCATGCAGGTGCAGCAGGCGGTTAAGAAGGCAAATGGTATGTTGGCCTTCGTAGCAAGAGGGTTCGAGTACAGGAACAAGGATGTCTTGCTACAGTTGTACAGGGCCTTGGTGAGACCGCACCTTGAGTATTGTGTGCAGTTTTGGTCACCTTACCTGAGGAAGGACGTTCTTGCCATGGAGGGAGTGCAGCAAAGATTCACCAGGCTGATACCTGGGATGGCAGGAATGACGTATGAGGAGAGATTGTGTCGATTGGGCTTATACTCACTGGAGTTTAGAAGATTGAGAGGGGATCTCATCGAAACCTATAAAATTCTTTCAGGCCTGGACAGACTAGATGCAGGAAGGATGTTTATGATGGCCGGGGAGTCCAGAACCAGGGGTCATAGTCTAAGGATAAGGAGTAAGCCATTTAGGACTGAAATGAGGGGGAACTTCTTCACCCGGAGAGTGGTGAACCTGTGGAATTCTCTGCCACAGAGGGCGGTGGAGGCCAGTTCATTAAATATATTCAAGAAAGAGTTGGATATATTTCTTGAGGCTAAAGGGATCAAGGGATATGGGGAGAAGGCAGGGACAGGGTACTGAATTTGGATGATCAGCCATGATCTCATTGAATGGCGGAGCAGGCTCGAGGGACCGAATGGCCTACTCCTGCTCCTATCTTCTATGTTTCTATGCCCACATTTGCACTTCGCAGGGCAGTTACTGAACAGTGACCTGAAGCAGGAACCCTGATTGTTTTGTTCCTCTTCCTCTGTACCCAAGGGGCACTGAGCTCCATTCTAGCATGATACTGGATCAGTTGTTTTTTTTAAGTACATTATCCAACTGTCATACACTGTGTAGTTTTACAGTGTTGCTGCTTGTAAAAGACAGTACACTATTATAACATTAAAATACGTGGATTGAAATGGACAGTTGTCAGCCGTGGCTCAGTGGGTCGCACTCTTTCCTCGAAGTCAGAAGGTTGTGGGTTCAAGTCCCAGAGACTTGTGCACAGGCTGACACTTCAGCACGGCACTGTCCGAGGTGCCGTCTAATGGATGAGCAGTTAACCTGCTCAGGTGGCTGTAAGAGATCGCATTGCACTATTCAAAGAAGAGCAGGGGGTTTCTCGCGGATGTCCTGGCCAATATTGACTCCTCCACCAACATAGCTAAAAAAGATTATCTGGTCATTTATTATGTTACTGTTTGCGGGACCTTGCTGTGCACAAATTAGCTGCTACGTACTTGAATTATCTATCAAAACTCAGGATTTTTCGGTGCATTATTCATTTTTCATTCTGGATCATTCTAATTTTCCTTAAGTTTAACAGAAGTAAGATAGGTTAGAATGTGTGTTCATCTATTACTGTGTACAGTTCTGGTCACCACATTACAGGAAAGATGTGATTGCATTAGAGAGGCACAGAGGAGATTTAAGAGGACATTACCAGGACTGGAAAATTTTAGCTATGAGGAAAGATTGGATGGGCGGGGGTTGTTTTCTTTGGAACAGACGAGGCTGAGGGGAGACTTAATTGAGGTGTGTAAAATTATGAGGGGCCTAGATAGAGTGGATATCTATTTCCCTTAAATCTATGCCTCCTCTGCTAACCAGGGGGCATAGATTTAAAGTAATTGATAAAAAGAAAGAAAGACTTGCATTTATACAGCACCTTTCATGACCACCGGACACCTCAAAGCGCTTTAGAGCCAATTAAGTACTTTTGAAGTGTGTCACTGTTGTAATGTGGGAAATGTGGCCACCAAGTTGCGCACAGCAAGCTCCCACAAACAGCAATGTGATAATGACCAGATCATCTGTTTTTGTTATGTTGATTGAGGGATAAATATTGGCCAGGACACTGGGGAGAACTCCCCCTGCTCTTCTTTGAAATCGTGCCGTGGGATCTTTTCCATCCGTTCCGGGCAGACGGGGCTTCTGTTTAACACTTCAATTTCAATTTTATTTGTCACATAACCAGCACTCCCTCAGTACTGCACTGGAGTGTCAGCCTAGATTTTTGTGCTCAAGTGTCTGGAGTGGGATTTGAACCCACAACCTTCTGACCCAGAGGCGAGAGTGCTACCCACTGAGCCACAGCTGACACTGGTAGAAGGATCAAAGAGGGTGGTGGGGGTCTGGAACTCGCTGCCTGAAAGGGTGGTAGAGGCAGAAACCCTCATCACATTTTAAAAAGTACTTAAACATGCACTTGAAGTGCCGTAACCTACAAGGCTACAGACCAAGAGCTGGAAAGTGGGATTAGGTTGGATAGCTCTTTTTCGACCGGCACAGACACAATGGGCCGAATGGCTTCCTTCTGTGCTGTAAATTTCTATGATTCTATTACAAGTTAAATATTCTGTGTGCAAAAGGGAAAGCTGAATTTGTCTGTCTATAAAAGAATAGATAACGGGTCACAAAGTCGGCTGTAGTTGGACATATTCTTTTTTTGTCTCCTTACCTAAGGAAGGATATATTTGCCTTAGAGGGAGTACAACAAAGATTCACTAGATTGATCCCTGGGATGAGGGGATTGCCCTATGAGGAGAGATTGAGTCGACTAGGCCTATATTCCCTGGAGTTTAGAAGAATGAGAGGTGATCTCAATGAAACATATAAAATTCTTAAAGGGCTTGACAGGGCAGATGCTGAGACGATGTTTCCCCTGGCTGCGAGTCTAGAACGGCGTGTCACAGTTTCAAAATAAGGAGTCGGCCATTTAGGACAGAGATGAGAAATTTCTTCACTCAAAGGGTGGTGAATCTTTGGAATTTTCTACCCCAGAGAGCTGTGGATGCTCAGTTGTTGAGTATATTCAAGACAGAGATAGATAGATTTTTGGATACTAAGGGAATGAAGCGATGTGGAGAAGGTGGCGCTGATGTTGAGGGGGGAGGGGGTGGGGCTTAGTAAAAATAAGAGTTAAGCAAAACTAAAATAGCAGAGGAGATGGGGAAACCCAAAGGCAGAGAAAAGAACCTGTAACAAGATCATGATTTGGATGGATATATTATTGTCAATTACGCATGCCATTGCATGTAGGAGTCAAGACCGTGTATTCTTAAGGTGAAGTAGGGTTAGAGGGTAGGGAATTATTGGACCAGGGCATGCAAATGTAATTTAGTCCCCATTTTAAAATCACACATTTGCCCTTTTTATATATTTCCATTATAAATGCCTATATCTGCATTTCTAATCAAATTGTCTACGTAAACTTATCTCCCTGCAATTACACCCTCCTGCCAATGGTAGATAATGACATTTATTTATTCAAAAATGTCCCGATTACAGATTATTTACCTATAATTATTATCGCTTATCCTCTTGACTGTTGCATTGCACTACTGGCAAGGGGCTAAAAATGTGAAGTATATGCAGTTTTCATGTTGGGAGGTTAAGTTACCTCCTTTCCTTGGTTAGTAATAATTGTGATAAAATAGTGTTGTCTGCTACTGACAGCACCGTTCTATCATGATTACTGATCAAGGCCAGAAGTAACTTAACTCCCAATGTACAACAAAAGGAGTAGTTGTTGACTACCAATAATACAGTTCTTCACAGCTTCAAGCTACAGGCCCTTGGCCAAAAACTGTAAGACTGATGAACTTTGCAACCTAGACAAAAATGTCTAAGGCATACTATAAGTGACTACTAGAAGGGAGTGACTCCTAAATTGTAATCTATTCCTGTTATTTAGATCTTGTGGTTTGACATCAGTTCAAGTCATTCTCTGATTGCAACTTTGTAATAAACTATTTGCTTTATATAGACTTGGGGAGAGAAATTTGAAGAATAAAGCAAGATTAAGCTTGACAATACAGTAGTGGAGAGATGTCAAAGTTTGGAAGTGAAACTACTTTTGGCAGGTTAATATTTGACTTGCATTGACAAAGTTAGCCAATAAATTGTCTATTATGTTTGTATCTTTTGGGTAATGTGAATGATAGGAACATAGGAGCAGGAGTAGGCTATTCAGCCCCTCGAGCCTGTTCCGCCATTCAATTAGATCATGGCTGATCTGTATCTTAACTCCATCTACCCGCCTTGGTAGGGTAGATGTTTGGTGTCGTCTAGCTGGGATAAGTGACTTTTATCTGTAGTGCATGTTCATGGGAGGGGTACAGGTCTTTTTTTAGTTACAAGAATCTTTATTGAGAAGTGAAGGATACATACAGGTAGGATTATATGCTCTGAAATTCTAGTTAATGCAGTGAATTGCAATTTAAAATTTTGCATCTTGGAACAAACCCAGGTCCGCCAAGCTGTTACCGAAGTAGTGGGGAGCTGGCTATTGGAGCTCCGGGATCGGTATTCTTACTTCTACAAACTCATCCCTCTTCTGCTGAGTAGCTGCAATGATGAGATTTCTCAAATCAGGTAAAAGCACTGAAACTAATCTTTAAAAAGCTTGTATTTTTCTTGGATTTTTGTACAAAAATCTACAGGCAAATATTTTGGTACTGTAAATTACTAACAAACATACCTTTTTTATTTGATGACTTCTCAACGGGTTTTGTAATGCTAAACAAAAACTGTTTCAAAGTAAGATTTTGTTGTGAAGATATATTATTTCCCCATGTTAGGCAAACAAATGTAAGTAAGTATTTACATTCGATCTCATTAAATTTCTGCATTGGAAATTGTGACACTTCAAAATGTTATCCTGCCTGAGTGTTGAAAGTGCTTTCAGGACATTGTAACAAGATTGAGATCCAGTGATGTTTAAAAAGTATTTATTGTATTCCATGTATGTGATCTGTGTTCTAAATAAACTTTGGAAGAAATGTTGACGCATTGTCTGACCTTGTAGAAAACTGCAATATTTTATTGCACTGTTTCCTTCATATTGTCAGATTTGCAGCCTATTTTAACTAGTCCAGTTGTTAAAATAAATTATAGATATTACTGCATGCAAGATCTAAGAACGAAACTTGCTGCTGCTTGATGGGTAGAAGTGATGTTCTCAGCAAGTCTAGCCCTTCCCACTCTACTGAGAATAAAAGTGGTGGTCATAGCAAACTCCCTTTTATAAAAAAAAACAAATAACTGCAGTATTTTTATTTTGCAAAGCAAAGCAAATTTCCATAAAATCAGTGAAGCCCTATCAAGTATTAATTAAGACGTACTAGGATAATTTTGACTTTAGACGATAGTGTAAAACACGCGACATTGGCTTGGCTACCCGTTTGAATGGAAGCGAAAATCAGGAGAGGTGTTTAACCAGCGGTCGAGCCAATTTTACACATGCTACACTATGGTCCAAAGGCACAATGACGTCCACTGTTTCCTTCATATTGTCAGGCACCCTGGTGCAGTGGCTGGACTCGGCGGGGGGGGGGGGATTCGGATAATCAATAGATGACAGTCAAAAATAGTACAAGCTGAAAAGAAAACAACAAAGATGATTAAGAAAATTATTTTTTTTAAGTTAAATTATCTGTTAATTGACCAGCGATAAATAGCACCCAAAATCAGAATGAAGTGTTGAAGTAACCGAGACTGCAAAGTGTTCAGACATTGGTTTTAAACACTTCTTATTCAATGGAATACACATGTCCTGAGGAGCTGAGAAATTAAGACGATCAATTTTGAAAAGCAGGAGATGACTGAGGGAAAAAATTCAAAATAAACGAGCATGTATATTTTTTGAGTGAAGGAAATTTTGAGGAAAGAGGAGAGAGGCAACAACAATTATGTACGTGAAAACTAGCAGCTTCTAGTGGTGGGAACAAGTAATGCAGTGTAGAGATATCACACAGTATTTCCATTCATTCGTCCGGCTTTTCATTGGCATTTATGTGTTGGCTTAGATCCAAAACACACTGGTCTCCAGACCTTGGTCGAGTGGAATTTTCAACCCTAATTGACCTATGAAAGTTAAGTTGTACTTCATGTACTGCCACCTTGTTGAAAACAAACTTAAATTGCTGATAAAAGGTACTAACACATTAATAAATAAAATGGTAGTGTTTTTGATCTTAGTTTATTTAACCCTCTTGTGTTTGCCATGCAGGGAGTTGGCCTCTGATTACTGGAGGAAAGTTGGACTCCAGTGGCAACAGGAGAACGAGGAGGATCTTAAGGATAAGCTTGACTGGTCGGTCCCACTCTCTCTTCGCTATCCTGCAGGTGGTAGGTGGATAATTTTACATTTTTAAGTAGCTATTAATTGGTTGGAAAAGCACCCTCCCCCCGCCTTTGCATAGTGAAGTATTCCACACAACATTCTACCAGTACACATCTGTTTCCAAAATATAGTGGCTGACCCAGGAGAGCGTGTTTGTCTTAAATGCAATGAGTAAGATCTGAATTATATGTATCTGACAATATATCTGTATGTAGAATAGCAGTTTGATGTTACTTTCATTCACAACACACATATGCCAGTACAGTTTACAGTCACAGTGTAATAGTTGTGTGTATAAGCAATATACTTAATGATCTGACATGAAAATTCACCATTTCTGTTCTTGTGCAATCATTATTTTATCTTTCTAGCTGGGTATGATTACAACCCATTAACTGTAAAAGAGCGTGTTATTCATACTGAAGTTTTTCTCCTTTAATCTTTTAACAAAATGATCAGATTGTTAGAGTAGAAAAATCTTGCCTAATATTTGCAAATGTTCAACCATTGTGCAGTCCTCTACATAAAAACCCTTCTGTAGTGATTAAAGGAGTTTGACATCCATTTTAAATGGGAGATGTTTTAGCTGAGTACGAGCCTCTTGTGTCCACATCCACATTACTTCAGTCAACACACTGAGTAATTTTACTGATAGTGAGTGAAACTTTAAAACACTTTATCAGGAGCAGTTTATAAATTTAATGTAATTTCTCTTGTGTCCTTTCTTGCTTTTTTCCACTCTCTCTCTGCTTCATTCACTGTTCTGTTTCATTCTGCCTTTGTCTGACACTGTGTCGTGAGTTTTCAAATACCTATCCCATGGCTTTTACGAGACACTGCCTTGATACCGAGGTAGGAAGCAAATGAGAGATAATTGAGCAGGTCCTATATTTAGACCCAAATCATCAGGCAAGCTGGGTGCAAAATGGCTTTTTCTGCTGTGCCTGAGCAATTTGTTTGTACTGGAGTCTCCCAAATCATCATCTTTCTTGCCTGAAATACCGTTCTGAAAAGAACTGATCCAGCAACTGTTCTGTCTGCAATTCAGCTGAAGTATTCAACTATTAAATTGCAAAATCCAGATAAGACTGCACAATACTATCTAACATTGGCACCTTGTTGTGTAATAGTATATTGCATTTATATAAGTATCCTTTCTTTCTCTCTCAACACTCCTTCCATTGCTGTCAAGTGTTTGATTAATTCTTGACACTTGCGTACTCAAGTGACAGCTTGAAGATTTTAAAAGCTAGGGTTTTGATGGTGACCACAAGATGCCCCTGGTGGGCTAGCAGTGGGACAGCTAAGCTCTTGGAGGTAGGCCCATGGAGATTTTCCTTTGAGTTTAGTCGAATGGCCATATATGATTTAGGAGGAGAAGGATCACATTTCCAATTTTGAATTTGGTGTGAATTCTATATTCTTCAATCACTTTGGGTATTCTCTTATTCGGCACCCTTCCGCTTGTGTCCCCCTTCCTCAACAAGATATCAAGGCACACTAGGAGGGTCGCACTTGTGGCTTAGTAGGGAGGGTGGTAAAGTACTCTGAGCTCTAAATGAGTGATGGCTGATAGGGTTAGATAAAGAGGGGTGAGAGGAGGCTCGTGTGGACCATAAACATCGGCGTAGACCAGTTGGACCAAATGGTCTGTACATTTTATGTAATCCTTCCTTTGATGAAGTACACATTTTGTGCTCGTTGATTTAGTCTCATTCATTTCTCCCACAATTGTACTGCGGGGATGAGCAACAACAAAGATTGGTTTTGCACCACTTGTTCCCGTAGATAGATCTGAACTTGCACCAGGTAGCCCCAATTGCAGTTTCTAGGGAGTGAAAATTAGAAAATGGAAGACGGTGCATACAACATCTTGAAGGAACATTTATCTTGCATCACCTTTTGGAAGTCCCTTGTGGGTAATATAATATACCTGCTTCCATCAAGATAAAAAAGGAAACTGTTGTCTTTTTCTTTTCTGGAATTTGAATTGAAAACACGAGAAGCCACCCATGCAAAAAAAAACGCTCAGACCTCATGGTCTTTGAAACTAAACAGGTGCAAGCTCATTACTCTTAAACCAGGAACTAGGATTTATGCTGTTCTGGGTCAAACCTCTGTATTTTGAATTGGAAGATGAGCTGGGCAGACTGCTCATACATCAAGGGTGATAAATAGAGGTGGGTATCTTGGGTATTCAGTTCCCTTCCAGGAGAATTTATAGGCCATTGCTAGAAATGTTAGTCTTTTAGAGAATCTTATAACATTTACAAATTGCAATGTCTCATGGAGTAGGGTCAGTATTACAATGTTTGTTTTCCTTTTGAATTCATTTACCTCAGTTTCAGTTACTTGTCTGGGAACTCTTTGTAACAGTTTATTGAACCTGAGGGGAAGGGGGAAGCAAATTAATTCATTGTCTCCCTGCAGAGGTCTGGCAGTTCTGTGCCCATCACCCCGACCAGGAGCAAGGATAGGCGACCTGGTGTTATCCTAGAATATTGGATTGGATAATGTTCCATGGGTCGTCTTCATATATCCTCCATATCCACACAGCTGTTGTGGCAATCATTGGGCCTGCTGCTAATCTCTAGAACAGCTCTTCATTAAATTGAACTCCAGCAACTTCACAATTGAACTACACCAACTAGTTTGTGTTACATTCTCGTAAACTATGAAGTGTAAAACTGGCCTGTACGGCAGTTTGCAAGGGGAGGGGGATAACTGGCTGTATAAAAGTTGAAGATTGCCAAATCTTCCACTTGCTGATCTAATTTATAGCCTTTGTTTTGGAAGGTTGATAATACAATGAAATGTTCAGTGGTGTCCCTATAGAAGGATTTGTGCACCTGAGACAGATCAGTGGACAAAGATGAGATTTTGTGGAAGAGGAATATTCCTACAGAATATCGTTACATAATGGAAGAAGCATTAAGTGTACTTTTTCCACTGGTAGGAGAGTTGATGACCACAGGACACAGATTTAAGATAATTGGCAAAAATCCAGGAGGAGATGAGAATTTTTTTTACATGGTGAGTTGTTGTGATCTGGAATGCGCTGCCTGAAAGGGCGGTGGAAGCAGATTCAATAGTAACTTTCAAAAGGGAATTGGATATATTTTGAAAAAGAACAATTTGCAGGGCTATGGGGAAAGAGCATGGAATTAGGACTAATTGGAGAGCTCTTTCAAAAAGCCGGCACAGACACAATGGGCTGAATGGCCTCCTTCTGTGCTGTATCACTCCATGATTCTAGTGTCAAAACATTTGCATCCCATGAGGCCAGTTGAAAGAGCATGTATAAATAATTGGTGCAAACTACAAATTAACTGTAAAGTATTTTAGAAACTCGGGCTGTAGATTATATCTGGTTTCAATGGGTGTGGTAGCGTAGTGGTTATGTTACTGGACTAGTAATCCTGCAAACATGAGTTCAAATTGTGAACTTCTGGCAGTTTGAGAATTTGAATTCAGTTTTTTTTTAAATAAATAAATCTGGAAATAAAAAGCTGGGAAACCCGCTGTCCTTACCTGGTTTGGCCTATAACTGCCCTCTGACGTATCAAAACACTCAGTGGTTCCAGAAGAAAACCCACCACCACGTTCTCGTGTCATCTACGGATGGGCAATAAATGCCAGCCTGTCGAGTGGCGCCTACATCCCGAAAATGAACTAAAAATAAATCCAGCTGTACCGGGTATATGCATTTGATAACCATGCTTTACATATAGGATCCAAAAGGTGCATCTGTTTCCCTATAGAGCATCCATTTTAACAGTACACACCTACCTGTGCTTCTAATATACCTTAAATTGATTTTATAGACTGCAAATACTTCGCTAAATTTAATGTACTTCTTACATTATAGATAAATCCTGTAAACGTATCATTGTTTCCTGAAACCCTGAGAGTACCCAGATGTACTTGTAACTGCAGCGTTGAAGATTTATGCAGTGCAGAGCTGACGAGGCATTCGTTGCAGCAGTTGTTTGGTATATACATGGTACATGCCATTCCCTCTCATTTCAATTAAATGCTTTTCTTAAAAATGAAATCAGTTTATAACACATGGGTGATTCCCGTCATGGACTGCAGGAACTTAGTGGAAGAATCCATTTTATTATCATTACAGGATGGTGCACATGAGGTGATTTAGATATTACAGCACTTCGTTACGCTGAAGTTAGTGGGGAATTAATTGTCACTTCTGTAATAATGAGAATAAACTAATTGTTTTTAGGTTTGATTTAATTCAGGGAAATTTGCCAAAGTAGCACAAAATGGAAGACTCCCTCTGGCAATGTTTCATGAATCAAGAAATTATATAAATATCATAATCAGCAGGTGCTAGACGAGAAGCATGATCTTTGTAACTTTTAATTCTAGAAAGCAGCAGCCAAGGGTCAAGTTGAAAGAGATCATGGGTCTATCAGCTTAACTATATTGCCAAATACAGGTTGGAGGAAGTCCATTGAAGCGGTCTAGAGCTATAAGACCCATAACCTGTTCTAGCCACCGCGTCACATAATTGACCTTCACGCCCTGGAAGTGGGACAAAGATGAGCCAACAATACTCATCCTGGTGAATTCCATGGGGATTCTCCTACTCATATGCCATAACTTCCATAATGGGACTTGAACGCCCAATCATTTGATACAGTAAGGAAGGAAAAATGGCAAGATAAAACTTGAGATTTCTCAACAGGAGAGAATTGGTGATTTTTGGTAGTGATGCCTGTTACAATTGTGGGGCCATTTCTTAGTCTAGATTTTAGGGCCTCCGTATTTTATATTGCTCTTGGGCAAGTCCCAACTCCCTATGACTTAAGTGTATCTTCACCAGTTTTGAAATCTTAGTAAGCCTTTGGTGAAGTGCCCAAGATAATAAACAGAGAACCCTTTAATTACTTTTAGCTACTGGAATTACGCTGTGCCTCCACAGATTTCCTCTCACGTTGATAAGCGGTAGACTATTGCAACAATATTCATTTTCGGTTTAAACCATCAAGCGAATTTACTGAACGAAAGATGAACCAGCAAATCATTGATTGTAATATAGCATAAATTTACAGTAAGAAATTAAATTTGTTTCCTTGAAAGGAAAATCTTGAAAAGTCACAATCAAATACTGTTCTTTAGAAATAATACTTCATGTACACAGTGATTCTTTTATTATATTTCTCACCACTGCGGAAGCTGAACGAGCCCGCCTTAACTCTTGAAAATTCCTGATTATCTCAAGTGCAATCAGATTAACATTTGAATAACTGACTGCCGGATTTAAAATAGCTGGTTGCCATACACATAATAGAGCGAATCACCCCTGAAGCTTGCAGTTTGATCTGCCTGCACGGGCACTTGGGGTACTTGGGATGCGAGATGGTAGGATGGGAAGGGAAAGAACAAGGGGTAGGTGTTGGTGGTGGGAGGTAGGGCCGAGAGGGAAAGTGCAAGGAGTAGGAAAGGCTGGTTGCTTGGGGCAGGAAGCAGTAGGAGGCAGGGTGAAAGGGTAATGGATGAGAAGGAATGGATGTCTGGGCAGGAGAAGGAATGGATGTCTGGGCAGGAGAAGGGAACAGGGTACTGCCCTACACTCCCAGCAACAGGGTTGGGGGAGGCCCTGTGGTTCCAACTTTATTTCAGTTTAGATAACAGTTTAGATACTTCCGCAGAAATCCTTGCTTGTAGTTAAAAAACCTATTGCTGGTCATCTTCCAAAATTCTATAGACTCTGGAACAGTCCCCATGGATTGGAGGGTAGCTAATGTAACCCCCCTATTTAAAAAAGGTGGTAGAGAGAAAACGGGGAATTATAGACCAGTAAGCCTGACATCGGTAGTGGGGAAAATGCTAGAGTCCATTATAAAAGATGTAATAGCAGAGCACTTAGAAAACAGTGACGGGATCGGACAAAGTCAACATGGATTTACAAAAGGTAAATCATGCTTGACTAATCTACTGGAATTTTTTGAGGATGTAACTGGTAGAATAGATAAGGGAGAATCAGTGGATGTGGTGTGTTTGGACTTTCAAAAGGCTTTTGATAAGGTCCCGCATAAGAGATTAGTGTGCAAAGTTAAAGCACATGGGATTGGGGGTAAGGTTCTGACTTGGATAGAGAACTGGTTGGTAGACAGGAAGCAGAGAGTTGGAATAAACGGGTCTTTTTCCGAGTGGCAGGCAGTGACTAGTGGGGTACCGCAGGGATCGGTGCTAGGACACCAGTTATTCACAATATATATTAATGATCTAGACGAGGGAACTAGATGTAATATCTCCAAGTTTGCAGACGACACAAAGCTGGTTGGGCGTGTGTGCTGTGAGGAGGATGCAGAGAAACTCCAGTATGATTTGGACAGGTTGGGTGATTGGGCAGATGCATGGCAGATGCAGTATAATGTGGATAAATGCGAGGTTATCCACTTTGGTGGCAAAAACAGGAAGGCAGATTATTATCTGAACGGCAATAGATTGGGAAAGGGGGAAGTGCAACAAGACCTGGGTGTCCTTGTGCACCAGTTGCTGAAGGTAAGCATGCAGGTGCAGCAGGCATTTAAGAAGGCAAATGGTATGTTGGCCTTCATAGCGAGAGGATTCGAGTACAGGAGCAAAGATGTCTTGCTGCAGTTGTACAGGGCCTTGGTGAGACCACACCTTGAGTATTGTGTGCAGTTTTGGTCGCCTTATCTGCGGAAGGATGTTCTTGCCATGGAGGGAGTGCAGCGAAGATTCACCAGACTGATACCTGGGATGGCAGGAATGACGTATGAAGAGAGATTGGGTCGATTAGGCTTGTATTCGCTCGAGTTTAGAAAAATGAGAGGGGATCTCATTGAAACTTATAAAATTCTTAACAGGATTAGACAGACTAGATGCAGGAAGGATGTTCCCGATGGCGGGGGAGTCCAGAACCAGGGGTCACAGTCTAAGGATAAGGGGTAAGCCATTTAGGACTGAGATGAGGAGGAATTTCTTCATCCAGAGAGTGGTGAACCTGTGGAATTCTCTACCACAGAAGGCAGTTGAGGCCAATTCATTAAATATATTCAAGAAGGAGTTAGATATATTTCTTAAGGCTAAAGGGATCAAGGGATATGGGGAGAAAGCAGGGACAGAGTACTGAATTTGGATGATCAGCCATGATCTCAGTAAATGGCAGAGCAGGCTCAAGGGGCCGAATGGCCTATTCCTGCTCCTATCTTCTATGCTTCTATTTGAGTAGGAACAAGCTTGTGAACTAAAATAATTAAATAGCAGAGGATCCCAGCCACTTTCACTTGAAAAGGCCATTCCCGATGAAGACCAGGAAAGGGCTATTAAAATGGAGTATGAAAGAAGGGGTCTGGAGCCATACAAAACTGCAGTCAGACAGAGGCGTGTAGGACTGTGTAAATGAGTAGGGAGATTGGCTATTGACCAAGACATGGATGGCTAATGGAGGGATTTAAAAAGTAAAATAAAATAAGTTTGTACCTTTTTGATTTTGGGAACTGCCAGATACCCAGGAAAATTTCACAAATACAAGTTTTGTTTGCTTTCCCTGGAGTATTCCTTTAACGGAAAAATACTTTTATCAATTGTTGGCCACACATGTTGAATGACCTTGAGTTGTGGCTTTCCATTAACGTCACAAAATTTCTAAGATTGAAAGCTATGAAGCATATTATGTGTGCTGCAGTTCCTCAAACCTTGCTCCTATCTAAAGTTCCCAAGTATTGCAGAATTTTCTGTGACTTTGATCTCGATCAACATTATTACTTTTTGTGATTGGTCAGTGATAAGATGCTTTTTTGGCTGGCATTTTCCCCTCGAGATTTAGAGTGTATTTTTGTATTTAGCAAACTAGTGCATTTAAAGAAAGCCGAGGAATTTTGCAAGAGATTGTACAGTAGTTTGATTTGTGGTGTCATTAAGAATGTCCTGCAGAAAATGTTTGTTTTCTGTCTGTATCAGATAGCTTTGCAGCTGCAAATCTCAAACCTGGTATTTATTTTCCCCACTCCCCAATTTAAAATTGTTCATTGAATAATTTTTCTCTTGGGGGCATTTCCTCTTTGGTGGCTGAGACAATGGCCTAGAAATTCATTAAGGCGCTGCCAGCTTTGCGGCCAGTTACCGCCTAAAGAGGGCTTCTGCGCCAAAAATGAGTTTGCGCTGATATTCAGCGCAGCGGTATTGGCGGCGGTAGCCGTTAGCGCTGCGCCGGCACCGATGACGTCATCGGTGTGCGCAGTGCCCCGGTTCCGCCCCGAAACCGGCCCGATCCCCATATTTAGTAGCGGCCGCCTCCTCCGAAGCGGCCGCAAACAGCGACCAGAAAACGGCGACCTTAGTGGGGCGCTTTAAAGGGGAAGGAGCGGCCGGCCGCTTTTTCGGCGGCCGCCTGCCCGCACCTCCTTCCCCGGCCTCCTCCACCCCCCCCCCCCCCGCGGCATTGCCGGCTGCTTTCCGCGAACCCGGCACTTCTCCGTGGTGCCGGGCTCATTTGCCGGCACTCTCCAGCGGCGATCTCCCCGTTGCAGGCAGCTCCCCCTTAAGAGAAGGAGGAGGCCTGCAGTACCGCAGCCTGCCGCTCCGCAGCGGCTGGCGCAGCGGCGCCAAGAGCGCTGAAATTCAGTGTCAGCGCCCCAAGCGGAGGCGGGCACACCCTGGTATAGCGCCCGGTTCCGAATTGGGGCGCAAACACTGAATATCTGACGATCGCTAATGGCTCCCCGCCCAGCGCTAACTTTTGGGCGCGAGCGAGCTGGCCGCCCCAAAGTGAATTTCTAGGCCAATGAGTGTCTGCAAGCCTCTGCCAATTGGCAATATCCATGTCTGAATGACCCTTCAACATAGTCCACAAAAGCAACCTGGGCAATGCACTTTGTCTGAAGTAAAAGGCTGCATCAGTATCATTTACCACCTGTTTAGAAGCCAGTTGTAATTTTTAAAAAAAAATTCAGTCTGTGTTTGCTATCTTTCAGAAAATCCTCTATGAATCTGATTTTTTTTTAAAAATAAAGAGCGCTCGCTCAGTTCATAAATTACTCAATAAAGCACAGATTTCACCGGGACTTGGCCTCTATCATTCTATCATGGCCACCCTTTAAAGTTGATGTATCGAAAGTTCAAAGAGATCCCTGGAATTGTGATTTGTTATAATAATAAAGGAGAATTGTTGAGGTTTTCACTAGTGGTACATACTACAGGTATTCCTTTTCTTTCTCTCTGTGCTGAAGTTCACTCTTAAGATGCTGTGTAGCATTTTTTTCAATGTATTTCCCATTTATTCCCCATCCCTTCTTCGGCTTTCCTATACCTCACATCTTTATTCCCCCAACTGAGTGGGTAGATCTGCTCTCGGGTTTATGTCAGTTCTGTGCTGGTCGCGAGATGCTGGAAGAGAATTCTTCCTTTCTCCCTCCCCAGTTAGATCAGAAGCTTGCAATGTTGAGATTTGTGGGCATCGAGCCACATCCCAAACCTTTAGTAACTGGGAAAAAGTCTGATTCCAGCGGGGGAGCAGTCTCGTGGATTATCCTTCGTTGGAAGAGCAAAATGATGCTCAGTGTGTGCTATATTCTAAATCTCATGAAACCATTTCCCCAATTTCTTTTCCTGTCTGCATTTGCAGTGTGTACTCCATTTTTGGATTTGTTTGTGCAGTTCCTGATGCAGTCGTAAACCCATATTTTTCCTGTTCTGAAGTTCACTTTTAAGATGCTATGTGCCAGGACATTATCGCAGTTTTTTCTTTATTTTATTTTCCTCTTTATCCTCTCTTTTTCTCCCCCCAACCCCCACGCCCCCCCAAAAAAAATCCCTAAATTACATTGAGCGAATACAAAATGAGTAGGTGGGCTACTCGACAAACAAGTTATTAATTTCTGAACAGATTGTGTTAGAACATGCCTCTAAAGTTAGTGTTTGAACTTTTATAATCTGAAGATGTTCCTGTGTAGGAAAGAGATTAGACTGAAACCAGTTAGAGGTTCCTCAGGTTGCAGCCGGTAATAAACACGACCAGTGTTGAAATTAACAAGTTCATTCATGACTTCTGTATCAGTGATTGTTCAATACAGAGACTCCAGGAGCAAGACAATCGTGACTCTCAAATCCTCATTTATTTTGAAAAGAAAAACCTTTTCTTTTATTGAAAGATGCCTGCTTTAAGGATTCTATTCCTTTAATATGAGAGCGGATTATATAATTTTCTTATTCTGACAGTGAAGACTTGTTGAAGTTTTTAAATGATAAGCAATGTACCTCATGGTCACTATTATCTCCCGAAACGTGTTTTGGATTGTCATCAGGGGTCAGAGGGGAATTTCCCAGATATTTTTTCCCTGAAATTGGCCTCAGGTTTTTTTTAAACCTTAATTTTTTTGCTTCTCCCAGAAGATTATATAGCTGGTGGTGGTTGAGAAGCATTGAGGGTCATGTTGTCGAGTTGCAACATGGTTGAATGGGACAGTCTCGATGGACCATCATTTTTGTATGTTCATAATTTGGACTTATTTATCCTCTGAATAATTTGACCAAGCATTTAATGGATTTCTCTCAGCTCCAGCAAGTTGAGTCTTCGAAACTAGAGCCTCCAGCGGAAAGGTTAATCTGTCTTCTCCTTTCAGGTGAATGACCTGCTGCCTTTTCAAAAGCTTGTTTTCATGGTTAATATTGTATGAAATGCTTTTGAAAAACAGGTTAATTCCTTGAAACTGACATGGTACGTGGGTGACACTGGCATGGCTGCATTTATTGCCCATTTGTTAGTTTCCCTGAGAGAGTGGCGATGGGCTACCTTATTGAACTACTGCAGTCTTTGTAGTGCTGGCGCTGTCGCAGTGATGGGGAATGGGGTCATAGTACAGGTGGGTGAGGACATGCATGCTGCTGAGCAAGAAATGACAAGCGTGCCTCTCCATGCCAATTTAATAGATTCTTCCTGGAAGTATTAGTGATTCTGTTGGCAGCAACACCAATGAAACAATAGCACTCCTTTAAATCTGGATCTTGCATCCCAAGTGCGGACTTGATGTTGGGCAATAACATCTGCTGTAAACATTTAATTTTAATGCGTGTATTTCTTAAAACCATGGCCAGCGGGTCTCCGCTAACATAATCTTAGTGGCTTGCCTGCATTTTTGGTGGCCAGCCATTAGGACCAAACCATATTTTTCGGTGGGCAGCAATCATAAACAAAATAATTATTTTGGACTGTGCAGTAATGACAATGCCCTCTCCTTTTCCTTTGCTTATTTGTCCATCAGCTTCTTTGTATTAGCCCTCAAAAAGTTAATTTGGCCTCGGAGCACTTGGATCTAACAAATATATAATTTTATGAGGAAGAAAACATTGTTGCCAAACATTTTTTATGGAACGTCACAGGTTGCTGTGAATTAACGAGCGGGTAGCAGCTGGATGGGAAATTTTAGGCACCGAGTCAAAAATG
This sequence comes from Somniosus microcephalus, assembly GCF_052327205.1. NCBI lineage: Eukaryota > Metazoa > Chordata > Chondrichthyes > Squaliformes > Somniosidae > Somniosus > Somniosus microcephalus. Next base: position 103,692,040 of record NC_140997.1, read on the forward strand.
TAGACGCGTTGGCAATGAAAACTTGTGGCTAAATTGACACCCGAGTGAGCTTCAGAACCAGTTTGTTTCATACGAAATCTGCTCCTCACTTTTTTTGTGCTGACTCCTGACACCGGGAGTGAAAGATTTTTGCAGAAATTTCAACTGGAACTATTTATTTTCATAGAATGGTTACAGCACAGAACGCGGCCATTTGGCCCGTCGAGCCCTTTCCCCGTAGCCCTGCAAATTTTTTTCCTTCAAATACTTATCCAACTCCCTTTTGAAAGATAAGATTGAGTCTGCCTCCACCACCCTTCCAGGCAGTGCATTCCAGATCCTAACCACTCGCTGCATAAAAAAGTTTTTTCTTATGTCGCCTTTGGTACTTTTGCCAATCACCTTAAATCTATGTCCTCTGGTTCTCGACCCTTCTGCCAATGGAAACAGTTTCCCTCCATCTACTCTGTCCAGACTCCTCATGATTTTGAACACCTCTATCAAATCTCCTCCCAATCTTCTCTGCTCCAAGGAGAACAACCCCAGCTTCTCCAGTCTATCAACGTAACTGAAGTCCCTCATTCCTGGAATCATTCTCGTAAATCTTTTCTGCACCCTCTCCAAGGCCTTCACATCCTTCCTAAAGTGCGGTGCCCAGAATTAGACACAGTACTCCAGTTGGGGCAGAACCAGTGTTTTATACAAGCTCGTCATAATTTTATGGATTAGACAGAAGACAATGCAGGTGAAAGGGCAGGTAGTTCTGAAATTTGCATCAACTATTATTCTTTCGCCTTTTATGCTGGCCCACCCCCAATAATGGATACACAATCCACACTTACTACTGCGGCTTAAACAATTGCAGGGTCTTACTCCACCATCCCCCCCCCCCTTGTGTTCCACTGCAAGAACTCTTGACACCATTGTGGGAAAAATATTGCAAGCTTAACTGCACAAGACTCCTTTTACTTTAAACTTGCATTTTTTTTCTCTCTGATGCCAAAGCTTCAGCTTTCGCACCTTTCTGTCATCTTGAGTTCAATCAAAGCCCAGTGCAGTGATTAAAGTCGGCCAAAAAAAAATCCTTCCTGGCTGCTGCTCGTGCCTTCTTTTTACAGAGGCTGTGCTTCAAAATCAACAAAGGGATGTCGCTACCTCCAGGGGTACTGAGACCCGCCTAGGATGCCTCCAGAGACTGCAGTCACCCCCTTTCCCCCACCCTCCCACCACACAGCAAATATAAATGCGGTTGCTGGAGGGAGAGGTATCATTATTTTTTGGCTCAAGGGTGGGCTGTGACTTCTGAGTGAATGGGCCAGCAATTAGGTCCTGTGCAGACCATCTTCATGCATTGTCAAAGGTCTGCCAGAGAGAAAGTAAAATTGTTCCAGCGGTGTTGTGGAATCTGCCCTGCACACCTGCCCTGAATGATGCTTGGAAAATAATTACACATGCCGTTTTACTTTGGCTTGTTATAACGTTACTCTTCAGGTATGTACAGCATTCCATCACTTTTATTACAGAAAAAAAGTGTGGGTATATGGAAGTGTTAGTGCATCCATGACATTCAGAATTATTTGAAGGGGATACATAGAAACATATAGAAACATAGAAGATAGGAGCAGGAGTAGGCTATTCGGCCCTTCGAGCCTGCTCCGCCATTCAATGAGATCATGGCTGATCATCCAAATTCAGTACCCTGTCCCTGCCTTCTCCCCATATCCCTTGATCCCTTTAGCCTTAAGAAATATATCCAACTCTTTTTTGAATATATTTAATGAATTGGCCTCCACCGCCCTCTGTGGCAGAGAATTCCACAGGCTCACCACTCTCCGGGTGAAGAAATTCCTCCTCATTTCAGTCCTAAATGGCTTACCCCTTATCCTTAGACTATGACCCCTGGTTCTGGACTCCCCAGCCATCATAAACATCCTTCCTGCATCTAGTCTGTCCAGGCCTGACAGAATTTTATAGGTTTCGATGAGATCCCCTCTCAATCTTCTAAATTCCAGTGAGTAGAAGCCCAATCGACACAATCTCTCCTCATACGTCATTCCTGCCATCCCAGGTATCAGCCTGGTGAATCTTCGCTGCACTCCTTCCATGGCAAGAACGCCCTTCCTCCGGTAAGGCGACCAAAATTGCACACAATACTCAAGGTGCGGTCTCACCAAGGCCCTGCACAACTGTAGCAAGACATCCTTGTTCCTGTACTCGAACCCTCTTGCTACGAAGGCCAACATACCATTTGCCTTCTTAACCGCCTGCTGCACCTGCATGCTTACCTTCAGCGACTGGTGCACAAGAACACCCAGGTCTCTTTGCACTTCCCCTTCTCCCAATCTATTGCCATTCAAATAATAATCTGCCTTCCTGTTTTTGCCACCAAAGTGGATAACCTCACATTTATCCACATTATAGTGCATTTGCCATGCTTCTGCCCAATCACCCAATCTGTCCAAATCGAACTGGAGTTTCACGACATCCTCCTCACAGCTTACCCTCCCACCCAGCTTTGTGTCGTCTGCAAATTTGGAGATATTACATCCAATTCCCTCGTCCAGATCATCTATATATATAAATCGGTTGATCTGTCATTCTGTCTGTCATTCTGTCTGTCATCGCGTGTGCGTCTTGCGGGTATGCACTCGAAAGTTACAGGGCGTACCTACGCGCGCGTTACCTCCAAAGAAAGCTTACGCTTCCGAGACGGTTTTAAGCGTATTTACGTTTCGGCCGGGCTAAAATTGCGCCCGCGGTATCCCAAAAACCTTCAACATTCCGCTCATTAGCATCTCATTATCCGCTCATTAGCGACAGAGTGACCTCGAGCTCGACCAATCGTACGCCGGGTTGCTGGCGTGTGCCGCCGGGCCAATCGGTGCGCGTGTGGCCGGGCTTTATCGTTCTGAACCGAGGTGAGTCGCCGCCATCTTGATTCCAAACTTTTCCTTTCTTTTTCCCGCTTTCTGCGTCTTAAAAAAAAACGTTGCTTTTAAAACACATATTGTTTTTAAAAAAAATGATTTAGAAAGTAATTAACTTATCTAATCTCATTAATTTTCCTACCTTTCCCCGTTTTTCCAGGTAGGCCTAGAAGCCTCGGCGTCTCCTCCGCACCCACGCCCGAGCTAGGCACCTCCCGGCCCCACTCGAAGGCTGGAGGGCCGAGCCTCAGCCCAGCGCCGCGAGGGTGCGCACGCAGCAGGAGCTGAGACGCGCTGCCTCTCTCTCTGGGTCGGCCGGGGGGCGGGGCTTGCTGAGCGTCAAGCGTTACCCTGGCAACCCCCGGCCAGCCGTCTCGCACAGCCGCAATCGGCGGTCTTCACCTCGGCGGGGGGGGGGGCCGCGCGCGCAGCAGGAGCAGCTGAGACGCGGCGTCTCTCTCTCTCTCTGGCTCGGGCCGGGGGCGGGGCTTGGCCAGCATCACGGTTACCCTGGCAACCGGGCCCGCCGGCCAGCCAGAGAGAGACGCCGCGTCTCAGCTCCTGCTGCGCGCGCAATCGGCGGTCTTCACCTCGGGGGGCGGGGGGGCGCGACCCTGGGGGGGGGCGCGACCCTGGGGGGGGGGCCACGACCCTGGGGGGGGGCGCGACTATCGGGGGGTGCCCCCCGCCCTCCCTTCCCCCCCCGCCCCCTTTTTCCCTCCCCCCCTCCCTTCCCCCCCGCCCTCCCTCCGCCTCCCCTCCCCCCCTCCCCCTCCCCCTCTCCCCCTCCCTTCCCCCCCTCCCCTCCCCTCCCCCTCCCCTCCCTTCCCCCCTCCCCTCCCCTCCCTCTCTTCCCCCCAGTCGCTCTCTCTCTTCCCCCCAGTCGCTCTCTCTCTTCCCCCCAGTCGTTCTCTCTCTTCCCCCAGTCGTTCTCTCTCTTCCCCCAGTCGTTCTCTCTCTTCCCCCAGTCGCTCTCTCTCTTCCCCCCCAGTCGCTCTCTCTCTTCCCCCCAGTCGCTCTCTCTCTTCCCCCCAGTCGCTCTCTCTCTTCCCCCCAGTCGCTCTCTCTCTTCCCCCCAGTCGCTCTCTCTCTTCCCCCCAGTCGCTCTCTCTCTTCCCCCCAGTCGCTCTCTCTCTTCCCCCAGTCGCTCTCTCTCTTCCCCCCAGTCGCTCTCTCTCTTCCCCCAGTCGCTCTCTCTCTTCCCCCCAGTCGCTCTCTCTCTTCCCCCCAGTCGCTCTCTCTCTTCCCCCAGTCGCTCTCTCTCTTCCCCCCAGTCGCTCTCTCTCTTCCCCCAGTCGCTCTCTCTCTTCCCCCCCAGTCGCTCTCTCTCTTCCCCCCAGTCGCTCTCTCTCTTCCCCCCAGTCGCTCTCTCTCTTCCCCCAGTCGCTCTCTCTCTTCCCCCCAGTCGCTCTCTCTCTTCCCCCCAGTCGCTCTCTCTCTTCCCCCCAGTCGCTCTCTCTCTTCCCCCCAGTCGCTCTCTCTCTTCCCCCAGTCGCTCTCTCTCTTCCCCCAGTCGCTCTCTCTCTTCCCCCAGTCGCTCTCTCTCTTCCCCCCCAGTCGCTCTCTCTCTTCCCCCCAGTCGCTCTCTCTCTTCCCCCCAGTCGCTCTCTCTCTTCCCCCCAGTCGCTCTCTCTCTTCCCCCAGTCGCTCTCTCTCTTCCCCCAGTCGCTCTCTCTCTTCCCCCAGTCGCTCTCTCTCTTCCCCCCAGTCGCTCTCTCTCTTCCCCCCAGTCGCTCTCTCTCTTCCCCCCAGTCGCTCTCTCTCTTCCCCCCAGTCGCTCTCTCTCTTCCCCCCAGTCGCTCTCTCTCTTCCCCCCAGTCGCTCTCTCTCTTCCCCCCAGTCGCTCTCTCTCTTCCCCCCAGTCGCTCTCTCTCTTCCCCCCAGTCGCGCTCTCTCTTCCCCCCAGTCGCGCGCTCTCTCTTCCCCCCAGTCGCGCTCTCTCTTCCCCCCAGTCGCGCTCTCTCTTCCCCCAGTCGCGCTCTCTCTTCCCCCAGTCGCGCTCTCTCTTCCCCCAGTCGCGCTCTCTCTTCCCCCCCAGTCGCGCTCTCTCTTCCCCCCCAGTCGCTCTCTCTCTTCCCCCCAGTCGCGCTCTCTCTTCCCCCCAGTCGCGCTCTCTCTTCCCCCCAGTCGCTCTCTCTCTTCCCCCCCAGTCGCTCTCTCTCTTCCCCCCAGTCGCTCTCTCTCTTCCCCCAGTCGCTCTCTCTCTTCCCCCCAGTCGCTCTCTCTCTTCCCCCCAGTCGCTCTCTCTCTTCCCCCCAGTCGCTCTCTCTCTTCCCCCCAGTCGCTCTCTCTCTTCCCCCCAGTCGCGCTCTCTCTTCCCCCCAGTCGCTCTCTCTCTTCCCCCCAGTCGCTCTCTCTCTTCCCCCCAGTCGCTCTCTCTCTTCCCCCAGTCGCTCTCTCTCTTCCCCCCAGTCGCTCTCTCTCTTCCCCCCAGTCGCTCTCTCTCTTCCCCCCCAGTCGCTCTCTCTCTTCCCCCCAGTCGCTCTCTCTCTTCCCCCCAGTCGCTCTCTCTCTTCCCCCCAGTCGCTCTCTCTCTTCCCCCCAGTCGCTCTCTCTCTTCCCCCCAGTCGCTCTCTCTCTTCCCCCCAGTCGCTCTCTCTCTTCCCCCCAGTCGCTCTCTCTCTTCCCCCAGTCGCTCTCTCTCTTCCCCCCAGTCGCTCTCTCTCTTCCCCCCAGTCGCTCTCTCTCTTCCCCCCAGTCGCTCTCTCTCTTCCCCCCAGTCGCTCTCTCTCTTCCCCCAGTCGCTCTCTCTCTTCCCCCCAGTCGCTCTCTCTCTTCCCCCCAGTCGCTCTCTCTCTTCCCCCCAGTCGCTCTCTCTTCCCCCAGTCGCTCTCTCTCTTCCCCCCAGTCGCTCTCTCTCTTCCCCCCAGTCGCTCTCTCTCTTCCCCCCAGTCGCTCTCTCTCTTCCCCCCAGTCGCTCTCTCTCTTCCCCCAGTCGCTCTCTCTCTTCCCCCCAGTCGCTCTCTCTCTTCCCCCCAGTCGCTCTCTCTCTTCCCCCCAGTCGCTCTCTCTCTTCCCCCCCAGTCGCCTCTCTCTCCCCCTCCTCTCTCCCCCCAGTCGCTCTCTCTCTTCCCCCCAGTCGCTCTCTCTCTTCCCCCCAGCGCTCTCTCTCTTCCCCCCCAGTCGCTCTCTCTCTTCCCCCCAGCCGCTCTCTCTCTTCCCCCCCAGCGCTCTCTCTCTTCCCCCCAGCCGCTCTCTCTCTTCCCCCCAGCCGCTCTCTCTCTTCCCCCCAGTCCGCTCTCTCTCTTCCCCCCAGTCGCTCTCTCTCTTCCCCCCAGCCGCTCTCTCTCTTCCCCCCAGCGCTCTCTCTCTTCCCCCCAGCGCTCTCTCTCTTCCCCCCCAGTCGCTCTCTCTCTTCCCCCCAGTCGCTCTCTCTCTTCCCCCCAGTCCGCTCTCTCTCTTCCCCCCAGCCGCTCTCTCTCTTCCCCCCAGCCGCTCTCTCTCTTCCCCCCAGCTCGCTCTCTCTCTTCCCCCAGTCCGCTCTCTCTCTTCCCCCCAGTCCGCTCTCTCTCTTCCCCCCAGTCGCTCTCTCTCTTCCCCCCAGTCGCTCTCTCTCTTCCCCCCAGTCGCTCTCTCTCTTCCCCCAGTCGCTCTCTCTCTTCCCCCCAGTCGCTCTCTCTCTTCCCCCCAGTCGCTCTCTCTCTTCCCCCAGTCGCTCTCTCTCTTCCCCCAGTCGCTCTCTCTCTTCCCCCCAGTCGCTCTCTCTCTTCCCCCAGTCGCTCTCTCTCTTCCCCCCAGTCGCTCTCTCTCTTCCCCCCAGTCGCTCTCTCTCTTCCCCCCAGTCGCTCTCTCTCTTCCCCCCAGTCGCTCTCTCTCTTCCCCCAGTCGCTCTCTCTCTTCCCCCCAGTCGCTCTCTCTCTTCCCCCAGTCGCTCTCTCTCTTCCCCCCAGTCGCTCTCTCTCTTCCCCCAGTCGCTCTCTCTCTCTTCCCCCCAGTCGCTCTCTCTCTTCCCCCCAGTCGCTCTCTCTCTTCCCCCCAGTCGCTCTCTCTCTTCCCCCCAGTCGCTCTCTCTCTTCCCCCCAGTCGCTCTCTCTCTTCCCCCAGTCGCTCTCTCTCTTCCCCCCAGTCGCTCTCTCTCTTCCCCCCAGTCGCTCTCTCTCTTCCCCCCAGTCGCTCTCTCTCTTCCCCCCAGTCGCTCTCTCTCTTCCCCCCAGTCGCTCTCTCTCTTCCCCCAGTCGCTCTCTCTCTTCCCCCAGTCGCTCTCTCTCTTCCCCCCAGTCGCTCTCTCTCTTCCCCCCAGTCGCTCTCTCTCTTCCCCCCAGTCGCTCTCTCTCTTCCCCCCAGTCGCTCTCTCTCTTCCCCCCAGTCGCTCTCTCTCTTCCCCCCAGTCGCTCTCTCTCTTCCCCCCAGTCGCTCTCTCTCTTCCCCCAGTCGCTCTCTCTCTTCCCCCCAGTCGCTCTCTCTCTTCCCCCCAGTCGCTCTCTCTCTTCCCCCCAGTCGCTCTCTCTCTTCCCCCCAGTCGCTCTCTCTCTTCCCCCCAGTCGCTCTCTCTCTTCCCCCCAGTCGCTCTCTCTCTTCCCCCCAGTCGCTCTCTCTCTTCCCCCAGTCGCTCTCTCTCTTCCCCCAGTCGCTCTCTCTCTTCCCCCCAGTCGCTCTCTCTCTTCCCCCCAGTCGCTCTCTCTCTTCCCCCCAGTCGCTCTCTCTCTTCCCCCAGTCGCTCTCTCTCTTCCCCCCAGTCGCTCTCTCTCTTCCCCCCCAGTCGCTCTCTCTCTTCCCCCCAGTCGCTCTCTCTCTTCCCCCCAGTCGCTCTCTCTCTTCCCCCCAGTCGCTCTCTCTCTTCCCCCCAGTCGCTCTCTCTCTTCCCCCCAGTCGCTCTCTCTCTTCCCCCCAGTCGCTCTCTCTCTTCCCCCCAGTCGCTCTCTCTCTTCCCCCCAGTCGCTCTCTCTCTTCCCCCCAGTCGCTCTCTCTCTTCCCCCCAGTCGCTCTCTCTCTTCCCCCAGTCGCTCTCTCTCTTCCCCCCCAGTCGCTCTCTCGTCTTCTCCCCCCAGTCGCTCTCTCTCTTCCCCCCAGTCGCTCTCTCTCTTCCCCCCAGTCGCTCTCTCTCTTCCCCCCAGTCGCTCTCTCTCTTCCCCCCCAGTCGCTCTCTCTCTTCCCCCCAGTCGCTCTCTCTCTTCCCCCAGTCGCTCTCTCTCTTCCCCCCAGTCGCTCTCTCTCTTCCCCCCAGTCGCTCTCTCTCTCTCCCCCCAGTCGCTCTCTCTCTTCCCCCCAGTCGCTCTCTCTCTTCCCCCCAGTCGCTCTCTCTCTTCCTCCCCCAGTCGCTCTCTCTCTTCCCCCCAGTCGCTCTCTCTCTTCCCCCCAGTCGCTCTCTCTCTTCCCCCCAGTCGCTCTCTCTCTTCCCCCCAGTCGCTCTCTCTCTTCCCCCCAGTCGCTCTCTCTCTTCCCCCCAGTCGCTCTCTCTCTTCCCCCCAGTCGCTCTCTCTCTTCCCCCCAGTCGCTCTCTCTCTTCCCCCCAGTCGCTCTCTCTCTTCCCCCCAGTCGCTCTCTCTCTTCCCCCCCAGTCGCTCTCTCTCTTCCCCCCAGTCGCTCTCTCTCTTCCCCCCCAGTCGCTCTCTCTCTTCCCCCCAGTCGCTCTCTCTCTTCCCCCCAGTCGCTCTCTCTCTTCCCCCCAGTCGCTCTCTCTCTTCCCCCCAGTCCGCTCTCTCTCTTCCCCCCAGTCGCTCTCTCTCTTCCCCCCAGTCGCTCTCTCTCTTCCCCCCAGTCGCTCTCTCTCTTCCCCCCAGTCGCTCTCTCTCTTCCCCCCAGTCGCTCTCTCTCTTCCCCCCAGTCGCTCTCTCTCTTCCCCCCAGTCGCTCTCTCTCTTCCCCCCAGTCGCTCTCTCTCTTCCCCCCAGTCGCTCTCTCTCTTCCCCCCAGTCGCTCTCTCTCTTCCCCCCAGTCGCTCTCTCTCTTCCCCCCAGTCGCTCTCTCTCTTCCCCCCAGTCGCTCTCTCTCTTCCCCCCAGTCGCTCTCTCTCTTCCCCCCAGTCGCTCTCTCTCTTCCCCCCAGTCGCTCTCTCTCTTCCCCCCAGTCGCGCTCTCTCTTCCCCCCAGTCGCTCTCTCTCTTCCCCCCCAGTCGCTCTCTCTCTTCCCCCAGTCGCTCTCTCTCTTCCCCCCCAGTCGCGCTCTCTCTTCCCCCCAGTCGCGCTCTCTCTTCCCCCCCAGTCGCGCTCTCTCTTCCCCCCAGTCGCGCTCTCTCTTCCCCCAGTCCGCTCTCTCTTCCCCCCAGTCGCGCTCTCTCTTCCCCCCAGTCGCGCTCTCTCTTCCCCCCAGTCGCGCTCTCTCTTCCCCCCAGTCGCGCTCTCTCTTCCCCCAGTCGCGCTCTCTCTTCCCCCCAGTCGCGCTCTCTCTTCCCCCAGTCGCGCTCTCTCTTCCCCCCAGTCGCGCTCTCTCTTCCCCCCAGTCGCGCTCTCTCTTCCCCCCAGTCGCGCTCTCTCTTCCCCCCAGTCGCGCTCTCTCTTCCCCCCAGTCGCGCTCTCTCTTCCCCCCAGTCGCGCTCTCTCTTCCCCCCAGTCGCGCTCTCTCTTCCCCCCAGTCGCGCTCTCTCTTCCCCCCAGTCGCGCTCTCTCTTCCCCCAGTCGCGCTCTCTCTTCCCCCCAGTCGCGCTCTCTCTTCCCCCCAGTCGCGCTCTCTCTTCCCCCCAGTCGCGCTCTCTCTTCCCCCCAGTCGCGCTCTCTCTTCCCCCCAGTCGCGCTCTCTCTTCCCCCCAGTCGCGCTCTCTCTTCCCCCCAGTCGCGCTCTCTCTTCCCCCCAGTCGCGCTCTCTCTTCCCCCCAGTCGCGCTCTCTCTTCCCCCCAGTCGCGCTCTCTCTTCCCCCCAGTCGCGCTCTCTCTTCCCCCCAGTCGCGCTCTCTCTTCCCCCCAGTCGCGCTCTCTCTTCCCCCCAGTCGCGCTCTCTCTTCCCCCCAGTCGCGCTCTCTCTTCCCCCCAGTCGCGCTCTCTCTTCCCCCAGTCGCGCTCTCTCTTCCCCCCAGTCGCGCTCTCTCTTCCCCCCAGTCGCGCTCTCTCTTCCCCCCAGTCGCGCTCTCTCTTCCCCCCAGTCGCGCTCTCTCTTCCCCCCAGTCGCGCTCTCTCTTCCCCCCCAGTCGCGCTCTCTCTTCCCCCCAGTCGCGCTCTCTCTTCCCCCCAGTCGCGCTCTCTCTTCCCCCCAGTCGCGCTCTCTCTTCCCCCCAGTCGCGCTCTCTCTTCCCCCCAGTCGCGCTCTCTCTTCCCCCCAGTCGCGCTCTCTCTTCCCCCCAGTCGCGCTCTCTCTTCCCCCCAGTCGCGCTCTCTCTTCCCCCCAGTCGCGCTCTCTCTTCCCCCCAGTCGCGCTCTCTCTTCCCCCCAGTCGCGCTCTCTCTTCCCCCCAGTCGCGCTCTCTCTTCCCCCCAGTCGCGCTCTCTCTTCCCCCCAGTCGCGCTCTCTCTTCCCCCCAGTCGCGCTCTCTCTTCCCCCCAGTCGCGCTCTCTCTTCCCCCCAGTCGCGCTCTCTCTTCCCCCCAGTCGCGCTCTCTCTTCCCCCCAGTCGCGCTCTCTCTTCCCCCCAGTCGCGCTCTCTCTTCCCCCCAGTCGCGCTCTCTCTTCCCCCCAGTCGCGCTCTCTCTTCCCCCCAGTCGCGCTCTCTCTTCCCCCCAGTCGCGCTCTCTCTTCCCCCCAGTCGCGCTCTCTCTTCCCCCCAGTCGCGCTCTCTCTTCCCCCCAGTCGCGCTCTCTCTTCCCCCCAGTCGCGCTCTCTCTTCCCCCCAGTCGCGCTCTCTCTTCCCCCCAGTCGCGCTCTCTCTTCCCCCAGTCGCGCTCTCTCTTCCCCCAGTCGCGCTCTCTCTTCCCCCAGTCGCGCTCTCTCTTCCCCCCAGTCGCGCTCTCTCTTCCCCCCAGTCGCGCTCTCTCTTCCCCCCAGTCGCGCTCTCTCTTCCCCCCAGTCGCGCTCTCTCTTCCCCCCAGTCGCGCTCTCTCTTCCCCCCAGTCGCGCTCTCTCTTCCCCCCAGTCGCGCTCTCTCTTCCCCCCAGTCGCGCTCTCTCTTCCCCCCAGTCGCGCTCTCTCTTCCCCCCAGTCGCGCTCTCTCTTCCCCCCAGTCGCGCTCTCTCTTCCCCCCAGTCGCGCTCTCTCTTCCCCCCAGTCGCGCTCTCTCTTCCCCCCAGTCGCGCTCTCTTCCCCCCAGTCGCGCTCTCTCTTCCCCCCGTCGCGCTCTCTCTTCCCCCCAGTCGCGCTCTCTCTTCCCCCCAGTCGCGCTCTCTCTTCCCCCCAGTCGCGCTCTCTCTTCCCCCCAGTCGCGCTCTCTCTTCCCCCCAGTCGCGCTCTCTCTTCCCCCCAGTCGCGCTCTCTCTTCCCCCCAGTCGCGCTCTCTCTTCCCCCCAGTCGCGCTCTCTCTTCCCCCCAGTCGCTCTCTCTCTTCCCCCCAGTCGCTCTCTCTCTTCCCCCCAGTCGCTCTCTCTCTTCCCCCCAGTCGCTCTCTCTCTTCCCCCCAGTCGCTCTCTCTCTTCCCCCCAGTCGCTCTCTCTCTTCCCCCCAGCCGCTCTCTCTCTTCCCCCCCGCCGCTCTCTCTCTTCCCCCCAGCCGCTCTCTTCCCCCCAGCCGCTCTCTCTCTTCCCCCCAGCCGCTCTCTCTCTTCCCCCCAGCCGCTTTCTCTCTTCCCCCCAGCCGCTCTCTCTCTTCCCCCCAGCCGCTCTCTCTCTTCCCCCCAGCCGCTCTCTCTCTTCCCCCCAGCCGCGCTCTCTCTTCCCCCCAGCCGCTCTCTCTCTTCCCCCCAGCCGCTCTCTCTCTTCCCCCCCAGCCGCTCTCTCTCTTCCCCCCCAGCCGCTCTCTCTCTTCCCCCCCAGCCGCTCTCTCTCTTCCCCCCCAGCCGCTCTCTCTCTTCCCCCCAGCCGCTCTCTCTCTTCCCCCCAGCCGCTCTCTCTCTTCCCCCCAGCCGCTCTCTCTCTTCCCCGCAGCCGCTCTCTCTCTCTCTTCCAACAACAACATGCCCTCGAAAAAGCCTCGGCACCGCCGGGCACTTCAGCTAGTTATTATATATTGTGAACAGCTGTGAATACCTTTTGGCACTTTAATTTAAACAATGTTTTTGTGCTCATTGAAGTGGGGGATGTTCGTGTGGGGAATTCAGGAACCCAGTTTCAACATCAAGCGCTCCAGGGTAGCTATAGCACAGCCAGATGTAGAGTAAACAATGTGCCTCTGCAGCAACCTCAGAAGAGCACCACACTGCACCCATTTCCCTCACCAACCATCTTGTGGCCCCTTTTGAGCAAGATTACTAAATTATCGGCAGCTTTCTGCTGTAGGCCTGTGCTCAGTAGGAACTGAAGTGAAAATTGCCCAAAATCATTTCACTTGGGATTCTTGCACCCATCGGACAGTGGAAGCTTTCATCCTATCATTCTGGACAGATTGGTACCCAGGTCCCAGAGGTGAATAGCCAGTATCTAATTCACTGTACCATCCATATCTCCAAATTTGGTGCATTTTCAAACATATTGGTGTTACTGCAGTTCCATCTTTCAAGCTAAAAATAATTTATCCTGAAAGGGCCGTGGGCATTTTAAATTCGGGCGATGAAAGCAGCTACAAGTGACTTGGATTTTTTTTAATCAAGTATCAGAAGCTAATCACCTTAGTGGTGTCAGCCTTGGCTCTGTAGTAGCACTCTTGCCTCTGAGTCAGATGGTTATGGGTTCAAGCCCCACTCTCGAGACTTGTAGCAAATAATCTAGGCCGACTCTTCAGTCCAGTACTAACTGTTTAGTATCAGCACAGTGCCCGAGGTTCCATTTTTCAGATGGGATCTCATCTGTCCTCTTAGATAACTTATAGATCCCAAGGCACTATTCAAAGAAAAGCACTGGAGTTCCCCTGGTGTCCTGGCCAACAATTATGCTTCAGAAAAGTACTTCATTGGCTGTGAAGCGCTTTGGTTTGAGGTACTGAAAGATGCTATATATATTTGCAATTCCTTTCTTTCTTTAAAACATAGTCAAAGTAGCTCAGTAGGCCCACTGTGTGTTTATGCACCAATAGGCAACAATATTCGATAGCACGGAGCATGTATTTTTTTTATATTCGTTTATGGGATGTGGGTGTCGCTGGCAAAGTCAGCATTTCTTGCCCATCCCTAATTGCCCTTGAGAAGGTGGTGGTGAGCCACCTTCTTGAACTGCTGCAGTCCGTGTGGTGAAGGTACTTCTCACACAACTGTTCGGGAGGGAGTTCCAAGATTTTGACTCAGCGACGATGAAGGATCGGCGATATACTTCTAAGTCAGGATGGTGTGTGACTTGCAGGGGTACTTGGAGTCGGTGGTGTTCCCATGCGTCTGCTGCCCTTGTCCTTCTAGGTGGTAGAGGTCGCGGTTTGGGAGGTGCTGCCGAAGAAGCCATGACGAGTTGCTGCAGTGCATCTTGTATGTAGTACACACTGCAGCCATGGTACGCCGGTGGTGGAGGGAGTGAATGTTTATGGTGGTGGATGGGGTGCCAATCAAGCGGGCTGCTTTGTCTTGGCTGGTGTCGAGCTTCTTGAGTGTTGTTGGAGTTGCATTCATCCAGGCAAGTGGAGAGTATTCCATCACACTCCATGATGTAAATGTCTTTTTACAATTAAAGCAAGGTGGCACCTTCCAACTTCCAGCAAAGCAGCTTATGCAATCAGTATTTTGTGATATCTAAGCTATCCAAAATCTTTTAAAGGCTTTGAGCAAATCATGACCTGAGGATTTAAATATATGTCTCAAGTGCTGCAGGTTCAAAATGGTCCTGTGATCTATTACTAAGACCAGTGAGCCTCTGCAGACTAGGAGATTGAATAGTTCCACATTCCTTACTGGCCCAAACTATTACTGGTGTAGTATTGCCAGAATGTCCTCACAACAGACACTCATGTTCACAGAATCACAGAAACAGAATCACAGAAACCCCACAGTGCAGATAGAGGCCATTTTGGCCCATCGAGCCTGCACCGACACATATCCTACCCGATCCCCGTAACCCCTACACCAACACATATCCCACCTGATCCCCGTAACCCCACGTATTTAATCCCCCTAACACTAAGGGTCAATTTATCATAGCCAATCAACCTAACCCGCACATCTTTGGACTGTGGGAGGAAACCGGAGCACCCGGAGGAAACCCACGCAAACACAGGGAGAATGTGCAAACTCCACACAGACAGTCACCCGAGGCCGGATTCGAACCCGGGTCCCTGGAGCTGTGAGGCAACAGTGCTAACCACTATGCTACTGTGCTGCCATGTTGATAAAGTTCTCCTTTTAATAAGTATTCATATCAGGAAGTGGGACATGTGTGCCTAATATTTTCCTACATTACAACAGTGACTACACTTCAAAAAGTACATAATTGGCTGTGAAGTGCCTTGGGACGACTGGTGGTCGAGAAAGGCGCTATATAAATGCAAGTGTTCTTTTTAATATTTGGAAGGTTGGTTAAACAAGCTTAGTCATCAGATATTCTTTGCAAGTCTAGGAGTACAACTATCAGCGTCCTCAAATGAGGATTCTACTGAGAGAGAATTTGGCACTTCCTAATATTTAAGGCTCCTTTTAGGGTACCACTTGTTTGAGCTATAAATGTGCCTTACCAGGTTACTTCTGTCTCTGCTTCTTGGCCGACTTATAGTCTGATTCCTGAACTTGGAGAGACATATGATGCATTGAAGCACTAGTGCAACAATGGATGCACAGAAAAATGTGCTATGGCGACTTATGAGGGGAAGCTCCAAGAAGGACGAAAAGGTTAAATCCTGCGCAAATTTAGGATAGTAAGTGGGCACAGGGTCTAAAATGCTGTCCGCCTATCATCAATGATTGACAAGCGTGCAATTTGTCTGCCTGTGTTTTGCTCTGCCTGTGTTTTGCAGCCTTGATAGTACCATTGTGATCCAGCCTCGTCTCTAGGACAAGTCTTCCACCAATACCACTTTGGATGAATCGGTGGCAGTATAAGCTTGCATTGTGGCCCAAACCTTCCCCCCCCCCCCCCCCCCCCCACGAAACTAGAAAACCATTACTGCCAGTTATCTCACCCCTAGTTGCTGCTGCAGCCTCTCTTTACTGCCCGTCATCCCTCCTTGCTGCTATTTGGTCAAAAATACGTCCACACATGCTCACTCATGCTTCAAATATTTAATCATTAATTAATATGTATGCACTAAACACAATACAGTACTTGGCTACATAACTGGTAAGAGCCATTTAATCTTTTGCAGATTTGATTATTGACCTTGAATTATGACGGTGTCTGAACATATTTTCCATGGGGAAAAAATAGGCAGTGGAGTGCGTTTTGAGTGGTACAAAGTATTAAGAGAAAACTTGCATTACTTTCTTCGTTCACACAGGAAATTGTTCTCCACCGTATGATGGAAAGTTTCCATTTCCTGTCATTTGTGGGGGAGCCAGCTTTCAAAAGAGTAAATGAAATTTCACGCACTGTAAACAGTAGCTGGCAGTTTTAGGGTGGTGTTTTCTTATTGTTAATCAAAGCTATATGAGAATTTTTAGCAATTTCACTTCATGGGTTAATTGATTTTTTTTCTACATAAATGTATCCTTCCAATCTAAACAATCATTCAATCTAATCAATCATCATGCCGATAGACAGATTAATATGTGTTAGCAATGTATCAACAACATTACTGTGTTCAGTGTAAAACATTACATGTCATGCCATGTGTGACATGTCAATAGCAATGGTGTAACATTGCTATTGGCTTTACTTTTAATTAACTAAACAGATGTGCCTGACCATACCATACTGTAGCTGATAGCTCCCACCTACAAGACAGCCACTGTTCCCACACACACATGAATTACCAATTAAACATTTGAAAAGACTGGACCATAAAGTTGCATGACAGGGTCTCAGTGAGAACCACTCCACCTGCTGTATAATTAAGAGCTCTCTCTTTCTCTTTTACATATCCTTATCTTCCAACACTAGCAAAAATAAGTTGTTTTTTTAAATGACAACACCTTTCACCTGGCAGAGATAGCAGATACTACTGGAAGTAGGCTTGCACTGACTAGTGTGACTAGTTTACCAATTTCTGTCTTTTAGTTGTGACTGAGTTGACTTGCGCATATGCTATAAATGTTATGAATTCCCGTCTACGTGTTCTGTAAGGGTACATTTACACAGTTAGTTTAGTGTCGGAGCTAAACTATTCTTACTTTGTGCTAACAGTAGAGCGACAGTGTAAATCCACAGTCAGGGCCCAACCTGTGGTGTAAATTCAGTGCTGTATCAAACCTGGTTTACACGGTTGAATTGAACCCCTGGGCACTTTTTAAATGTATTTTACCTTGATTTAAATATTTAGAGAGCAGGGATTTCCAACCCACCCCCCACCCCCTCATCCTTGCTCTCTAAACATTAGAATAAATGCCTAAATATGGAAAGGACCTCTGTGAATGCATGTATCCAGACATGGGCAGAGCTCTGTCTGAGGGCAGGACAGTTGTTTCATCTGGGCAGGAGTGAAGCAGCGTATACTTGTGTCTGGCTGGAACATGAACTGCAGACCAGTACCTATTAGTGTAATACAGCCTAAGTATACAACTGTTTGTGTTATATGAGTTCTCTAAGTTTATCACCATCAGTATAATCTTGCACATTGCCTGAAGTGTCCATTCTCTGCAGTAGAGGAGTATATTTTCTTGCATAATCAAAAGGACGCTTTAGAGAAACCTGTATTCATTAGTTTAAAAAAAGCATCAAAAATATTGTCATCTGTGCTGCTGTCGACATGGCCATTTGATTGAGTAAGTTCCCCTCCCAGACTTTTTAAATTGTATTTGTTGATCCATTAAGTAAAATAAAGAAACTGTTTAGTATTGGCACAATTATGATTTTTTTTTTGCAAACTTGCAATGGTTTGCATCAATCTCCCACAAATGTAACTTGCGGCATGAGTCTTCTGAGAAAGCTCATCTTCTCGTATCCAGAAAAAAGGCTGTGCAATATGCAAATGGCTTTCAAAGTAAATAAGTTTTAGGGTGTGTGTATGTAGTGTTCACAACCCAGATATTTCTTAAATTCATTGCAACTTTCCAAAGCATTGGCTCACACCGTAACCATTTGACTGAATTAATTTACTTGCTCAACTTTGAAGTGGTGACCAGATCTAGTCATTTTGTGCAGATGATTTTAATCAATTTCAGAGTTCTCTATATAGTTGCAACATATGTTGAAATGTGTTATGAATATTGAGGTACAAGAATATCAAAATTTGCCTGGTTTGGGGGACGTGCATGAGAACGGGCTGATTGAGCAATTAAAGAATGAGGCAGCCATCCAGAGAAAAGGCCTGATGGGAAGTGACAATGTAGGTTGTTCATATTTGAGGCTTTGGGATCATTTGAGATGCATTGTAAACTGAGAATTTGTTTCACAGCTGTGTGTGGTAACTTAAGCTCTTGTTTACACAGGCAAATTTTAAGATTAATTAACAGTGCTTAAAGACTTTTCCAACTTTCAAGATGTGCAAGTAATCTTGGCAAAGCAGATTTGCTGTAAATTAGTAAAGATGAATGTTGTTCAGTATAATTAAATGCAATTATGGAATGAAAGAACATTTCTTTTCAAAGTTCTTTTGAAAATTATTGCTGTGTTTTTGACTCGAGAGCAGGAATAGTGCTGCAGCTCTCGGTGGATGAATTCTATTTCTGCTTCGGATTTTGGATTTTCTCTGAGACGAGAGGAGGGAGGAGAGAGAAACTCTGAACACAATAGCAATAAATGATGAACACAGATCTGTGCTTACTGTCAAGTTCAAACAGTAATGCCTGCTCCATTTCCATTTGAATTCATGTGAAAGAAAGAACTTGCATCTACATAGTGCTATTCGCTGCCTTAGGAGGTCCCAAACGCTTCACAGCCAGTGAAGTACTTTTGAAATGCAATCACTGTTGTAATGTAGGAAACACCACCACCAATTTGTGCACAGCAAGGTCCCACACACAGCAATGAGATAATAACCAGATCATCTGTTTTTAATGATGCTGGTTGAAGGGTAAATGTTGGCCAGGACACTGAGAACTCCCCTGCTCTTCGAAATAGTGCCATGGGGTCTTTTGCGATATTGTCATATCAGTGAATCCTGGTGGATTAAATTTTTAACTTTCAAAATCAGGAGGATAACATTTATTCAGTCACTTCTCGTAATGCTCATTGCTGTAATGCAGCCATTAAGCAGTCCGCTTGTCAGCCAGTTACTATATCCAAGGCAGGACAACAAAATGTTCACACCAACTTGTGCATCCTGCATATCCAAAGATCCAGATCTTCTGATCAAATACTTAGAATGCATCCCTACATAAATGTACAGTGACACATTTTACAAGCCTTGTACTCAATGCAACAAAGTGCTCTAACCAGTAAACCCTAATAATCCAACTGCTAATTCCATCCAATTATACGAATCACATGTCTCATTGTCTCTCACAAAAGTACATGTTCTAGTGCAAAAATCTTTGACAGGTAGGAAAGAGTCAAATCTGTAAGCAAAATTGCCATGTTGGTTACTTTCAAGAGGAGAATGTTGTATAAATCAATGTTAATATTGATTATAACAATAGCAAGATAGACACATAGAAACCGGTTTAGAATTAGTTTGGCAGAAAATAACTGATTTACCTAAATTGTTAATACAGTCCGTTCCTATTCAATGTCCTTTTTGCTTGGAAAAAATTTAATTATCCAGTAGTTTGAAATGTGCAATTTTTAATAAACCAACATGAGCCATTTTTTGTTGCACGATTTCAATTCAATTCAACTTCAGCAACATAAGAGGCATAGATGAATGTCATTTTCATGATGGAATATTTCAGTGATCATTTCTCCATAACAAATTTGTTTAGTAAGCAGATTGTAAAACTGGATTCCAACTTTGTGTAAGATCAATCAAACATAACATGACCCCTGAGAACAGGAGAAAATGGGAGTTTTCATATCTCTTAAATCTATAAATATGCGGTAGTGCTCCTTCTAATATTTAATTATTCAAAAGTTGTTTAAATCTTTGAAATCCAGCTTTATTTGATTTTCTGGCCTTTGTTTTCCTTTGATGCACAATTAGGTTGAAGGTTTTGTTGTGAAGAATGTAACTACTGTTGAATATTGTGTTTTGATGTGGCATACTAGTTTACTGCAGTTTTTGTGTATGTGTGTGTGTTGGATAAAGAACGAGGAATATAGGTGTGTGACCCAGTAGTTTTACACTACAGCTCAAAGTAAAAGATTATTTTGAACCTTGGGGCAACTCTTGGCTTTTAATAATTTTTCGTTGACCACCGTGGCCTGCTTTCAAGTTAATGAACCTGGCATTTTAACCTTCCCGTTCTTTGATCAGGGTGACAGCTGTAGAAAGTTAGAGGAAAAGTGAAGTCAGCCCTAGTCCATAGTTCCAGCCAGGCAATGGAATGATTTTTCATCCAGCACAGCAGTTACCGCCTTGAGATAAAGGTGCAGACAATTAATAGTCACGGTCTTTGACAACAGGTAGCTAGGAGGCAAATGGCTGAACTAGTGGACTGGAGTGAAGGAAATGTTTAAAAGAATGGTCAGAATCTGAAAATCCTCCCTTGGGACAAAAGGGGAGTGTCTCTCCATATTTTTCTTTCAAGCACTGATTATTACCTAACCTTTTGCCATCTATTGACGTGTAATTATACAGTACAATTGTTTGCATTCAGATTTTTTTTCTTCCTCTCTAATTTTCTTTTTCTCTCTCCCATACTCACTCCTGTTGTCAGCCCTAATTTTTCTCTGCTTCCCTTGTGTTAGACACCTTCACAAGAATGTGCACCATTTTCCAGCCAAAAGGATGACGTGCTCGGAGAGTTTTGCTTGTGCTGCTCTAACCAGTTGCCAGGAGGTGCACAACGTAAGCGGAGGTTCAGTTTCCCTTGGTTATTTTCCCCCTCACTGATGGTGACGCAGTGCACCTCACTTAGAACTTTGCAGCGTAGAATATTGTGGATGCAGATTTATGTCCTACCTGTTTGGGACCGACAGGAGTTTAAAATAGTCGTTAAAATCTTTTCTAGACTACAACACTGAATCAATAAATCAAGAATACTGAATTATCCATGGGGAATTGTAGTCGACTATTCCTAAATTGATTGACCTGAGAGCTGTTGTATAGTACATAATAGAAAGAAAAGAAAGACTTACATTTATGTAGCACCTTTCACAACTTCAGGATATCTGAAAGCACTTTACAACAAATGAAATACTTTTCAAGTGCGGTCGCTGTTGTAATGTAGGAAACATGGCAGCCAATTTGAGCACCGTGAGGTCCCAAAAGCAGCAATATGATAATGACCAGATAATCTGTTTGTGATATTAGCTGTAGGATAAATATTGGCCAGGACACTGGGGAGAACTCCCCTGCTCTTCCTCTAAATAGTGCCATGGGATCTTTTACATCCACCTGAGAGGGCAGGCGTGGCCTCGGTTTAATGTCGTATCTAAAAGACGGCACCTCCGGCAGTGCAGCACTTCCTCAGTACTGCACTGGGAGTGTCGGCCGAGATTTTGTGCTCGACTGTCTGGAGTGGGACTTGAACCCACAACCCTCTGTTTCTGAGGCAAAAGTTCTATCACTGAGCCATGGTTGAAAGGATAGCTTATGTTAGAACAAGATGGAAATTGCAGAGTGGAAGGAGTGCTGGTTTATGATCTCTTGTTAATTAGAATTAAAGAAATGTGCACGAATCACAGGATGTTTTAATCCTACACAAAATTGTGAGTAAATCAAAGGGTTGAAAAAAGCTGAGAATCTCAGGACTTTGGAAGCACAGTTAGCACACGTTTGCCCCCAGTTTGAATCCAGCCCATAATGATGAGATGGGAGTCTGTTCTCTGTACCTGTTGTAAGGGGTCGTTAGTGAAATAATAATGATTGTATTGCTGAATCCAAGAAGGCAGCAGGACCAACAGGACATTCTGTATTGTCTGTGGATTGCTATTTTGTGCTGGTTCTCAGTACCCTGCCTAATGGTTTACCCCTTTTTAATAATTATGAAAGATCGAAAGATTGGGTAGATAGAATCATAGAAAGTTACAGCATGGAAGGAGGCCATTTCGGCCCATCATGTCCACGCCAGCCAACAAAGAGCTATCCAGCCTAATCCCACTTCCCAGCTCTTGGTCAGTAGCCCTGCAGGTTAGAGCATCCCAAGTGCACGTCCAAGTACTTTTTAAATGTGGTTAGGGTTCCTGCCTCTACCACCCTTTCAGGCAGTGAGTTCCAGACCCCCACAACCCTCTGGGTGAAGAAATTTCCCCTCAAATCCCCTCTAAAGCTTCCCCCAATTACTTTAAATCTGTATAATAGCAAAATACTGCGGATGCTGGAAATCTGAAATAACAACAGAAAATGCTGGAAATACTCAGCAGGACAGGCAGCACCTGTGGAGAGAGAAACAGAGTTAACGTTTCAGGTCTGGGACCCTTCATCAGAACTGGAAAAAGCTGGAGATGTAACATAGCAGGTGCAGAGACAGGGGGGTGGTTTAGGAGGGGAGGAAGGAATAGAAAGAACACCCTGTACTTTTGTAAGAGGCAGGAAAGATAAAATGTTGCAAATGGGAATGGCAAAAATCATACTGCATGAAAAATGTGGGCAGGGATAATTATCTGAAATTGTTGAACTCAATGTTGAGTCCGGCAGGCTGTAAAGTGCCCAATCGAAAGATGAGGTGCTGTTCCTCGAGCTTACGTTGAGCTTCATTGGAACAATGCAATAGCCCGAGGACAGAGAGATCAGAGTGGGAGTGAAGCGGTGAATTAAAGTGACAGGCGACCGGAAGCTCAGGGTCACCCTTACGGACTGAACGGAGGTGTTCCGCAAAGCGGTTGCCCAATCTGCGTTTGGTCTCCCCAATGTAGAGGAGACCGCATCGTGAGCAGCGAATACAGTACATAAAATTGCAAGTACAAGTAAATCGCTGTTTCACCTGGAAGGGGTGTTTGGGGCCCTGGACAGTGGGAAGGGAGGAGGTAAAAGGGCATGTGTTGCATCTCCTGCGCTTGCACGGGAAGATGCCAGGTGAAAGAAGGGCTGTTGGGGGTGATTGAGGAGTGGACCAGGGTGTTGCGGAGGGAGCGGTCCCTTCGGAATGCTGAAAGAGGAGGTGAGGGGAAGATGTGTTTGGTGGTGGGATCACGTTGGAGGTGGCGGAAATGGCGGAGGATGATCCGTTGAATGTGGAGGCTGGTGGGGTGAAAGGTGAGGACAAGGGGAACTCTATCGTGGTTCCGGGAGGGAGGGGCAGGGGTGAAGGCAGAAGTGCGGGAGATAGAACGGACACGGTCAAGGGCCGTGTCAACCACGGTAGAGGGGAATCCTTGGTTGAGGAAAAAGGAAGACATGTCGGAAGCACTGGTATGGAAGGTGGCATCGTCAGAACAGACGCGGCGGAGACGGAGAAACTGGGAGAATGGAATAGAGTCCTTACAGGAAGCGGGGTGGGAGGAAGTGTAGCCCAGGTAGCTGTGGGAGTCGGTGGGCTTGTAGTGGATGTTTGTAGAAAGCCGATCACCAGAAATGGAGACGGAGAAGTCAAGGAAGGGAAGGGAAGAGTCGGAGATGGACCATGTGAAGGTGAGGGAAGGGTGGAAATTGGAAGTAAAGTGAATGAACTTATCTAGTTCAGGGCGAGAGCAGGAAACGGCACCGATACAGTCATCGATTTACTGGAAAAAGAGGTGAGGGAGGGGACCTGAGTAGGACTGGAACAAAGAGTGTTCCACATATCCCATGAAAAGGCAGGCATAGCTAGGGCCCATGCGGTTTCCCACAGCAACACCTTTAATTTGGAGGAAGTGAGTGGAGTCAAAGGAGAAGTTGTTCAATGTGAGAACAAGTTCAGCCAGGCGGAGGAGGGTGGTGGTGGATGGGGACTGGTTGGGCCTCTGTTCCTTTTTCCTCAACCGAGGATTCCCCTCTACCGTGGTTGACACGGCCCTTGACCGTGTCCGTTCTATTTCCCGCACTTCTGCTCTCACCCCTTCCCCTCCCTCCCAGAACCACGATAGGGTTCCCCTTGTCCTCACCTTTCACCCCACCAGCCTCCACATTCAACGGATCATCCTCCGCCATTTCCGCCACCTCCAATGTGATCCCACCACCAAACACATCTTCCCCTCACCTCCCCTTTCAGCATTCCGAAGGGACCGCTCCCTCCGCGACACCCTGGGCCACTCCTCAATCACCCCCAACAGCCCTTCTCCTTCGCCTGGCACCTTCCCGTGCAAGTGCAGGAGATGCAACACATGCCCTTTTACCTCCTCCCTTCCCACTGTCCAGGGCCCCAAACACCCCTTCCAGGTGAAACAGCGATTTACTTGTACTTCTTGCAATTTAGTATACTGTATTCGCTGCTCACAATGTGGTGTCCTCTACATTGGGGAGACCAAATGCAGATTGGGCGACCGCTTTGCGGAACACCTCCGTTCAGTCCGTAAGGGTGACCCTGAGCTTCCGGTCGCCTGTCACTTTAATTCTCCCCTCCACTCCCACTCTGATCTCTCTGTCCTCGGGCTATTGCATTGTTCCAATGAAGCTCAACGTAAGCTCGAGGAACAGCACCTCATCTTTCGATTGGGCACTTTGCAGCCTGCCGGACTCAACATTGAGTTCAACAATTTCAGATAATTATCCCTGCCCCCATTTTTCATGCAGTATGATTTTTGCCATTCCCATTTGCAACATTTTATCTTTCCTGCCTCTTACAAAAGTACAGGGTGTTCTTTCTATTCCTTCCTCCCCTCCTAACCCCCCCCCCCCCCCCCCTGTCTCTGCACCTGCTTAATATCTGTTACATCTCCAGCTTTTTCCAGTTCTGATGAAGGGTCCCAGACCTGAAACGTTAACTCTGTTTCTCTCTCCACGGATGCTGCCTGGCCTGCTGAGTATTTCCAGCATTTTCTGTTGTTATTTACTTTAAATCTGTGCCTCCTGGTTTTTGACCCCTCTGCTAAGGGAAACAGGTCCTTTCTATCCACTTTATCTATGCCCCTCAAAATTTTATACACTTCAGTAAGGTCTCCCCTCAGCCTCCTCTGTTCCAAGGAAAACAGACCCAGCCTATCCAGTCTTTCCTCATAGCTAAGATTCTCTACTCCCAGCAACATCCTTGTAAATCTCCTCTGTACCCTCTCTAGTGCAATCACATCTTTCCTGTAATGTGGTGACCAGAACTGCATGCAGTACTCTAGCTGAGGCCTAACTAGTGTTTTATACAGTTGAAGCATAACCCCCTGCTCTTGTATTCTATGCCACGGCTAATAAAGGCAAGCATTCCGTATACCTTCTTAACCACCTTATCTACCTGGCCTACTACCTTCAGGGATCTATGGACATGCACTCCAAGGTCCCTTTGTTCCTCTACACTACTCAGTGTCCTACCATTTAATCTGTATTCCCTTTCCTTGTTAGCCCTCCCCAAATGCATTACCTCACACTTCTCCGGATTGAATTCCATTTGCCACTGTTCTGCCCACCTGACCAATTTATTGATATCTTCCTGCAGTCTACAGCTTCCTTCTTCAGTATCAACCACACAGCTGATTTTAGTATCATCTGCAAACTTCTTAATCATACCCCCTATATTCAAGTCTAGATCATTGATATATATCACAAAAAGCAAGGGACCTAGTACTGAGCCCCTGTGGAACCCCACTGGAAACAGCCTTCCAGTCACAAAAACACCCATCAATCATTACCCTCTGCTTCCTGTCTCCGAGCCAGTTTTGAATCCAACTTGACACTTTGCCCTGGATCCCATGGGCTTTTAACTTCATGACCAGCCTGCCATGTGGAACCTTATCAAAAGCCTTGCTAAAGTCCATATACACTACATCAAATGCACTACCCTCCTTGTTACCTCCTCAAAAAATTCAATCAAGTTTGTCAGACACGACCTTCCCTTAACAAATCTGTGCTGATTATCCTTGATGAATCCGTGACTTTCTAAATGAAGATTTATCCTGTCCTTCAAAATTCTTTCCAATAATTTTCCCGCCACCAAAGTTAGGCTGACTGGCCTGTAATTACTCGGATCTATCCTTTTCTCCCTTTTTAAACAAGGGTACCACATTAGCAGTCCTCCAGTCCTCCAGCACCACACCTGAAGCCAGAGAGGATTGAAAAATGATGGTCAGGGCCTCTGCTATTTCCTCTTTTGCTTCGCTTAACAGCCTGGAATACATTCCATCCGGGCCTGGGGATTTACTACTTTTAAAACTGCTAAACCCCTTAATACTTCCTCTCTCACTATGTTTATTTCATCTAATATTTCACACTCCTCCTCCCCGATAGTAATGTCTGCTTCGCCCCTCTCCTTTGTGAAAACAGATGCAAAGTATTCATTAAGAACCTTACCGACATCTCCCGCCTCCACACACAGATTACCCTCATGATCTCTAATAGGCCCTACCCTTTCTTTAGTTATCCTCTTACTCTTAATATATTTATAAAACATCTTTGGGTTTTCCTTGATTTTACTTGCCAAGAATTTTTCATGCTCTCTCTTTGCTTTCCTAATATTTTTAATTGCACCCCTGCACTTTCTGTACTCCTCTAAAGATAGAGAGAAACTTTTTCCACTGATGGGAGGAGTCTAGGACAAGGGGACACAACCTTAAAATCAGAGCCAGGCCATTGAGTAGAGAAGTTAGGAAACACTTCTTCACGCAAAGGGTGCTAGATGTGTGGAACTCTGTCCCACAAAAAGCAGTAGATGCTAGCTCAATTCATAATTTTAAAACTGAGATAGATAAATTTTTGCTCAACGAGGGTATAAATGGATATTGGAGGCAAGGCAGGTGGATGGAGTTAAGATACAGCTCATTGAATGGCAGAATATACTCGAGGGGCTGAATGGCCGCATCCTGTTCCTATGCAAGTCAGAAGTCATGGATTTTTACAATTATTAACTTGCAATTTATTCAGAATGGTCTTCGTTTCTACCAGAGTTTTCAAAAGCAGTTCTGTCTTCATCAGATTCACTGCAGGAGTTGCTGCCTCCTGGTGTTAAAAACCTGGTTTAAAAGTTTTCACGATGCAGAGCATTTTTAAGTTCTCTTTCAGTAATTGCTGCACGTACAGGAAAGGGGGCTTGGGGGCTTACTGAAAATCAGACTACTGTTATGTGGGTAACTGGTCAATTTTTCTGTAAACCACTGAGTCTTTTGTATCACGTATTCAGTGATTTTTGATAGCTTATTTGTTCAAGAAAATAAGGACAATATTAAATGTGGCCTTGTTATTTAGGAATACTCCAGCACAGGAGACTGCTGCATGGTTTGCTGCACAGTTGTAGTATGGCTGGCAGTTAGGGATATCAGTTTCGACATGAACTTGTCTGCATATTGAAGTCGTGAATGGTGCTAGGAAAGGCTTTCATTGTGTTAGTGTAACTTATAATCACAGAGCTGCAAAACATTAAACAGAGGATCCTGCACTGTCTGAGTGCTGCAGTCTATTATTTATAGTGGAAGGAGGAGAGTTTAAAACCCGTTGTCGGGTTTGTGGGTGCAAGCGTCTCTCAATGTCTCTTCATCTCTCCTGCCTTCTATCCTATCACAGACCTTCCCTTTTGTTCTTTCATCCCCTCCCCCATTTCTCAGCCACTACACTTGCTTAAAAATCTGTTCCATTTCCTGCTTTTTTCCAGTTCTGACAAAAGGCCATCGACCTGAAACGTTAACTCTATTTCTCTCTTCACAGATGCTGCCTGACCTGAGTTTCTCCAGCATTTTCTGTTTTTATTTCAGATTTCCAGCATCTGCATTATTTTCTTTTTGTAATAAAGTACTTTTGAAGTGTAGTCACTGTTGTAATGTAAGGAAACACAGCAGCCAAATTACACACCGAAAGATCCCACAAACAGCGATGAAATAAATGACCATATAATCTGCTTTAGAGGTGTTGGTTGAGGGATCAATGTTGGCCAGGACAAACAAAGAAAAACACCTGCTCTTCTCTATATAGTGCCTTTTACGTCCACTTGAGCAGGCAGATGGGGCTTCAGTTTAATATCTCGTGTGACAGACCTCCTTGAAACTGCTATGAAATGTCAGACGTGGCTCCTTTTGAGCATTATCTTATGTGAATGCTAATTGAATTCTCATTTTATTAAACTTGTGGATTGCATCAGGGTTGCGTTTGTGAATTTTCATTATTAAGTTCCTGCACTTGCCTTCAGTGTGTACTGAAAACACGAGGCCTGCTGAATGTGTTGCACTGATTTTTGCCTCATTTGAGGAGGGTGACTATGATTGTCATTATTTACCACCCTCCCTATGCTTTTCATATATAGGATAACAATTATTTTTACCCCTGCAGCTTGCAACCTGACAATGATACTTGCACTGGATTTATTTTGTCCTTTGTTTCTAGTGGAACGTCCTGGACTCGGATGCCGAGAGCTGGTGTTTCGGAACTTGTCCAAAGTTTTGCCAGCCGTTAGCCGAGACATTACTGACTGGGTTCCTGCAACACGGGTTAAAGCATCCCAGCTCCTGATTGTGCTGCTGCTCCATGCTGAGGATCACATCACGCAGCACATGGAGCTGCTGCTCAGTACCTTGTATCGGTCATGTTCAGATGAGGAGACACCCGTGGTTCAGAACGTATGTATCTGCCTTCTGTTGCTGTCACGCACAAGCGATATTTCAGTGAGCATCCATGAGCATTTCATACCGAGATCTCTCAAAGGCTTCTGACCCTTTTACTAATGTATTTAAATAATAATGAAACTCCAAAGTTTTCAACTTTGCAAAAATTAGCCTCTACTGGCATATAACGTACCTGCAGAAGTTACATTCAGTAAAACGTCCAGTGATAAATCTTGTCAAGTGAAACTGGAGAAGAATGCCTAGAATCAGGGTACTACAACAACTTGCATTTATATAGCGCCGTTAACGTCCCAAGGCACTTCACAGGAGCTTTTATCAAACAAAATTTGACACAAGCCACATAGAGATATTAAGACAGATGAGGTAGGTTTTAAGGAGCATCTTAAAGGAAAGGCAGAGAGGTTCAGGGAGGGAATTCCAGAGCTCAGGGTTTAGGTAGCTGAAAGCATGATCGCCATTGGTGGGGCGAAGGAAATCGGAGATACTAATCCACGACATGTTTGGAAATTACTCCTTTTTTTTCAGACGAATGGTTCCACCTGAAACATGAACTCAGTTTTACATTTCAATTGCTGGGTGATCTGCTGAGCATTTTCTGCTTTATTTGTACTTTAAAAAAAAAGAAACTATTCTGTTTTGTTTGATTTTGGTGTTTTATTTGTTTATCGCAGTCTTGAAGGGTTGATTTTTGGTACAGAATTTTTGTCTTTCTGGAGCAAAGGATGAGAAACTCTCAGGATACGTAGGAACTGTGGACCTTTAACCCAGTGCTAGTTTTGAAAGTACTATTGCTGCTTTGTTCACAGTGAGGGGTGTTAGACAATAAATGATGATGTAACCCAGTAGCCATAAGTGCTACCAGACGGAAACATGTTGATTTCCAAGAGTAGCTTCCCAATCACAAGATTGTGCGTTTATTTCCCAGGGCCGCATGTCACTCTGGCTGCCTCAGTTAGGTGAGTTCAGTACCCACATTACTGGATGGAGTGGTACAGAGACTTAACCAGGAACAGCTTCTGTACGATGATCCTGGCTTGAAAAAAAAGGGGAGGGGATTCCAGTTGACTAGTTCATGGTGGACCTGCATTCTGTTGCCATGTTTTGCTTTCACAGAGCATCTTGTGTTGTCATGTCTGTATTCCGTTACACACTGAGCTCGCCTGCACATCATTGCAACAACTCATGCTCTTCTTGGCTGTTGTCGTAAACTTGATCATCCTGTGGTTTCAAGGGGATGATCCTGTCTAAATTCATTGTTTGCACTTCTATTGAGAGTACCCAATAACAAACATATTATTGATGTTTCATTTTATGGAGGCAGTCCTACCCATCCCCATCTCTAAAGTACTGAACAAGGTGCATTCAGAGGAATCCTGTTGTACAAAACACATTTGATTCCCATCTGTACAAATACTGCTGTAAATAAATAAGTAGTCATCATGTTTATATATTAAACACTGTTTCGATTGAAGGAGTAGCATGTTCTTCTTATACTAGCTGGTTAGGACAATAGCACTGAAGCACCGTTCAAAAGGGATTGATAGCCAGGCCGATTGGATGAAGGTTTCTCCTCTATCACTGTTAAAGCAGCAACATGTCGTTTCTTATTGGCGGGAGGGTTAAGAACCAGTGGACACAGATTGAAGGTGATTGGCAGAAGAACCAAAGGTGACATGAGGAATAACTTTTTTATGCAGCAAGTGGTTAGGATCTGGAATGCACGACCTGAAAGGGTGGTGGAGGCAGACTCAATTGTGGCTTTCGAAAGGGAGTTGGATAAGTACATGAAGGAAAAAAATTGCAGGGCTACAGGTAAAGGGTTGGGGGGGGGCGGTGGGTGAGACTAGCTGAAGTGTTCTTGCAAAGAGTCTGCACGGGCTCGACGGGCCAAATGGCTGCCTTCTGTGCTGTAACCATTCTATGATTCTTATGTTTTAAAACAATAAATGACTATGACTTTCATCTTCTTAGAGGTTACTTGTGTACATATATTTTTAAATGTTTGTTGAGAATTATTGTACTAGTTACTCTGAATCTATAAGAACATCTTAACACACATGCATACACACGCAAAAAATATTTTTGACGGAAGTGTGACCACATTGCAATTAAATGTGTTTTTTATTGCTTGGAGAAACTAAACAATTTTTTTTTCTGACCCAAAATGTTAGCAGTATAAATTCTACACCAATAATACCAGCCTCCACAATCGGAAATAATTGAACAGCTAAATAGTTTGAAAGACGTATTTGTGGACTGCATTATCATTGTTATTTTAAAATCTTGCATTATGTACTACATCAAATTGTAACAACCTATTTTTAGTCAAATATTGAAGAATTAGGTGCTCATAAATGATTTTGTGACATTTGCAGTGCAATATTTATTTTAAGCAATTTGGGTACGTTCCTGGAATAGGCTTTAAAATACTCCAGGTTGTTGTGATAAAGTTGCAACCCTTGACTTGACACCTCTGTCATTCCACCTTTTAGTCTGTGAAAGCAGCGGAGCTGATTGGAACTTTTGTGAATCCCGAGGTCTCTTTGAAATTGATTCTGATGGCGCTTGAGAAATCTGCCTGCACTGCTCATCTGATGGTGCTGGGCGCGGTCACAAGAGGCAGCTCGGCGCAAATGCTACACCCACATCTGATTCGAATTGGAGCAACCCTGGCACTTCCTGACACATGCCAAGTATCTGAAAAGGTAAATGTTAACTGAAATTAAGATTTGACACCTAGATATCTTGCAGTGTATTTTTCTCAAAGTTTCATATTCTTCCGACAAAAGCAAAATACTGCGGATGCTGGAAATCTGAAATAAAAGCAGAAAATGCTGGAAATACTCAGCAGGTCAGGCAGCATCTGCGAAGAGAGAAACAGGTGACCATTCATCAGAACTGGAAAGAGGTAGAGATGTAACAGGTTTTAAGCAGATGCAGAGGCAGGGAAAGGAGACAGGGAGGAAAGAACAGAAGCAGTTGGCAATGCTTCTGCTGTGGTCATTTACAGCTCCTCTCGACCCATCTTTTGTTTCTTTTTTCTAGTCCCATTACCATCCACTTTTGCCTTGCACCAGCAACCTATCTTTGATAGGTTGAAGATAATTATTCCTTGGGTAGAAGGCCTGGCCAATTTACATTAGATAACAGTGCAGTTTCACTATAAACTTAAAAAGTACAACACAAAAGGAGGGGGATTGGCAAACAGTGAGTACTGTACAATATTTCAGGACATAATTGAGTTCTAGCATCTTTCTCGGTTTATTTACCGGATGTTAGCAGTGTTATGTGTGGATTGGCGATGTAGGAGACATTTGTGGTGAAGTATGCAGGCCAGTGCTGTGAATGGTTGGTACTAAAAGTACAATTTAAAGCTGTTGGTTATCTAAAGAATGGGTGGGAAAGAGGAAAAGTAACTGAGGCAGCAGACAATTTTTATCAAAAGAAGAAACCATTCAGTGGTGGTTTATCTATTTCCTGTCAACTGAGCTTTTCAGTATATTGAAGCTTTTGAATACCAGATCTAAATAAAGGGCTTGTGACACTGAGACAAAAATGGGCATTTGTGAACTTTCCAATTGGATTAGCTGAGCTGCTTTGCAGAAAAGAAGCATCGTAGTGACACATCGTGTTTGTGTGGCAGTGAGACAGTGAGAGCCAAGTGGGGACATTCCCGTTACATTACCGAGCTGTGCATTTATGATAGTTTTACTGATGTAACCACAAAGGGAAGAAATTCTTATTGTTTAAAAATTTCCTGCAATGAATGTTGCCTCCTAAAAATGGTGGCTCCGGTTTCCTCTGCCAATGTGCCCAGCTGTTTTCTGGTACAATTTTTTAAGGATGTGAGTGACATTTTCATGTTTTCTTCTCCTCCTGGTTTCATGGACGAGGCAATAGGGAAGAAGGAATCCCAAAAAATTTAGTAAATAACTCAAACTCAAATAAAAATGCTACTTGATTGTAACCATTCTTTGTTTAACCAGTGTCCCAACCTTAAAACATTGGTGTATATGTGATTTTTTTTGAGGTGCAATATTTCTTGTAAGCATAATTTTGGTTCAATGTAACCATTTTTTACCCGTGGTTATAGTGCACTACCGACTTCATCATTAACCCAGAAGACAGCATTGAGTTTTTTTGGTCATGCTAATTGCTTTGACTTTCTTATTTGTCTTGCCTTTTCAGTCATTGCTAAATTCATGGATAATCCAGTTAATAATGAAACCGGCAGATTTGCAAACCACTTTGGTGCTTTTGTTAACTCTAAAGTAATTATTTTTGTATTTCAACGTTTGATTTTTAAAAGCTTTAGCATTGAGCCTGAATAAGTGTCACACTGGGAATTCAGCCAAGCCTACTGTATAGGTTGTTTGAAAGGTTCATCACAAACTAAAATAACAATGAATCAGACTATCAAAATGCTTACATAAATCACTCTGATCTCCACCACCTTTGTGCAATGTACGGACCAGTAATTGTAACTAATTTGAGCGCAGGAATTAATTCAATAACATTGCCATAATTTGTTATCTATACATTTTAATCATTGTTTCCAAATAACTTTGAGAGTTTGGACAACCTAAAGACATTTGAACTTCAGACGTTGAGGAATTTGCCTCATTGCATTCGCCAGAGATCAATTTGCTTGCACTTGAGACAATATATGAACCCCATCCCTTCAGAATGGACTGTCCTGTAATTCATGTTAAGTACTGCGTCACTTAAGTTGAAGGTGTGTAATAACTAGGCACAGCTTGGTTATAACACCATCATACTAGCTCATTGTATTAAACATGCCTGCTTTTCTTTCACTTATTCTCTCAAATGTTAATGTGACATAAGTATGTTTATTTGGCATCCACAAGCAAAGAAAAGGAAAAGCTGGGACACTGGTTTCTGGAAGAAGTTGTCATCAAACCCTGTCCCCAGCACTGTATCGCCTGCTCTTTGTGGCGATGGGCTTACAGTCGGGGGTGAGGTTAGCAAACAGTGGGGGGGGGGGTGACTGAGTGTGGAGAGGTTGCACCTGGTGCGCGGCGGGCAATTTGGAAGCTGCTGGCTGCGGACTGTGAGTGGGGGGAGGGGTCCACCGTACGCCATCGTAACACTTTTAAGGTGGCACTGAAAATCTAACCCCAGTAGAACGGCAGCGCAGAGGTCGGGCAGGACCAGAAGTTTAAAATTATCATACACAGTCCCGTCTACTACGAGTGTCACCACGCAGTAGCCGCCAATGTCCGCCGACTGGGACTCGGAGGCCATAGAAATCCGCTGGTGCGCAGGCAGGACTGGGAGAGAGCAACGCCGCACCGTGTCGGGGTGGATGAAGCTCTCCGTGCTCCCAGAGTCAAAAAGGCAGATTGTTTCGTGACCATTTACCTTAATGTCCATTGTGGAACTGGCCAGCTGGTGCGGTCTCGCTTGGTCCAGTGTAACGGAGGCCAGCGTAGGGGTCGGTGTGTCGCTGCGGGTATCAGATGAGGCGGTGTTGGGGGTCTGCTGCGTCCCGGCTGTCGTCCAAGATGGCGGCGTCCATGATCCCCATGTGGCTGGAGGCGTCCAAAATGGCTGCTGTTCCGGTGGTTCGCACGTGGCTGGGGAGGCCCAAGATGGCGGCCCGCACGGCCCACACGCGGCGCTGCTGGGGTTTGGGGTGGCTTTGGCCCTGCAGACGCTGGCGTAGTGTCCCTTCTTCCCGCAGCCCGAGCAGATCGCATTTTTCACCGGGCAGCGCGCTCTGGGGTGTTTGGCCTGGCCACAGAAGTAGCATTTCTGGCCTTGGGGCACTGCTGTCTGGCCTTGGGACACTGCTGCGGTAGTTGGGCCGTTGCTGGGATGTGGCTGGGGTGGCACGGCGCTATGAGACGGTCCTACCGTGTCCCAGGCTGTCGTTTCCCGCGGCGTCCACGGTGCAGAGGAGTAGGCATCCATGCCCCGGTAAGCTGCGTCCAATGATAGTGCGAGTTCAGAGGCCTTGTTGAGGTCGAGGTCACTCTGCTCCAACAGTCGCTGTCGGGTGTAATTGGATCTGTGGCCCGCTACAAAAGCGTCCCGGATAAGTTCCTCTGTGTACACGGCGGCCTTTACATCCTTACAACCACAGGCCCGGCCAAGCACAGACAGTGCCTGAAGGTATTCCTCGGTCGATTCCCCAGGTTGTTGTTTACGACTCCCCAGAAGGTGCCTGGCGTACACTTCGTTCACTGGGCGCGTGTACTGGTCCTTGAGGAGCTTGAGAGCATCCGCGTACGAGGTCGCGTCTTGGATGACCGAGTACACTCGGTGGTTCACTTTGGAGGTCAGGACATCCAGTTTGTCCTCGTCCGATTTGATTGCAGCGGAGGCTGTCAGGAATTTTTCGAAACACCTAAGCCAGTGAGTAAACTTGGTGGATGAGTCCGCCTCCCGATGATCTAAGTCCAGGCATGCTGGTGTGAGGATCTTCTCCATTATAAAAATCTTGTTAATAAAATTGATGCGCTATCAATAACTCAAAAGACTGAGATTAAGCGAGTAATTAACAGGCTTTTATTAACAAGAGAATGAAGGTGTGCCTCGAGTGGTCGACCGGTCCAGAATACAAAGGGGCTGTGGAGCAGTCACCTTTATACCTGGATTCGTGGGAGGAGTCAGCCGAGGCATGTACAGGCATGTACACAGTGGAATACAAACAGTGGTTTACCACAAGTACTGCATCACTTAAGTTGAAGGTGTGTAATAACTAGGCACAGCTTGGTTATAACACCATCATACTAGCTCATTGTATTAAACATGCCTGCTTTTCTTTCACTTATTCTCTCAAATGTTAATGTGACATAAGTATGTTTATTTGGCATCCACAAGCAAAGAAAAGGAAAAGCTGGGACACTGGTTTCTGGAAGAAGTTGTCATCACTTACTAACCAGGCACTAGCTGTCAGTGAGGAGGTTGTTGGAAGCGTTAACACACTGAGACTGTATTTCTAATACAAAGAATGCTTTAGTGAAGCAAAAACAATATTTTATTACCCAAGGATTACTCCTGAAATACAATAAAATCATTCCAAATTTACGTTTATAGGATATACCTTAACCTTTAGACCATTGACCGTGCCAGAGAATTGCAGATTTACTGTCTGAAATTCAGCCTCAAGCGCTGTGACATTGAAAATATTGCCATTATTACAGTAATAATGCCATTCAGATGTCAAGTGTAATAACTTTGTACCACTAAAGTGAAGACTTTCTTTTTCGCCTTCCCATTTCATCCCTGTTTTTGCTGTTGAACTTGCACTTATTTCCAGTTCTCCCCCACCTCCTCGCCATGCCTGAAGATGCTGTCTTATACTGAGATCAGCTTACTGGGTGTCCACAGCCTCTGGTACTTCGCTCACGTGGCCAATCCTCATCTTGATCATGGAAGGCTGATCCAATACTTTTCTCGTTGGATAGCCACACTTTACAACAGTTTCTACTTGCTGAGATGGAAGTTGAATTTGAAGAATATCAACTAATGTGCATGCATGGCATGACTTTCACTAATGGAAAAGAAGGTGCTTTATAGCAAAACGAGCCTCGTTCCTGGCTGTCTGGGAAATTAATACACTTATTGCTGCAAGACCTTAATGTGCCTTAATGTCTGACAGTCGAGATTTACATCCTTTCCACTTTAATAGGGATATTGCAGCAGTACTATGTCATTATGTGGTTGGATGTGTGTTTATGCTAATCAGTCATCAGAACATTAATGCCATGATACCTCACCATCACATTTTCCTTTCTGCCACCTCTTGCAACCTGTTTGCCGATTGTAGCTTTCCCACTCCAGTCTTCCTATAAGCAGTTCTACCATCTCGGCTTCGGCCTTCCATGCAGTCAATTTCCAGCTGACAGTCGTTCTATCCAAAGGTACCGATCTATAGCCGTACAGCGCACTTCCCCTCAATTTAGCATTGGCCATTTTCTCTGGCCGGCTGCTGCCAACACACCCCTTGCACAACACGTTACAGAAAGTATCCACCTGCTGCTCCTGTGCCTTTTGTCAGGATCCAGCTGTCGGCACCACGTGCAAGTAGCAACAGAACACCACCATTACAGGAAGGATAGTTGCCACTGATTATGTTTTCTATTATGCTTTTTATTATTTTTTTCAATTTGTTTCATTTTTTTTAATATCCTCTTTAAATGTGTTAAATTTGGTTGACCACTTGAGCGTATTTGAAAGTACTTCAAATTGCCAATTTTACAGTTTATGAATTAAAGTACGATGACTATCCAGGCACAGCAAGCCGTATCGCCAAACATTGACATTTGTTCAGCCATGTCTTTGAGAAGTAAAGGCAGAATTTTCTCTCCATCAGATAGTTTGTATAGATTTGACCTGGATACAAATTCCTTCTATCGATCAGGTATTAAGAGTGGCTGCTGAAGAAAATACATGATCAGTAGATCAGCAAATTGAGGTTCTTTATTATAGAAGGAAATTCACTCCTTTCAAAAAGTGTTGAGTGTCTTGTCTGGAGTTATTTACCCCTGTGTCCTTAGCCAAACTCTGCACCTGGCAGCCCAGCTGAATGAAATTGGATCCATGCCTTTGAAATCTGTTGCATTATAGAGTCATAGAGTTTTACAGCACAGAAAGAGGCCCTTCGGCCCATCGTGTCTGCGCCGCCCATCCATCCCTGTCCAGTCTAATCCCATTTTCCAGCATTTGGTCCATAGCCTTGTATGCATTGGCATTCCAAGTGCTCATCCAAATGCTTCTTGAATGTTGTGAGGGTTCCTGCCTCTACCACCCTTTTGGGCATTGAGTTCCACATTCCAACCACCCTCTGGGTGAAAATGTTCCTCCTCAAATCCCCTCTAAATCTCCTGCCCCTTACCCTGAATCTATGCCCCCTTGTTATTGACCCCCCTACTAAGGGGAAAAGTTCCTCTTTGTCTACCCTATCTATGCCCCTCATCATTTTGTATACCTCAATCGGGTCCCCCCTCAGCCTTCTTTGCTCCAAGGAAAACAACCCCAGCCTGTTTAGTCTTTCTTCATAGCTGAGGCGCTCCATCCCAGGTAACATCCTGGTGAATCTTCTCTGCACCCTCTCCAAAGCAATCACATCCTTCCTATAGTGAGGCGACCAGAACTGCACACAGTACTCCAGCTGTGGCCTCACCAGCGTTTTGTACAGCTCCATCATAACCTCCCTGCTCTTATATTCTATACCTCGGCTAATGAAGGCAAGTATCCCATATGCCTTTTTAACCACCTTATCTACCTGTTCCGCTGCCTTCAGGGATCTATGTACATGTACACCAAGGTCCCTCTGACCCTCTGTACTTCCTAGGGTCCTACCACTCATTGTGTATTCCCTTGCCTTATTTGTCCGTCCAAAATGCATCACCTCGCACTTTTCAGGGTTATATTCCATTTGCCACTTTTCCGCCCATCTGACCAACCCGTTTATATCGTCCTGTAGCCTGAGGCTTTCCTCCTTGCAATTTACCACCCCACCAATTTTCGTGTCATCTGCGAACTTGCTGATCATACCTTTTACATTCTCATCCAAATCATTTATGTAGATCACAAACAACAAGGGACCCAGCACCGATCCCTGAGGTACCCCACTGGACACAGGCTTCCAGTCACAAAAGCAACCTTCGACCATCACCCTCTGCCTCCTGCCACTCAGCCAGTTTAGGATCCAACGCGCCAAGGCACCCTGGATCCCATGGGCTCTTACCTTCTTGACCAGTCTCCTATGCGGGACTTTGTCAAAGGCTTTACTGAAGTCCATGTAAACCACATCCACAGCATTTCCCTCATCCACCCCTCTAGTCACCCCCTCGAAAAATTCAATCAGATTTGTCAGACATGATTTACCCTTGACAAAGCCATGCTGACTATCCCCGATTAATCCTTGCCTCTCCAAGTGGAGACTAATTTTGTCCCTCAGAATTTTTTCCAATAATTTCCCTACCACAGATGTTAGGCTCCCTGGTTTATCCCTGCTACCCTTCTTGTATAATGGTACTACATTAGCTGTTCTCCAGTCCTCTGGTACATCCCCTGTGGCCAGAGAGGTTCTGAAAATTTGTGTCAGAGCCCCTGCAATCTCCTCCTTTGCCTCCCACAGCAGCCTGGGATACATCTCGTCCGGGCCTGGGGATTTATCCACTTTTTGGCCTGCTAAAACCGCTAGCACCTCCTCCCTCTCGATGCTAATATGTTCAAGTATGTCACAGTCCCCTTGCCCGATTTCTATGTCTGCATCGTCTTTCTCCATAGTGAACACAGATGCAAAAAATTCATTTAAAACCCCGCCTACATCATCTGGCTCTACACACAGACTGCCACTTTGGTCCCTAATGGGCCCTACCCTTTCCCTGGTTATCCTCTTGCCCTTAATATACTTATAAAACATCTTAGGATTTTCCTTTATTTTGCTCGCCAGTGTTATTTCATGGCCCCTCCTCGCCCTCCTAATTTCTTTTTTAAGTATGCCCCTGCACTTTTTATACTCCTAGGGCTTCTTCCGTCTTTAGTCTTTTGTAACTGCCAAAAGCCCCCCTTTTATTTCTAATGCATTTTTGTATATCCCTTGCCATCCAAGGTTCCCTTTGCTTGTTGGTCCCACCCTTGACCTTTACAGGAACATGTTGGCGCTGTACTCTCTCTATTTCCATTAATGACAACTTATGAGAAAATGGGATGAGAAAATAGATTTGTGGCTTTTGCCTAAACAAGTTGGGGAGAAAACATTGTCTTTGTACAAAAGGGAACGGTGCTTTAGCACACATTGAGGTCACATATACTGTATCTCAATCTCTCCTTTAGCAATAATCTTTAGGCAGTTTCATAAAACCAGCAATCAAATGAATGGAAATAAAGGGTTCCAATTATGCAACAAAATAATATGGGGAAAAAACATAAAGCTCCAAAGATGATGACAATGTAGAAAACTATATCCATCAATGTCAGCCATTATTGAAAACATTTACCAGCCAGCAACTCTTGTTTGAAATTTTATCTCGTGCCTGCTACTTCTCTTCGCAGGAAGTTGATGTATATGAAGCAGCTGATGATCTGTGGGAAGTGTGTAGGATTCCAGTGTTAAACTTGAAGTGCACTTTTTGCTTCTGTTCCCACCAGAGGAGTCTTAGCAGTTTTAATATATTAAAAACACTTGGGAGTTCATAATGATGTAAAAGGTTCTAACATAGCTTTAGGATCAAATTTGGAACAAATTTCTCATTTCCATTAAGGCCATGGGTTCCCATGGGGTTCTATTCATATGTACAAAAAAGGTCAAATGGAATGTGCATTTCTGATGTAAAAAATATTAATTGATTCTTTTATTTTATTCTTTGTGATGCCTGTAGGTGGAGTATTTGGAACAACTGCTTCTGTGTGTAGAGATCTTAATTACAGTCTGTGGGAAGCAATGCAGTGAAATCAATCTGCCACTGCTTAAAGTGCTGGTGACCATTGCATCTATAACATCTAACCAAGAACTGAAAAACAAGGTATGACAAAGTGCAAACTTATCCACATCAGTTAGTTAAATAAAGTTCATCTGTAATTTGGCGATTGATTTTTTTTTTTAGAAAGCCAACCATTTCAAAGCCTAAATGAATGGGTTCACTGTCTTGCCGCTTTAATTTTGGGCACATGCTAATTTATAGCTAAAGTTCCATCTCGCAATATGTTTGGCTTTTCTAAATGGTTTTGAGTGGAAGAAATGTTGAATTGATCCCAAGTTTTTAAACCTAATACAAGGTACACTGAAGGGATATAATCCTTTCAAATGGAATAATTCAAAAATAATTTGATCACTAGTCCACAGTAGTTTGTTTCTGTGTGTCTTTTTCCCCCATTTTCTCTCTCGTTCACTCTCATCATTATTTATGCCCTATCTCTATTGCCATCTCTTATCCAACCTGGTTCTGACCCTATAATCGATGGCCTTGTCAGCAAAGGTGCATTAAAATTGCTGCTGGTATTGTGATGTTAAAACAGCGATTGCTTCTGCCCCCCAGCTCGATGGTGTGGTTTTGCTTAGATTTCGAACTTTACTCCACTTTTTATAACTAGTTAAAGGACAGTCGGCATGGATTTAGGAATGAGAGGTCATGTTTGACTAACCTGCCAAAAATTTCCAAGAGATTTCGGTATGGTGGATAGGGTAAATGCAGTTAATATGTAGTTGGATTTTCAGAAAGCTTTTGGCAAGATTCCACATTGCCAATTAATGGCGCTGGTAATGAGTCATTAAATAGGAGGTGAAGTGCAGCGCTGAATCGAAAATTGGCTTTAAAAAATAGGAAATCGAAGGTCACCATCAGTGGGTTATTTTCAGGTTGGAAAGCGGTTATGAGCAGGGTATATCAGGAAGTTGCTGTTGCATCCTTCTGCTATTTTATATATGTCTTGGATGAGGGTATAGGAAGTAAAACTGGCAAGGTGGTAGATGATGCCAAAACAGGAGGCAGGGCAAATGCTGAGTCCCAATTCAGAAAGATTTCGATTTTTTTTTTTTAGCTACACTAGGGGAATAAGTGGCACCTGCAGCTCTTTGCAGAAAAGTGTAAAATAATTAGTGTGGGAGCATGGAGCCTAATTGGAAAGTTTGTGTTAAATGAAACAATGTTATACCGAAAGAGGTCTCTTCTCTGGTGGGTAGATCTCTGAAACAGTGCGAAGATACAGTAGTAAAAGCAAATAAGCAGGTAGGTTGGATTAGCAAGGGATAGAGCACAGATTTAGAGGTTGTAAAATTGCTATACAAAAGGCTTTGAACAGACCCCATCTCAAGTACTGGTCAGTTCTTCTTGCCTCAGGAAATACATTATTGTCTTTGAGAGGTGAGCAATGAAGATCATTGTGGCTATCAGCAACTTAAGTTCTGAGGACAGGTTAAGCAAGTTGGGCTCATTTACTTTGGAAAGGACGACACTTTGAGGTGACCTAATTGAAATTTTCAAGATATGAAAGGAATTGACAAAACTGATCCAAACAAATTGTTCACAATGCCAAGTGGTTAGGACTAAAGAAGGAAATGAAGTGGAACTTTATACCCAAAGGATGATCAAGCTACTGAATAATAATGAAAGGAAGAACTTGCATTTCTATAGCACCTTTCACAGCCTCAGGATGTCCCAAAGCCCTTTACAGCCAATGAAATACCTTTGATGTGTAATCACTGTTGTAATGTAGGAATAAGTTAGTAAGAGAATACTATTGGAATAGTTAGAGGTTCAAAAGACAATTGAATACGTTTCTGGAGGGAGAAGGATTTGAGGGATATGGTGAGAAGGCGGCTAAGTGGGGCACGTCTGTGGCAATGGGACAGCTTGCTTGGGCTCTGGCATTTCCTATTCTTA
Source organism: Somniosus microcephalus (assembly GCF_052327205.1). Classification (NCBI taxonomy): domain Eukaryota; kingdom Metazoa; phylum Chordata; class Chondrichthyes; order Squaliformes; family Somniosidae; genus Somniosus; species Somniosus microcephalus. The sequence continues at coordinate 103,732,912 of NC_140997.1, forward strand.
AAAATTCTCATGTTCCTGAGATGTTTGATGCTATGTTCTTTTAGGCCTCATCAATGAAAATTCAATCCAAGTTAAAGTTGTGCTTAGTAACAAATATAAAGAGAAAAAGTGGCTGTTCTTAAGATTTTCAATACAAGAATAATGCAGAACAAGTGCTGGACACTGCACCCAGAATTGTACATAAGAACATAAGAATTAGGAGCAGGAGTTGGCCATACAGCCCTCGAGCCTGCTCCGCCATTCAGTAAGATCATGGCTGATCTTTGATCTCAACTCCACTTTCCCGCCCGATTCCCCATGAGTCCAAAAATCTATCTATCTCAGCCTTGAATATGCTCAAAGACTCAGCATCCAGAGCCCTCTGGGGTAGAGAATTCCAAAGATTCACAACCCTCTGAGTGAAGAAATTTCTCCTTATCTCAGTCTTAAATGGCCGACCCCTTATCCTGAGACTATGCCCCTAGTTCTAAACTCTCCAGCCAGGGAAAACAACCTCTTGGCATCTATCCTGTCAATCCCCCTCAGAATCTTGTATGTTTCAATGAGATCACCCCTCATTCTTCTAAACTCCAGACAGTATAGGCCCAATCTACTCAATCTCTCCTCATAGGACAACCTCATAGGACTAACAAGGCAAGGGAATACACAATGAATGGTAAGACCCTAGGAAAGACAGAGGATCAGAGGGACCTTGGTGTGCATGTACATAGATCCCTGAAGGCAGCACAACAGGTGGATAAGGTGGTTAAAAAGGCATATGGGATACTTGCCTTCATTAGCCGAGGCATAGAATATAAGAGCAGGGAGGTTATGATGGAGCTGTACAAAACGCTGGTTAGGCCACAGCTGGAATACTGTGTGCCGTTCTGGTCGCCACACTATAGGAAGGATGTGATTGCTTTGGAGAGGGTGCAGAGGAGATTCACCAGGATGTTACCTGGGCTGGAGCGCTTCAGCTATGAAGAAAGACTGGACAGGCTGGGGTTGTTTTCCTTGGAGCAGAGAAGGCTGAGGGGGGACCTGATTGAGGTGTACAAAATTATGAGGGGCATAGATAGGGTGGATAGAAAGGAACTTTTTCCTTTAGTAGAGGGGTCAATAACAAGGGGGCATAGATTCAAGGTAAGGGGCAGGAGGTTTAGAAGGGATTTGAGGAAGAACTTTTTCACCCAGAGGGTGGTTGGAATCTGGAACTCACTGCCTGAAAGGGTGGTAGAGGCAGGAACCCTCACAACATTCAAGAAGCATTTGGATGAGCACGTGAAACGCCATAGCATACAAGGCTACGGGCCAAATGCTGGAAAATGGGATTAGATTAGACAGGGCCCGATGGCTGGCGCGGACGCGATGGGCCGAAGGGCCTCTTTCTGTGCTGTATAACTCTATGACTAACCCTCTCATTCCAGAGATCAATCTAGTGAATTTAATATAATGGTTTTAATAATTCAATGCATAAAGTGCTTTACCCAGACATGTGGATTGGAAATCCTCCATTTCATTAAGATGGTGTATATCATGCATATATTTTATAAGGTTAAGCTTCTTGAGTTAGTTTTCACAAATTTCAAGGTATTTGAAGACTGAAATTGAGCAGGAGTGGCCTCCAGAGTTGCAGCTGTTGGCGATTTGGAATTTCGGTGATTATCTTCTGACAGCGTGCGCAAACTGTCGCAACAATTAATATTTAGGCACCTTAAGTGCTTGCAAATGTTTTTCTTAGTGTCTTTGTGCATGCCATGTGCTGCTTTCTAGTCTAATGAGTGTATTCATGTGCAGGCATTGGAAACATTTCAGAGAACAGATCCTGAGCAATAACTGTTGCTGCTGGTTCCAAAGGCTAATTTAAAAAAAAGTAATGAAGCAAAAGATGTGTTCAGTTTCCATTTACCTTTTTAAGAAAAAAAAGCTGCAGCTATTTTCAACTTGTTCCATTTCCTGATCTGATTGGAGAACGGACAGAATGAATCCGAGTTTTCCTATACGAGGTGAAACACTTTCTGTGTGAGAGGGAGTCTGACTTTTTTTTGATCAAGTTACTTTTTAGGGAGACACTTGAGCAGAGGCAAAAAAATGGTAGAAGTACACCTACAGATTCTCTTTACCCTTTTCTTGGGCGCTCCTGTGCAGTGCACCATTTGCCGGCAGAAAGAACAGACAGCTGAAAAGTTTAAGGGGACTCTGCAAATACAGCCCAGTAACCAGCCATTGAAGTAGTCTGCAGGATTGGGCCGAGGCACCTCCAATGTTCTTTCCTTCCCTGTGGAGAAGTGGCTGGTCTCCACTTTGTGCCATTCTCCATATATTGACCTGCGTAGAATTGCGGGTTTGAACCTTTACCCTGCCACTTTGTGATGCAGCTCAGTAAGTACCAGTGTGCTCTGTCACCTTGGTGGCAATGCACTTGTTTCACTTGTGTGGTGAGAATCTTGAAAAATATATTGGGAATAATAATTTTCACCTCCTGCATAATGAGCTTGCGATAAATTGTACCACTTTTTCCTCAAATCAATGAAAAACTATGCATCCTTTTGAAGTGTCACACCAAAGTGTCTATTCATACAGGAGCCTTAGATTGACTTAGTCAATAGGAGGTAAGGGCTTGTCTACCTTAATTGCTCAGATGCTGAATTGCTTTTGTAGCCCTCAAAATGTACCAACATTCTCAGATAACATTCTCAGAAGTGAATTTCTTTGTGTGACGCTAAGAGTTAGCACATAATCATTTGAACACTTGAACCTGGCTTTGAATCCAGCCCAGATAAGTGGTGTGAAAGGCTGTCAGTGTCCCATGTGAAATGGGTTTGGGGCAGTCTCAATCAAATTCCTAATCGGCATGGTTCCACAGCACAAATCAGCCCCACTCCCCTTCCTTCCTCTTTCCCTCCACACACACACATGTGATTTTGCACTCATTGCCCTTTTCATTTAGAAAGAAGAAAGACTTGCATTTATATCTCGCCTTTCACGACCTACCGAACGTCCCTAAGCGCTTTACAGCCAATGAAGTATTTTTGAAGTGGAGTCACTGTTGTAATGTAGGGAAACGTGGCAGCCAATTTGCGCACAGCAAGCTCCCACAAACAGAAATGTGATAATGACCATATCATTTGTTTTAGTGATGTTGTTTGAGCGATAAATATTGGCCCTGACACCGAGGAGAACTCCCCTGCTCTTCTTCAAAATAGTGCCATGGGATCTGAAAGACAGCACCCGTGACAGTGCAGCACTCCCTCAGTACTGGCACTGAGAGTGTCGGCCTAGATTTTGTGCTCGAGTCTCTGGAGTGGGACTTGAACACACAACCTTCTGTTTCAGAGGCAAGAGTTCTACCACTGAGCCATGGCTGAAAGGATAGCTTATGTTGGAACAAGATAGAAATTGCACCCTGGCACAGTGGCAGGAGTGCTGGTTTATGATCTCTTGTTGATTAGAATTAAAGAAATTTGCACGAATCACAGGATGTTTTAATCCTACACACAATTGTGAGTAAATCAAAGGGTTGAAAAAAGCTGAGAATCTCAGGACTTTGGAAGCACACTTTTGCACCCAGTTTTAATCCAGTCTATAATGATGAGATGGGAGTCTGTTCTCTGTACCCGTTTGTAAGGGGTCGTATGTGAAATAATTTTGGGCAGTCTCCATCCGTTTCCTAATGGGAACAAGGCCACAGCACGAAACTTTCCGTAATTACCCACAAATTGGCAATCTGTCTCTGAAAAGCTGCGAGGATGGATGGTGTGGGAAATGGAAGCATTAAATTGGTGCAGGAGTTGGTGAGCATTGTGTGGCTTGGAGTTGAGGCACACTACTAGAAAAGAACTGAGGGGGTTTTACGCTTCATGTAGCAATATGGTATCTGTCACAGGAGTGTTTCATGCCGACAAAAGACGCATAAAGTTTTTTTTTTAAATATCCATTTCGAATGTACTGTACCTTAATGAGCACAAAATTCCTCCTTACATGAATTACGGTAATAGTAAAATCTCACATTTTACATTAGTTTAATATGCAGATAAAACCTTGAGGCTAAAGGGATCAAGGGATATGGGGAGAAGGCAGGGACAAGGTACTGAATTTGGATGATCAGCCATGATCTCATTGAATGGCAGAGCAGGCTCGAAGGGCCGAATGGCCTACTCCTGCTCCTATCTTCTATGTTTCTATGTTTTCCAGATCTGTTCTATGTAAATGTGTTTTAAGCTATTAATTGATTGGAACCACAGCCTTTTTATTTGCAGCAGGAACTGTATACAGTGGACAAAAGCAAAATACTCCAGATGCTGGAAATCTGAAATAAAAATAGAAAATGCTGGAAACACTCAGCAGGTCAGGCAGCATCTGTAGAGAGAGAACAGAGTTAACGTTTCAGGTCGATTTCGTCAGAACTAGAAAAAGTTAGAGACGTAACAGGTTATAAGCAAGTGTAGGGGCAGGGAAAGGGAGAAGGAGAGGAAAGAACAAAGGGAAGACCCGTGATAGGGCGGAAGGCAGGAGAGATCAAAAGGCAAAAGGAGATGGTAATGGGACAAGTTAAGAAACAAAAGATGACTAGATGAGGTGTAAATGGCAATGGCAAAATCAACAGCTGCCATGTGAGAGAGGAAAAAAAAAATAGGGGCCGAGGTTATGGTCTGAAATTGTTGAACTCGATGTTGAGTCCAGAAGGCTGTAAAGTGCCTAATCGAAAGATGAGGTGCTGTTTCTCGAGCTTATGTTGAGCTTTGTTGGAACATTGCAAGAGGCCGAGGACGGAGAGATCAGAGTGGGAGTGGAGCGGAGAATTAAAGTGACAGGCGACCGGAAACTCAGGATCACGCTTACGGACTGAACGAGGTGTTCTGCAAAGCGGTCACCCAATCTGTGTTTGGTCTCCCCAATGTAGAGGAGACCGCATCGTGAGCAGCGAATACAGTATAGTAAATTGCAAGAAGTACAATTGGAGATGGGCATAGGCCAATGGTCTCTACTTACACTGTCTTATGTTCATTAATAAATAGACATTCTTATTATGAACACAGCTAGCTTTTGCTAGACACTTTTATTGAGCACGTGGACTAGGTACAGTATCTGTAGAGGCTTCCATCTTGACTGCTGCCTTGTGGGTAGCCTAGTGCCTCATGGGTAATGTAGTCTTAATATACATACAGCTGAGTAGTGTAGTCTTATACATACAGCTATATACAGCTCTACGGCTCCACCTAGTGTCCACTATAGAATGACATGTTATTGATCATTACACACTGGACCCAATCTGTCTGGGCAATTGCACTATATAGAATCATAAAGCACAGGAGGAGGCCATTCGGCCCTCCGTGCCTCTGCCAGCTCTTTGAAAAAGCTATCCAATTAGTCCCACTCCCCTGCACTTTCCCCGTAGCCCTGCAAATCTTTCCTTTGAGTGTGTGTGTTTTGAATGTTACTATTGAATCTTCTTCCACTACCCTTTCAGGCAGCGTATTAAAGTAACAAACCAAATATTTATGCAAGATTCATTGTGTTACCCCAACGGGTTTTATCAGTTTGTCTGGGTAAACCGTACCTCATGCAGGTCTAAGTTTGTTTTCTGTACTGCCTCCTCTACCCTCTGCTGCTGTCCAATAACAATTCAGTTTGATGCAGGATTGGATCTCCATCAAAACCTCTTTACTTGTCTGCTGACTGCGCAACTATCAAACTAAGGAGCTTTGGCATTGTTGGTTCGAGCACTGCAACCTGAGGGGCCCGTTTGTTTGCCTGCAACAGACATCAGATATACTGGACAAATTGGGTCTGCACGGATGAGTCGACTCTAAACGGTCTACACTGTCGTAGCTAGTTGTTTATGCCATTATAGTGAGATGCTGTTCTTTTACATGTTGCACAATGAAACCTGTGAACTGGTTGCAGGTAGAGAAGACCTTGGCTTCCCTCGCTGCAGCACAGAACTTGGATACATTTTTGGACCTGTATCGACAACATATAAGTCAGCTGATTGGATGGGTGGCTGACACGCAGCACCAGTGGACAAACTACTCTGTGCAGCACCAGCAGTTTGAAACTATTATTACTCAATCGGGTAAGGAGGATAAATTGTGTCGCTCAGTCTGATTTTACATAGCTGCCATCTTATGCCTAAATATCCTTGTTAAATGTTTTGCATATGAAGTTTTCTGCATACCTGAGGACTATCACTGTGATAAGTTTCAGAATATCAAGGCCTATCTGTATTTAAACCACTGTACAGTGGAACTTCTATTATCTGCACCCCAATTATTCACCTACCCAACTGTCTGCCAAATATATGGGGCAGGGGTATGGGGCCAAGCTTAATTTCCCAGTCTGCTAACTCCAATCTTCTCCTGTCTGGTATAAATCAAAATCGCAGCCAAGAAAGATTCCGCTCAGTTTGTGTTCCACTTTGTCCTCAGTCCCCCACCGAGGGTCCATGCATGTAAGACCAAACTTTGGGGTCACTCAAATACCCTGCAGTTTCCACTATCCATCACGGATGCGCCTTCCATCATGGTAGATAATGGCCGCTCACTTCCATTTCATTTTCCCCCAGAATCCTAAGCAATTTTTTCAAACAAATCCAACTGTTAACCTCTCTCAATGAAGCTTTATTTTTCAGTTCTTTTATCACTTCGGTTGCACATATCTACAACTTGATCCTAATAGAGCAGCTGGTTTATTTTAATTTAGTATGTTTTCCAATTGAATAAATCTGTTCAGATATGAACAAAGTGAGCTTGTAATTGTACTGCTGTAATAAGGCATTTAAAATGGGCTGTCGCTCTGCTCACAGTCTTGTGTATCTATCTATCATATATATATAATATATATATATATATATAAACGGATCGTTCTGTCTGTCTGTCTGTCCTCACGTGTGCGTCTGTCCGGCTATGCGCTCGAAGGTTATAGAGCGTACCTACGCGCGCGTTACCTCCAAAGAAAGCTTACGCTTCCGGGACGGTCGTAAGCATTTTTACTTTTCGGTCGGACGAAAATTGTTCGCGCCTTATGCAAAAAACCTTCAAAATTAAACTCAGTATCTGCTACTTAGCATTGATTGACTGACGTCAAGGTTCGACCAATCCTGTGCCGTCACGATTGACCAATCCTACAGTACAGTCCCCTGATGGTTGGCCAATCGGTGTGTGTGTGTGGGCGGGACTAATCGTTTTCATCTCAGGGATGTGCCAGCCATTGTTT
>NC_140997.1:103740605-103797093 GCF_052327205.1 Somniosus microcephalus
CCCCCGATGTCCTGAGCCCCGCCCCCGATGTCCCGAGCCCCGCCCCCCGATGTGTTGAGCCCCGATCTCCCAAGCGCCGATCTCCCGAGGCCCGATCTCCCGAGCCTCGCCCCCCCCGATCTCCCAAGCCCCACCCCCCCGATCTCCCGAGCCCCGCCCCCCGATCGCCCGAGCCCCGCCCCCCCGATCTCCCGAGCCCCGCCCCCCCGATCTCCGCCCCCCGATGTCCCAAGCCTCGCCTCCTGATGTCCCGAGCCCCGCCCCCCGATGTCCCGAGCCCCGCCCTCCCGAGGCCCGATCTGCCGAGCCCCACCCCCCGATGTCCCAAGCCCCGCCCCCCGATGTCCCGAAGCCCGCCCCCGGATGTCCCGAGCCCCGCCCCCCGATGTCCCGAGCCCCGCCCCCGATGTCCTGAGCCCCGATCTCCCGAGCGCCGATCTCCCGAGGCCCGATCTCCCGAGCCTCGCCCCCCCGATCTCCCGAGCCCCGCCCCCCCCGATCTCCCGAGCCCCGCCCCCCGATCTCCCGAGCCCCGCCCCCCGATCTCCCGAGCCCCGCCCCCCGATCTGCCGAGCCCCGCCCCCACCGATCTCCCGAGCCCCGCCCCCCGATCTCCCGAGCCCCGCCCCCCGATGTCCCGAGCCTCACCTCCTGATGTCCCGAGCCCCGCCCCCCGATGTCCCGAGCCCCGCCCTCCCGAGGCCCGATCTCCCGAGCCCCGCCCCCCGATGTCCCGAGCCCCGCCCCCCGATGTCCCGAAGCCCGCCCCCCGATGTCCCAAGCCCCGCCCCCTGATGTCCCGAGCCCCGCCCCCGATGTCCCGAGGCCCGATCTCCCGAGCCTCGCCCCCCCGATCTCCCGAGCCCCGCCCCCCCCGATCTCCCGAGCCCCGCCCCCGATCTCCCGAGCCCCGCCCCCCCGATCTCCCGAGCCCCGCCCCCCCCGATCTGCCGAGCCCCCGCCCCCCCGATCTGCCGAGCCCCCGCCCCCCACCGATCTCCCGAGCCCCGCCCCCCCGATCTGCCGAGCCCCGCCCCCCCGATCTCCCGAGCCCCGCCCCCCCACGATCTTCCGAGGCTCCTCCCCGATCTCCTGAGCCCCGCCCCCCCAATCTCCCGAGCCCCCGCCCCCCCGATCGCCGGAGCCCCGCCCCCCCGATCTCCCGAGCCCCGCCCCCACGATCTCCCGAGCCCCGCCCCCCCATCTCCCGCACCCCGCCCCCCTGATCTCCTGAGGCTCGCCCCCCCGATCTCCCGAGGCTCGCCCCCCCACCCCGATCTCCCGAGGCTCGACCCCCCTGATCTCCCGAGGCTCGCCCCGCCCCCCCCGATCTCCCGAAGCTCGCCCCCCCTCGATCTCCCGAGGCTCGCCCCCCTCCCCCGATCTCCCGAGGCTCGCCCCCCCACCCCGATCTCCAGAGGCCCGATCTCCCGAGCCCTGCCCCCCCGCCCGAGCCGGCATCAAGAGCAGAGAGACGCTGCCACGCAACCTACCGCGTGAGGCCCGGCCGGACTAGTCGCGCGCGCTGACTCCTGCCCCACCCGCCTTTACTAAGATGGTGGCGATAGCGACGCTTGGCTGAGGCCCGCCCCCCTCCAGCCTTCACAAAGATGGCGGCGATCGGGAGCCGCTTGTTGACTGGGGCCGGGAGGTGCCTAGCTCGGGCATGGGTGCGGAGGAGAGGCTTCGGCTTCGAGGCCTACAAAAACGGTGAAAGGTAGGAAAATTATAGAGGTTAGAGAAAAGATGTACAAATTAATTGACTTTTTTAAAAAACAATTTGTGTTTTAAAAGCAACTTTTTTTTGCTGGAAATGTATATTTGGAAAGAAAGACGCAGAAAGCGGGAAAAAGATGGAAGCAAGATGGCGGCTACTCACCTCGGCCCGCCCACACACGACCGTTAGGTCACCAAAGTGTAGGATTGGTCAATCGTCCCATCACTCGACTGTAGGAGCACCCGCCCGCACGTGCCAGGAACCCGGCGTACGATTGGTCAACCTCGACGTCACTCTATCGCTAATGAGCGGATAATGAGATGCTAATGAGCGGAATTTTGAACGTTTTTTGGATACCGCGGGTGCAATTTTTGTCCGGCCGAAACGTAAATATGCTTACGACCGTTTTGGAATGGTAAGCTTTCTTTTGATGTAATGCACGCGTAGGTACGCTCTATAACTTTCGAGTGCATAGCCGGACAGACGCACACCGAAGGACAGACAGACAGACAGACAGACAGACAGATCGATCCGTTTATATATATATAGATAGATAGATAGATAGATTAAGGGCAAGAGGATAACCAGGGAAAGAGTAGGGCCCATTAGGGACCAAAATGGCAATCTGTGTGTAGAGCCGGAAGATGTGGGTGAGGTTTTAAATTAATATTTTGCATCTGTGTTCACTATGGAGAAGGACGATATAGGCATAGAAATCAGGCAGGGGGATTGTGATATACTTGAACAAATTAGTATTGAGAGAGAGGAGGTACTAGCAGTTTTAGCAGGCTTAAAAGAGGATAAATCCCCAGGCCCAGACGAGATGTATCCCAGGCTGCGGTGTGAGGCAAGGGACGAGATTGCAGGGGCTTTGACACAATTCAGAACCTCTCTGGCCATAGGGAAGGTGCCAGAGGACTGGAGGACAGCTAATGTAGTACCATTATTCAAGAAGGGTAGTAGGGATAAACCAGGGAATTACAGGCCAGTGAGCCTAACATCAGTTGTAGGGAAATTATTGGAAAAAATTCTGAGGGACAGAATTAGTCTTCACTTGGAGAGGCAAGGATTAATCAAGGATAGTCAGCGTGGCTTTGTCAGGGGGAGATCATGTCTAACCAATTTGATTGAATTTTTTGAGGGGGTGACTAGGTGTGTGGATGAGGGTAGTGCAGTTGATGGAGTGTACATGGACTTCAGTAAGGCTTTTGACAAAGTCCCGCATGGGAGACTGGTCAAGAAGGATCCATGGGATCCAGGGCAATTTGGCACATTGGATTCAAAATTGGCTTAGTGGCAGGAGGCAGAGGGTGATGGTCAAAGGTTGTTTTTGTGACTGGAAGCCTGTGTCCAGTGGTGTAACGCAGGGATCGGTGCTGGGGTCCTTTGTTGTTTGTAGTGTACATTAATGATTTAGATATGAATGTAGGAGGTATGATCAGTAAGTTCGCAGATGACATGAAAATTGGTGGAGTGGGAAATAGCAAGGAGGGAAGCCTCAGGCTACAGGATGATATAGACGGGTTGGTCAGATGGGCAGAACAGTGGCAAATGGAATTTAACCCTGAAAAGTGTGAGGTGATGCATTTTGGGAGGACTAACAAGGCAAGGGAATACACAATGAATGGTAGGATCCTAGAAGGACAGAGGATCAGAGGGACCTTGGTGTGCATGTACATAGATCCCTGAAGGCAGCAGGACAGGTAGATAAGGTGGTTAAAAGGCATATGGGATACTTGCCTTCATTAGCCGAGGCATAGAATATAAGAGCAGGAGGTTATGATGGAGCTGTACAAAACGCTAGTTAGGCCACAGCTGGAATACTGTGTGCAGTTCTGGTCGCCACACTATAGGAAGGCTATGATTGCATTGGAGGGGGTGCAGAGGAGATTCACCAGGATGTTACCTGGGCTAGAGCGCTTCAGCTATGAAGAGAGACTAGACAGGCTGGGGTTGTTTTCCTTAGAGCAGAGAAGGCTGAGGGGGGACCTGATTGAGGTGTACAAAATTATGAGGGGCATAGATAGGGTAGACAGAAAGGAACTTTTCCCCTTAGTAGAGGGGTCAATAACCAGGGGGCATAGTTTCATGGTAAGGGGCAGGAGGGTTAGAGGGGATTTGAGGAAAATCTTTTTCACCCAGAGGGTGGTTGGAATCTGGAACTCACTGCCTGAAAGGGTGGTAGAGGCAGGAACCCTCACAACATTCAAGAAGCATTTAGATGAGCACTTGAAATGCCATAGCATACAAGGCTACGGACCAAGTGCTGCAAAATGGGATTAGAATAGATAGGGCTTGATGGCCGGCGCGGACACGATGGGCTGAAGGGCCTCTTTCTGTGCTGTATAAATCTATGACTCTATTGGGGGATGGGGAGGGGGAGGGGATAGGGGAGGGGGAGGAGGGGAGGGGGAGGAGAGGGAGGGGAAAGGAGGGGAGGAGGGGAGTTGAGAGGAGGGGAGGCGAGGGGGAGGAGGAGGAGGGGAGGGGGAGGGGAGTGCGGAGGGGAGGGGGAGGGGAGGGGAGGGGAGAGGGAAGTGGGAGGGGAAGTGGGGAGGGGAGGGAACAGTTCCCATGGATTGGAGAGTAGCTAATGTAACCCCACTATTTAAAAAAAGGTGGTAGAGAAAAAACGGGGAATTATTGACCGGTAAGCCTGACATCGGTAGTGGGGAAAATGCTAGAGTCCATTATTATAAAATATGTAATAGCAGAGCACTTGGAAAACATTGACAGGATCGGACAAAACAACATGGATTTACAAAAGGTAAATCATGCTTGACAAATCTACTGGAATTTTTTGAGGATTCAACTGGTAGAATAGATAAGGGAGAACCAGTGGATGTGGTGTATTTGGACTTTCAGAAGGGTTTCAATAAGGTCCCACTTAAGAGATGAGCGTGCAAAGTTAAAGCACATGGGATTGGGGGTAAGGTACTGACTTGGATAGAAAACTGGTTGGCAGACAGGAAGCAAAGAGTTGGAATAAATAGGTCTTTTTCCGAGTGGAAGGCAGTGGGGTACCGCAGGGATCGGTACTAGGACTCCAGTTAGTCACAATATATATAAATGATCTAGACGAGGGAACTAGATGTAATATCTCCAAGTTTGCAGATGACACAAAGCTGGGTGGGCGTGTGTGCTGTGAGGAGGATGCAGAGAAATTCCAGTACGATTCGGACAGGTTGGGCAATTGGGTAGATGCATGGCAGATGCAGTATAATGTGGATAAATGCAAGGTTATCCACTTTGGTGGCAAAAACAGGGAGGCAGATTATTACCTGAACGGCAATAGATTGGGAAAAGGGGAAGTGCAACTGTAATGTACCTTTAAGTGGGGGGGGGAACTACTTTCTACAGCTCATGTATACTGTAGTACCGGCAGTGACCACACCTGTCTATAATGCTGAGTAGTAATCTGTTGTTTCAGTTGCAGTTTGAACCACGTTGAGTAAACACCTGTTGTACCGTTCTCTGCAGTCCTTTTCTTATTATTACACGGATGTAACAGTGGCGACGAGCAAGTTCGAACCTACCTGCAACTCTGTATCACCTCCCAGGGATTCGCTCCTGGAGAACAGTGGAAGAAGGTCGAGTCCAGAAGCACGGGCGTCGACCACGGGCAACCGCCCAGTCATCCAGCGGAGATTTGAGCATCGCAGGGGAGGCTGTTGAGAGCCAGGCTTGGCTTTCCAGTCACGGTGGTCCAGCGAAATGGGCTCACAACAGGTACTGCGCAGACCCTTCCCGGACAGCGGCGGGCTAGAGCCCGACCGGGCGGCAAAGAAAAAGGCCGAGTAGCGTCGACGGGGGAGAGAGAGAGGGCAGAGTGCACAGGGCGCAGCCGGTGTTCAGGACCGAGCGGCGTCAATAGGGGAGAGAGATGAGAGAGAGCAGAGCGCAGCCGGTGTTCAAGGGCCGAGCAGCGTCAACGGGGGAGAGAGCTGAGAAAGAGCAGAGCGCAGCTGGTGTTCAAGGGCCAAGCAGCATCAACAAGGGAGAGTGGCGCGCAGGAAAACGCGAGGCGCTGCCATTGCCACGAGGACCGCAGAGAGCGGCGTTGGCAGCAGCGCAGGAGCAGCACACGAAACGCACAGGGCGTCGCCATTTGCCACGAGGACCGCCGAGAGCGGCGTTGGCAGCAGCGCGGGAGACGCCATTTTAAGTCACAGCGGGGAAGAAAGGAAAGCGCGGGAGATGCCATTTTAAGCCAGTCTAACCACACCCAAAAATGCCGAAGAGTGGCAGTATCACAGCGTTCGACAATGAAGTCAAAGATCGGACGACATATGTCGAACGCATAGAAGTATACTGCAAGGCGAATGAAGTGCCAGATGACAAGAAAGCGCTGGTATTGTTGAATTCAATGGGTGCAAAAACGTATGGCTTACTACGAAACCTAGTAACCCCAGAGAAGCCAGTAGAAAAGGATTTTGAAAACACAGTGTCAATCCTACAGGACCACTTAAACCCCACACCGCTGCTGATAACAGAAAGATTTAAGTTTCACAAAAGGAACCAGCATAAAGATGAAAGTAATGCTGAGTATTTAACGGAACTGCGCAAGCTATCGAAACACTGCCAGTTTGGAACGGGACTAGCAGATACCTTAAGGGACAAGTTTGTGTGTGAGCTTCAAAGTGAAGGAACCCAGAAACGGCTTTTATCTGAAAAGGACCTTACGCTGGAAAAGGCTTTCAGCATTGCGGTATCATATGAAGCAGCAGCACGGGGCGCTGCAGAGATACAACAGAGACCGCAAGAATATGGCACAAACGAAATGTCATATGGAACAGAGAAGTGCTATTGCTGCGGCAGAACAACACACGACCAGAATGATTGCTGGTTCAAAGACAAAGTGTGCAGACAGTGTGGAAAAGTAGGACACATAGCACGAGTCTGCAGGTCGGGAAAGAAAACCAGCAATAAGAAACCGACCAAAGGGAAGTACAAGAAGGTACATAAGATAACGGAGAATAGTTCAGACGAACAAAAGAGTGATAATGACTCCAAAAGCAGGGAACTGAGTTGTCTGAAACTACATAATGTGATCACAACGGAGGATCACCGAACCATTTGGGTCACTCTCAAGATAGCAGGAGTCCAGGTAAAGATGGAATTGGACACAGGATCAGCTCTAACAGTCATAAACCGATGGGACTACGAGCGGCTATTCTCACACATACCCTTGAGAGACACAAAAATTATTTTGAAGACGTACACGGGGCAAAAAGTCTACCCCAAAGGAAAAATAAGGGTGACCGTTATATATAACGGTAAGGAAACACCAAAACCAGACCTGTATGTATTGCAAGATGGAGGACCACCATTACAGGGACATGAATGGATCCGGAAAATACAACTGGATTGGCATTCCATACAGGCACTGACTGTGGCTGACAAAAAGGATGACGACGTCACACCTGGTCGACTGTCAAAGATCCTAACTGACGCGAAAGAAGTATTCCAGCAAGGACTCTGAACACTAAAAGGCATGACAGCAACGATTAAAATTGAAGAAAACGCAAGCCCAAAATTTTTTAAGGCCAGACAGGTACCTTATGCGATCCGCCCAGCCGTCGAAGCAGAGCTGGAGAGTCTGGAATATTCAGGTGCACTGTCCAAGGTAGACTGGAGCGAGTGGGCTACACCCATCATCCCTGTGATGAAAAAGTCGCTGAGCAGCACGCCTGGGGAACCAAGGAAGGTTCGCATCTGTGGGGACTTTAAGGTAACAGTGAACCCGGTCCTTCACACCGTACAATATCCACTTCCGCGGATTGAAGATATTTTCGCCTCGCTATCTGGAGGGAAACGCTTCACTAAGATTGATCTGGCCCAGGCGTATCTGCAAATGGAGGTAGAAGAAGCATCAAAAAAATACCTCACAATCAACACCCATAAAGGTCTCTACCAATACAACCGGCTGGTATTCGGGGTAGCATCAGCTCCGGCTATTTGGCAGAGGGCAATGGAACAAGTCCTGCAAGGGATCCCAGGGACCCAGTGTTATTTGGACGACGTCCTGGTCACGGGCGAAAATGACAGTGATCACCTTGCCAACCTGGAGCAGGTGCTCACTAGATTGCAGGAATATGGGCTCCGAGCTAACCGCCCCAAATGCGAGTTTTTTTAGAAAACAGATCTCGTATTGTGGCCACGTTATCGATAAAGAGGGGTTACATAAGTCCCCAGAGAAGATTGAGGCAGTAGTCAAGGCTCCAGCACCGGAAAATGTGTCACAACTGAGGTCGTTCCTCGGGCTGGTAAACTACTACCATAAGTTCTTGCCAAATTTGACTACAATACTACACCCACTGAACACCCTACTGCAAACTGGGGTGCCATGGAAGTGGAATGACGAATGTAGACGAGCTTTCCAGAAGAGCAAAACACTAATCACATCGAAAGAGGTATTGGCCCATTACAACCCAGCATTACCAATTCGGTTGGCTTGTGATGCGTCACCCTACGGCATTGGAGCGGTGCTGTCGCACAAATTCTCGGACGGCTCAGAGAGGGCAATAGCCTTTGCGTCACGATCACTAACCTCAGCCGAGCGTAACTACGCCCAGATTGACAGGGAGGCACTCAGCCTAGTGTGGGGAGTGAAAAAGTTCAATCACTATCTGCACGGGCAGAAATTCACCTTGCTGACTGATCACCAGCCTCTTGTCTCCATTTTTAATCCGAAGAAGGGCGTTCCGGTGATGACTGCGCAACGACTACAAAGATGGTCACTTTTTCTAGGGGCGCACCACTATGAGATTGAATATAAGGGCACGAAACAGCATGGAAATGCTGATGGGCTATCATGCCTGCCACTGTCTACTGCGGAGGAAGCACCAGAAGTGGATCCTGTCGAAATATTCCATTCGACTATAGTTGAATACCTACCGGTAACTAACGCTTGTATCGAAAAGGAAACCCGAAATGACCCGACACTGTCTCAGGTATATGATTTGATGGTGAAGGGATGGCCAGCATATGGCGACTCACTGTTGCCAGCATTCTCGACAAGGAGTGAACAGGTGTCAGTGTGTCGGGGGACCTTGATGTCTGGATCCCGAGTGGAAATTCCACCCAAGTTAAGGGAGAGAGTGCTCAATGAGCTTCATGAGGGTCATCTGGGAGGGGTAAAAATGAAAAGCCTAGCCAGGTGGCCGGGAATCGATAAACAAATCGAGGACCTGACCAAGAGCTGCTCAGGATGCCAGAAAGTCCAAAATGCACCACCACAGGCCCCTCTACACCCATGGGAGTGGCCCTCATCTCCATGGCAACGGGTGCATATTGATTTTGCTGGTCCATTCATGGACTCAATGTTTTTAATAGTCGTGGATGCGCACTCAAAATGGCCTGAGGTGATCAAAATGTCCTCCACCACCACGGAGAAAACTATTGCAGTCCTACGGACCATTTTTGCCAGGAATGGCTTGCCAGAACAGATTTGCTTCGACAACGGACCACAGTTTGTGTCCGAAGAGTTCCGGAGGTTCTTGAAAAAGAATGGGGTAAGGCATTACACATCCGCCCCGTATCATCCAGCCACAAATGGATTGGCTGAGAGGTTTGTACAAACCTTTAAGAAGGCAATAAAGGCTATGTACAATGACAACATTCCGCTGCAGCACAAGGTGGACAATTGACACATGCAGTCACCAACCAGGCCCCAACCATGATGTTCTTTAACCGAAGGTTAAGATCGCGCCTGGATTTGCTCAGACCAAACGTACGAAGAGATGTTGAGAGTAAGCAATTCCAGCACATCCATGAGAAGCCAACAAGGAGCTTCAATGTAGGGCAACCAGTCTTGGCCCGCGACTACCGAACAGAAAAATGGCAGCCAGGAATGATATGCACACGGCAGGGCCCACTCATGTACACAGTGGTCGTTGGGGAGAGCATCGTGAGACGCCATGCTGACCAGATCCTAGAGTCACAGGAACAAGTCAACCCCATGCCTCGCCCATACGTACCTGGTGATGAATCTGACGTACAGGTAGCATCTACCCCTGAAACAGTAGCATCGGAAGCTGATGAACCAACCGACGACAGGGGGCCAGAATCGCCTCCGCACCAAGAGCAAGACAGAAAGGCGCTATCCAGAAAGGATCAGGAAGCCTCCCCAAAGACTGAATTTATAAATAGACTATTTCAGCTAATGTTGCATGTTAAAAGTGTTAATTGTAATTAGTTTTATATTTAATTGTTAAATGAGTGTTATGGTACTGTTAATCTAAAAGGGGAGGAATTGTAATGTATGTACCTTTAAGGGGGGAAACTACTTTCTACAGCTCATGTATACTGTAGTACCGGCAGTGACCACACCTGTATATAACGTTGAGTAGTAATCTGTTGTTTCAGTTGCAGTTTGAACCACGTTGAGTAAACACCTGTTGTACCGTTCTCTGCAGTCCTTTTCTTATTATTACACGGACGTAACAGTAACGAGACCTGGGTGTCCTTGTGCACCAGTCGCTGAAGGTAAGCATGCAGGTGCAGCAGGCGGTTAAGAAGGCAAATGGTATGCTGGCCTTCGTAGCGAGAGGATTCGAGTACAGGAGCAAGGATGTCTTGCTGCAGTTGTACGGGGCCTTGGTGAGACCACACTTTGAGTATTGTGTGCAGTTTTGGTCACCTTATCTGAGGAAGGATGTTCTTGCCATGGAGGGAGTGCAGCGAAGATTCACCAGACTGATACCTGGGATGGCAGGAATGACGTATGAAGAGCGATTGGGTCGATTAGGCTTATATTCGCTAGAGTTTAGAAGAATGAGAGGGGATCTCATTGAAACTTATAAAATTCTAACAGGACTAGACAGACTAGATGCAGGAAGGCTGTTCCCGATGGCGGGGGAGTCCAGAAGCAGGGGTCACAGTCTAAGGATAAGGGGTTCTTATCAGCCATTTAGGACTGAGATGAGGAGTAATTTCTTCACCCAGAGAGTGGTGAACCTATGGAATTCTCTACCACAGGCGACAGTTGAGGCCAATTAATTAAATATACTCAAGAAGGAGTTAGATATAGAAACATAGAAACATAGAAGATAGGAGCAGGAGTAGGCCATTTGGCCCCTCGAGCCCGCTCCGCCATTCAATGCGATCATGGCTGATCATCCAAATTCAGTACCCTGTCCCTGCCTTCTCCCCATATCCCTTGATCCCTTTAGCCTTAAGAAATATATCCAACTCCTTCTTGAATATATTTAATTATATATTTCTTAAGGCTAAGGGATCAAGGGATATGGGGCGAAAGCAGGGACAGAGTACTGAATTTGGATGATCAGCCATGATCGCATTGAATGGCGGAGCAGGCTCGAGAGGCCGAATGGCCTACTCCTGCTCCTATCTTCTATGTTTCTATGTTTCTATGAGGGGAGGAGGGAGGGGAGGAGCGGAGGGGAGGAGAGGGGAGTGGTGAGGTGTGGAGGAAAGTAGGAGCAGGCTAATGAGAAGGATAAACAGCGGCACAGACCTGTTGTGCTGAATGGCCTGTTTCTGTGTGTAAATTCAATGTAATTCTATGTACATGGCCTCAGATATGCTTCCACTGGTATTGCAATTCCATGCATAAGATATACATTAGATACACAGTCATCTCAATATGGGAGATCACAATATAAATATTGGTATCTGACTCAGCTTATGTGAAACCTTGGGGTGATTTGCGAGTTTGGGGCAGCTCCTGGTTTGGTGATTGACTCTGCACACTCATTCTGTGTGATGTTCACAAATGAGGATTGATTGGGTGGGAATCAGTCCAGGTCTAAGAACAGAAGAATTAGGAGCAGGAGTCGGCCATACGGCCCCTCGAGCCTGCTCCGCCATTCAATAAGATCATGGCTGATAATCGACCTCAACTCCACTTTCCCGCTCGATCTCCATATCCCTTGATTCCCCTAGAGTCCAAAAATCTATCTATTTTAGCCTTGAATATACTCAAAGACTCAGCATCCATAGCCCTCTGGGGCAGAGAATTCCAAAGATTCACCGCTCTCTGAGAAATAGTCTGTAATTGACGACATCGGGAAGTTGCGTGTTTAGTGCGTACTGCAAGCAAATTCATAATACATGCAAATTTTTACAAATGAGATGCGCAAAGGAAAGTGGGGAAGAGCTAAAAGAAATGAAAAGGCCTGGCCTGCACCAATACCAAACTCTCCGCTCCCAGTAGGACTGGTAGTGATCAAATCCCTCCAGATGATCATTTTACAGAAAACAATGCCTTAAGTTCACTTTATTTGGCAAATACTATCATTGTGCTATATACCACAGATATACCACTTTGGATATTGTTGGGGAGGATGGCTTATCGGGGGAAAGCAGCAGCAACCAACTTCCTGGCACCATGGGTGGTCCTGCTGTGCAGGACGGGAGGAAAAAGAGCGGGAGAGCTATAGTGATAGGGGATTCTATTGTAAGGGGAATAGATAGGCATTACTGCGGCCGCTAACGAGACTCCAGGATAGTATGTTGCCTCCCTGGTGCAAGGGTCAAGGATGTCTTGGGGCTGCTGCAGAGCATTCTGGAGGGGGAGGGTGAACAACCAGTTGTCGTGGTGCATATAGGTACCAACGATATAGGTAAAAAACAGGATGAGGTCCTAAAAGCTGAATATAGGGAGTTAGGAGGTAAATTAAAAAATAGGACCTCAAAGGTATTAGTCTCAGGATTGCTACCAGTGCCACGTGCTAGTCAGAGTAGAAATAGAAGGATATTTCAAATGAATACGTGGCTAGAGGAATGGTGCAAGGGGGAGGGATTCAAATTCCTGGTACATTGGAACCGGTTCTGGGGGAGGTGGGACCAGTACAAACTGGACAGTTTACACCTGGGCAGGACCGGGATTGATGTCCTAGGGGGAGTGTTTGCTAGTGCTGTTGGGGAGGGTTTAAACGAAAATGGCAGGGGGTTGAGAACCTGTGCAGGAGACAGAGGAAAGGGAAGGAAGGATAGAAACAAAAGACAGGAAGGAGAAAAGCAAAAGTGGAAGGCAGAGAAATCAAGGGTGTAAATCAAACAGGGCTACAGTAAATAATAATTCTAAAAGTAATAAGAGTGTTAAAAAATCAAGCCTGAAGGCTTTGTGTCTTAATGCGAGGAGCATTCGTAATAAGGTGGATGAATTAGCTGCGCAAATAGATGTAAACGGATATGATATCCTTCGGATTACGGAGACATGGCTCCAGGGTGGCCAAAGCTGGGAACTCAACATCCAGGGGTATTCAATATTCAGGAAAGATAGGCAAAAAGGAAAAGGAGGTGGGGTAGCATTGCTGGTTAAAGTGGGGATTAACACAATTGTAAGGAAGGATATTAGCTCTGATGATGTGGAATCTGTATGGGTAGAAAATATTAGTGGGAGTGGTATATAGACCTCCAAACAGTATGCGGAGGTCGGGGATGGCATTTAAAGGAAAATTAGAGAAGCGTGCAATAAGGGCACAGCAGTTATCATGGGTGACTTTAATCTACATATAGTTTGGGTTAACCAAATTAGTAACAATACTGTGGAGGAGGAATTCCTAGAGTGTATGGTTTCCTGGACCAATATGTCGAGGAACCAACTAGAGATCAGGCCATCTTAGACTGGGTATTATGTAATGAGAAAGGATTAATTAGCAATCTTGTTGTGCGAGGCCCCTTGGGGAGGAGCGATCATAATATGATAGAATTCTTCAGTAAGATGGAGAATAAAGTAGTTGACTCAGAGACTAGGGTCCTGAATTTAAATAAAGGAAACTACGATGGTATGAGGCACGAGTTGGCTAGGATGGATTGGGGAATGTTACTTAAAGGATTGATGCTGGATAGGCAATGGCAAACATTTAAAGATCGCATGGATGAACGACAGAATTTGTTCATCCCTGTTCGGCATAAAAATAAAACAAAAAAGGTGACTCAACCGTGGCTAACGAGGGAAATTAGGGATAGCATAAGATCCAAGGAGAGGACATACAATTTGGTCAGAAAAAGCAGCAAACCTGAGGATTGGGAACAGTTTAAGATTCAGCAAAGGAGGACAAAGAGATTAATTAAGAGGGGGAAAATAGATTATGAGAGTAAGCTTTCAGGGAACATAAAAACTGACTGTAAAAGCTTCTATAGATATGTGAAGAGAAAAAGATTGGTGAAGTCAAGCGTAGGTCCCTTGCAGTCAGAATCAGGGGAATTTATAATGGGGAACAAAGAAATGGCAGACCAATTAAATACATACTTTGGTTCTGTCTTAACAAAGGAGGACACAATTAACCTCCCAGAGATGACGGGGAACATAGGGTCTAATGAGAGGGAGGAATTGAATGAAATCAGTATTTGAAGGGAAATGGTGTTAGGGAAATTGACGGTATTGAAGGCCGATAAATCCCCAGGGCCTAATAATCTACATCCTAGGGTACTTAAGGAAGTGGCCCTAGAAATAGTAGATGCATTGCTGGTCATCTTCCAAAATTCTATAGACTCTGGCACAGTTCCCATGGATTGGCTAATGTAACCCCACTATTTAAAAAAGGTGGTAGAGAGAAAATGGGGAATTATACATCCTGACATCGGTAGTGGGGAAAATCCTAGAGTCCATTGTAAAAGATATAATAGCAGAGCACTTGGAAAACAGTGACAGGATCGAACAAAGTCAACATGGATTTACAAAAGGTAAATCATGCTTGACTAATCTACTGGAATTTTTTGAGGATGTAACTGGTAGAATAGATAAGGGAGAACCAGTGGATGTGGTGTATTTGGACTTTCAGAAGGCTTTCGATAAGGTCTCGCATAAGAGATTAGCGTGCAAAGTTAAAGCACATAGGATTGGGGGTAAGGTACTGACTTGGATAGAGAGCTGGTTGGCAGACAGGAAGCAAAGTGTTGGAATAAACGGGTCCTTCTCTGAGTGGCAGGCAGTGACTAGTGGGGTACTGCAAGGATCGGTGCTAGGACCCCAGATATTCACAATATATATTAATGATCTAGACGAGGGAACTAGGTGTAATATCTCCAAGTTTGCAGATGACACAAAGCTGGGTGGGCGTGTGTGCTGTGAGGAGGATGCAGAGAAACTCCAGTAAGATTTGGACAGGTTGGGTGATTGGGCAGATGCATGGCAAATGCAGTATAATGTGGATAAATGCGAAGTTATTCACTTCGGTGGCAAAAACAGGAAGACAGATTATTATCTGAACGGCAATAGATTGGGAAAAGGGGAAGTGCAACGAGACCTGGGTGTCCTTGTGCACCAGTGGCTGAAGGTAAGCATGCAGGTGCAGCAGGCAGTTAAGAAGTCAAATGGTATGTTGGCCTTCATAGCGAGAGGATTTGAGTACAGGAGCAAGGATGTCTTGCTGCAGTTATACAGGGCCTTGGTGAGACCACACCTTGAGTATTGTGTGCAGTTTTGGTCACCTTATCTGAGGAAGGATGTTCTTGCCATGGAGAGAGTGCAGCGAAGATTCACCAGACTGATACCTGGGATGGCAGGAATGACGTATGAGGAGAGATTGGGTCGATTAGGCTTATATTCGCTAGAGTTTAGAAGAATGAGAGGGGATCTCATTGAAACTTATAAAATTCTAACAGGATTAGACACATTAGATGCAGGAAGGATGTTCCCGATGGCGGGGGAGTCCAGAACCAGGGGTCACAATCTGAGGATAAGGGTTAAGCCATTTAGGACAGAGATGAGGAGGAATTTCTTCACCCAGAGAGTGGTGAACCTGTGGAATTCTCTACCACAGAAGGCAGTTGAGGCCAATTCATTAAATATATTCAAAAAGGAGTTAGATATATTTCTTAAGACTAAAGGGATCAAGGGATATGGGGAGAAAGCAGGGACAGTGTACTGAATTTGGATGATCAGGCATGATCTCATTAAATGGCGGAACAGGCTCGAGGGGCCAAATGGCCTACTCCTGCTCCTATCTGCTATGTTTCTATGTTTCTATTATTGCCAGGTGTGGACATAAAATAGGACGTGTAGTTGGAGCGATAATGTGCTTTTCCTTCATTAAAAACAATTATGTTGAAAATCACATTCAGAATTGCAAGAGGCTCCAAAATGGCAACAAATGCATAAAATCAGGTGTCAAAATCCAAATCACCTCCCAATTCAGTCATTCCTCAATCACTAACTGTGCTTTTGTGTACTGCAATCAAAAGTAAAAGAAAAAAGACTTGCATTTCTACAGTGCTTTTTGTTGTGTATGTAATATGTGTGCTACTTTAAACCTATGGACAGGACTGCACTACTTGTAGGGCGCAGTGATACGCAGTACCACTCCTGGCCATAGGGGTATAAATAGTACTGTGGGTACTGATCTCCCCTCAGTTCCCGCCTGTGGGCATGAAGTAAAGACCTACGTGTAGTCCCTACCTCCAACCAGTAAAGACCTGTTTGAGTTATACGTTTAAGTCTTTGTGTTAATTGTTCAATACAATACACATACTTAACACTGGCGACGAGTCAGGTTCTTACCCTGCGGCAGTTGAAGAGAGGTTTCAAACCTCACCACCCCACTAGAAGCGACAGGCTTTAGGACTCTGAAGCCTCCATCAGCGACTGAGCACTGGAGTGCAGCAGCCATCCTGACAGCTTCCAGCGACTGACAGAAGTCTTTCTGCAGTTTCCTTGTTCAACCTAGGTGGTGGGGTAAGCCGTGCAGCGTTGGCTGCAAAGACAGGGCTGGGGAAGTCGGAGGAGATAAGGGCCATCGATCGCGATCGGAGATAAGGCCGGGCCGCTTTCAAGTGCGAGGCGCAGCGCGGGCCAGCGATCGGGACCAAAGATAAGGGCCGCACTCGGACTGAAAGGCGCGGCGGCTGCAGAAGCTCAAGGTGCGAGAGCCGCGGTGCACAGCGCGGGCTATCGATCGCACAGAAGATAAGGGCCGAGAGCCGCTTCGGTCGGGAGCCACTTCGCGATCCAGCGATCGCATCCGCTGATAAGGGCCGCACTCGGGCGATCACGGCGAAGATAAGGGCCGCACTCGGGGGCTGAAGGGAGACGGCGTCGGGGGACGGGTGAAGACCGCCAAGCGTGGGAAAACCGCCATTTTGTGGGCGGAGGACGACGGCAAGAGCGGGAAGCCGCCATCTTTGATAACAAGTAAAGAAAATAAAATCTGAGAAATTGCAAATCTACAATGCCTAAACACGGGAATATTAGCACCTTTGATAGTGACCTCGAAGATTGGGCCATATATGTTGAAAGAGTAAAAAATTATTGTAAGGCCAATAAAATTCGTGACCAAGATAAAGCTCTAACATTATTAAATTTAATGGGTGCGAAGACATACGGGCAATTGAAACACCTGTTATCACCAGATGAACCGGCGGATAAGACGTTCGATGAGATTGTTACTGTCCTGAAAGATCATCTAAACCCCACGCCGCTGATGCTAGCGGAACGATTTAAATTTTATGACAGAAGGCAGCTACAGCATGAAAGCAATGCTGAATATTTGCTGGAATTGCGTAAATTAGCGAAATATTGCCAGTTTGGAACGGGACTGACAGATGCACTACGAGACAAATTTGTGTGTGGTTTATTTAAACAGGATACACAAAAGCGACTGCTCGAGGAGAATGAGCTGACGCTTGAGAAGGCGGTCACTATGGCAGCAGCACACGAAGCCGCAGCGAGAGGCACGGCAGTAATGCAGCTACGGTCACCGGAGCTCAGTGCACACAAATTGGGTGTGAGTTCTGGCAAATGTTATCGTTGTGGAAAGACAACGCATGATCAGAACCAGTGTTGGTTTAAAAACCAAGAATGTAGAACTTGTGGTAGGCTTGGACACATAGCTAGAGTATGCAGGTCAGGGAAGAAGACCAGCAACAAGAAGTCACCGCAAGGAAAATACGCAAAAGTACACAAGGTGGCCGAACAGGAGTCCGATTCAGACGCTAGCAGTAATGAACTGGCTGGCTTAAGCAGTATTGAACTGGCTAGCTTAAGGGTACTCAACGTTGGTAAGGGTGCAGACCTCCAGACAATTTGGGTCACTCTTCAGATAGAAGGAGTCCAAGTAAAACTGGAATTGGACACTGGATCGGCATTGACAGTCATAAATAAGAAAGATTATGGAAGGTTATTCCAACATATTCCCCTACAGGATACGGAGCTCATATTGAAAACATACACGGGGCAAAGAGTGTACCCCATCGGGAAAATTGAGGTCACAGTGGTCCACAAGGGCGAAGAAAGTCAAATAATGGACTTATATGTGCTATCTGAAGGAGGTCCTCCACTACTAGGACGGGAGTGGATTAGGAAAATGAATATCGACTGGCATTTCCTACAAACAATAACGAGTGAGAACTCGGTGAACATAATCAACCCAGACTCTGGAACTGATGATGGTAAGACCAACCCGTGTGCAAAAGACAAAGTTTCAGCACAGAATTCCACTGAGATAGAGAATTCTGAGTCTGTCCAGTCTACTGACATGCACATTTCTGAGGGACACTGGGCTCGAACTCAACTCCATTTCAAACTGCAACAGCAATTAGAACAAATGATTCGCCGTTTTGAGCAAGAGATGAATGCGACGAAAGAGTTCTTTGATATAGAGTGGGAACATCTGGAAAGACAACAGAAGCAGCTGCTGGAGCAAATGGAGCAGGAGCACACAAAACGTCTGATGTCAGAGGAGTTAACGGTCAGCCAACTCCTGCATATGCTGAAGGACAGGACTCTGAAATGGGAAAAACTTGAACACGAACTTCAATATTCAAACGAAAGGGGTTCGGAGCTCTCAAAGGTTATTGGAAGAGCTGAGGTGGCAACACAGACTGAGATGACTGCAACAGAGCAGCCCTTGGATGCCAAAAATACGCTGACTCACGTCAACGTAAAACAACAGACCGCTGAAACAGCTGCTCCGGTAGAGGGATTGAATAGTCCGATCAATCAATCTCCAAAAGAAGTTGAAGTAGTAAAATCTCAAATGAGGTCATTAGTAAACGACTTGCTGAAAGCCCAGAAAAAGCTGGATGAAGAGGTACGCATGAAGAAGTCTCTTCAGGAAAGATGTCTGGACTTGGAACAAAAGCTGGCTAACGCCCAGCTGGGTATGGAGGAAATAGAAGACCCTCTCGCTGGCCTAGATCAGGACGACACCGAATATTACCATGACCTATTGAGTGACACTGAATATTATAGTGACCTGGTCTGCCCAGCTTGTGATGAAAACTCCCAAAGTGCAGAAATCAGGATGAATCACTTAAAGTCTAAGGAACATAGGGAGATGGTGGCGCTACAGCTGGCAGCTGACAGGGGAGCCCAGAGAGTCTCTAAGAAGCAGAAAAGGAAAAGATGAAGCAGAAGATGATAACCATCTGAACCATTATCACCCCTACCAGATCACACATGTGGTCCCTCCGAACGGAGCCAAATCAGTTCGGAAGTTCAAGCTGTTAAATCCATGGAAGGACTATTGAATGAGTCACTCCAGCAACGTGAACTGACTACACCACAGAGACTGAATCTGTGAACTATTTTCCGCAGAGATTGAATCTGTGAACTGTTTTCCGCAGAGACTGAATCTGTGATCTGTTTTGACATGAAGTTATCTATGTATCTATGTTATTCTGTTATGTAAACCTGAAGTTATATATGTATATATGTTATTACGTTATGTTAAATGGGGAGATGACTATAAAGCTAAGAAGGGAGGAATGTTGTGTATGTAATATGTGTGCTACTTTAAACCTATGGACAGGACTGCACTACTTGTAGGGCGTAGTGATACGCAGTACCACTCCTGGCCATAGGGGTATAAATAGTACTGTGGGTACTGATCTCCCCTCAGTTCCCGCCTGTGGGCTTGAAGTAAAGACCTACGTGTAGTCCCTACCTCCAACCAGTAAAGACCTGTTTGAGTTATACGTTTAAGTCTTTGTGTTAATTGTTCAATACAATACACATACTTAACACTTTTCACCACCTCAGGATGTCCCAAAGTGCTTTACAGCCAATTAAGTACTTTTGAAGTGTAGTCACTGTTGTAATGTAGGAAACGCAGCAGCCAATTTGTGCTCAGCAAGTAATGGAGTGTTCGGTTTGCCTGTCGTGCTGATTACACTAAGCCCATGTCCCACTGCAGTCTCACTCTAACTCCTTGGGCTGGATTTTGTCAATGGGGAACTTTTGGAGGCGGGACTCACACTTGTCGGGTTTTAGTCCCGTCTCCATCAATTTGTGGCCAACCCACGCTATTTTCCCTTGATTGACCTCATTAAGCCCGCCTAGCGGCCTCAGCGGGCCAATTAAGGGAAAGCCAGTTACAGGTGATGTCAGCGAGTGACGTTTCATCTGTCAACAGCTTTTGACAGATGCAATGTCAGCATTTGACAGCTCTGTGAAGCTGTCAAACATTGACAATCTGTCCTCTAAGTTCAGTCCTGTCATAGAGTCATAGAGTCATAGAGTAATACAGCACGGATAGAGGCCCTTCGGCCCATCGTGTCCGCGCCGGCCATCAAGCCCTGTCTAATCTAATCCCATATTCCAGCATTTGGCCCGTAGCCTTGTATGCTATGGCATTTCAAGTGCACATCCAAATGCTTCTTAAATGTTGTGAGGGTTTCTGCCTCCACAACCCTTTCAGGCAGTGAGTTCCAGACTCCAACCACCCTCTGGGTGAAAAAGTTCTTTCTCAAATCCCCTCTAAACCTCCCGCCCTTTACCTTGAATCTATGCCCCCTAGTTATTGACCCCTCTACTAAGGGAAAAAGCTCCTCAGCATCCATCCTATCTATGCCCCTCATAATTTTGTACACCTCAATCATGTCCCCCCTCAGCCTCCTCAGCTCCAAGGAAAACAAACCCAACCTGCCCAGTCTCTCTTCATAGCTGAAGCGCTCCAGCCCTGGTAACATCCTGGTGAACCTCCTCTGCACCCTCTCTAACGCGATCACATCCTTCCTGTAGTGTGGCGACCAGAACTGCACACAATATTCCAGCTGTGGCCTAACCAGTGTTTTATACAGCTCCATCATAACCTCCTTGCTCTTATATTCAATGCCTCGGCTAATGAAGGCAAGTATCCCATATGCCTTTTTTACCACCTTATCCACCTGTTCCGCCGCCTTCAGGGATCTGTGTACTTGCACACCCAGATCCCTCTGACCCTCCGTCTTGCCTAGGGTCTTTCCATTCATTGTGTATTCCTTTGCCTTGTTAGTCCCCCCAAAGTGCATCACCTCGCACTTTTCCGGGTTAAATTCCATTTGCCACTGTTCCGCCCATCTGACCAACCCATCTATATCGTCCTGCAGACTGAGGCTACCCTCCTCGCTATTTACCACCCTACCAATTTTTGTATCATCCGCGAACTTACTGATCATACCCTTTACATTCATATCCAAGTCATTAATGTAGACCACAAACAGCAAGGGACCCAGCACCGATCCTTGTGGTACCCCACTGGCCACAGGCTTCCAGTCACAAAAACAACCTTCGACCATCACCCTCTGCCTTCTGCCACTAAGCCAGTTTTGTATCCAATGTGCCAAGGCACCCTGGATTCCATGGGCTCTTACCTTCTTGACCAGTCTCCTGTGCGGGACTTTATCGAAGGCCTTACTGAAATCCATGTATACCACATCCACTGCGTTACCCTCATCCACACACCTAGTCACCCCCTCAAAAAATTCAATCAAATTAGTCAGACATGATCTTCCCTTGACAAAGCCATGTTGACTATCCCTGATTAATCCTTGCCTCTCCAAGTGGAGACAAATTTTGTCCCTCAGGATTTTTTCCAATAATTTTCCTACCACTGATGTTAGGCTCACTGGCCTGTAGTTCCCCGGTTTTTCCCTACTACCCTTCTTGAATAATGGTACTACATTAGCGGTTCTCCAGTCCTCTGGCACATCCCCTGTGGCCAGAGAGGTCCTGAATATATGTGTTAGAGCCCCCGCAATCTCCTCCTTTGCCTCACACAGCAGCCTGGGATACATTTCATCCGGGCCTGGGGATTTATCCATTTTTAGGCCAGCTAAAACCGCCAATACCTCCTCCCTCTCGATGTTAATATGTTCGAGCATATCACAGTCCCCCCGCCCTATTTCTATGTCTACATCGTCCTTCTCCATAGTGAAAACATATGCAAAAAATTCATTTAGAACCCCTCCTACATCTTCCGGCTCCACACACAGATTGCCACTTTTGTCCCTAATGGGCCCTATTTTTTCCCTAGTTATCCTCTTACCCTTAATATACTTATAAAACATCTTCGGATTTTCCTTTATTTTGCTCGCCAGTGTTATTTCATGGCCCCTCCTTGATCTCCTAATTTCTTTTTTAAGTATCCCCCTGCACTTTTTGTACTCCTCTAGGGCTTCCTCCGTCTTTAGCCTTTTGTATCTACCAAAAGCCCTCCTTTTTTTCCTAATCCATTCTCGTATATCCCCTGACATCCAAGGTTCCCTGTGGTTTTTGGAACCACCCTTGACCTTTACGGGAACATGTTGCCATTGTATGATCTCAATCTCCCTTCTGAAAGCCTCCCATTGCTCCGATGCGGATTTTCCTACAAGTAGCTGATCCCAGTCCATTTTGGCCAGATCCTGCCTTATCCTATTAAAATCGGCCTTCCCCCAATTTAGAACCTTTATTTCCGGCCCATCCCTGTCCTTTTCCATGGCCACCTTAAATCTTACCATATTATGGTCACTATCACCAAAGTGCTCACCTACTAGCACTTTTTCCACTTGGCCGGCCACATTCCCTAGAATTAGGTCCAGTACCGCCCCCTCTCTTGTAGGACTTTCTACATGCTGGCTCAAAAAGCTCTCCTGGATGCACTTTAAGAATTCTACACCCTCTGAGCCTTTCACATTCTGACTATCCCAGTTAATATTGGGGAAGTTGAAATCCCCCATTATTATTACCCTATTATTTGCACATTTCTCTGAGATTTGCCTACATATCTGTTCCTCTATCTCCCCCTGACTGTTTGGAGGCCTATAGTACACTCCCAGCAAAGTGCTTGCCCCCTTTTTGTTTTTAAGCTCCACCCATATGGCCTCATTAGAGGACCCTGCTAATATATCATCCCTCCTTACTGCAGTAATTGACTCCTTAATTAATATTGCGACACCCCCTCCTCTTATACCTCCCCCTCTGTCTCGCCTGAAGATTCTGTACCCCGGAATATTGAGCTGCCAGTCTTGCCCTTCCCTCAACCATGTCTCCGTGATAGCAACAATATCATACTCCCATGTGTTTATCAACACCTTCAGTTCATCCACCTTATTTGCAAGACTCCTTGCATTAAAATAGATGCCATCCAGCCTTGCCCTTATATATTTGCCCTGTCTACCAAGCTGACTTGTTTTTTTCTCTATAATTGGCAGCACATCCCCCCCTATTTCAGCTCCCCTCTGTATCCCATCCCCCTGCCAAGTTAGTTTAAACCCCCCCCAACAGTGCTAGCAAACCTCCCCGCAAGGATATTTGTCCCGCTCTGGTTCAGGTGCAACCCGTCCGACTTGTACAAGTCCCACCTTTCCCAGAAGCAGGCCCAGTGATCCAGGAAAGTAAAACCCTCCCCCCTACACCAACTCTTTAGCCACGCATTCCTCTGCTCTATCCTCCCATTCCTATACTTACTAGCACGTGGCACTGGGAGTAATCCAGAGATTACAACCTTTGAGGTCCTGCTCTTTAATCTGTTACCTAGCTCCCTAAATTCTTGATGCAGGACCTCATCCCTCTTTTTACCTATGTCGTTGGTACCAATGTGGACCACGACCATTGGCTGTTCACCCTCCCCCTCCAGAATGCCCTGCAGCCGCTCAGTGACATCCTTGACCCTGGCACCAGGGAGGCAACAAACCATCCTGGATTCACGTCTACGGCCACAGAAACGCCTATCTGTTCCCCTTACTATAGAATCCCCTACCACTATTGCTCTCCCACTCTTTTTCCCCCGTTCCTGGGCAGCAGGAGCACCCCCAGTGCCAGGAAGTTGGCTGCTGCTGCCTTCCCCTGGTGAGTCATCCCCCTCAACAGTATCCAAAGCGGTATACTTGTTTGAAAGGGGGATGCCCGCAGGGGTTCCCTGCACTACCTGCCTGCCTTTGTTGCTCCGCCTGATGGTCACCCCCTGTGCTGCCCTGCCCTGAGGCGTGAACAACTCGCTAAACGTGCTATCCACGAGCCTCTCAGCATCGCGCATGCTCCAAAATTCATCCACCTGCAGCTCGAGCGCCGCAATGCGGTCTGCAAGTAGCTGCAGCTGGATGCATTTCCCGCACACATGGTCGTCAGGGACACTGGCAGCGTCCCTGATTTCCCACATGGAGCAAGAGGAGCAGAACACGGGTCTGAGCTCTCCTCCCATGACTTACTCCTTTAATTAATTAAAAAATTTATTCAATACCCCAGTTACAGGTATACTCTAGGGCGCTTTATTTACCAACTGTCCCCACTACACCAGAGACCCTAGAAATTTAACACCACAGAAGTCAAACTTGTATTGAAAAGAGAGAAATACTCACCAACCAATCACTTACCTGCTCCCTGGTGACGTCACACACTGATTACTTTTTACCTCTCTCCTCTGCTGTTGATTTGGTAGGCCTCTGCCTTGGCGCCGGTTTTTATACCGGGCTCACCTCCTCCGCTGCTGCTCTCCCCCGAACTGGTCGGGCCTCTGCCTTGGCGCCGGTTTTTATACCGGGCTCACCTCCTCCGCTGCTGCTCTCCCCCGAACTGGTCGGGCCTCTGCCTTGGCGCCGGTTTTTATACCGGGCTCACCTCCTCCGCTGCTGCTCTCCCCCGAACTGGTCGGGCCTCTGCCTTGGCGCCGGTTTTTATACCGGGCTCACCTCCTCCGCTGCTGCTCTCCCCCGAACTGGTCGGGCCTCTGCCTTGGCGCCGGTTTTTATACCGGGCTCACCTCCTCCGCTGCTGCTCTCCCCCGAACTGGTCGGGCCTCTGCCTTGGCGCCGGTTTTTATACCGGGCTCACCTCCTCCGCTGCTGCTCTCCCCCGAACTGGTCGGGCCTCTGCCTTGGCGCCGGTTTTTATACCGGGCTCACCTCCTCCGCTGCTGCTCTCCCCCGAAACTGGTCGGGCCTCTGCCTTGGCGCCGGTTTTTATACCGGGCTCACCTCCTCCGCTGCTGCTCTCCCCCGAACTGGTCGGGCCTCTGCCTTGGCGCCGGTTTTTATACCGGGCTCACCTCCTCCGCTGCTGCTCTCCCCCGAACTCTGGCTCTGTCAGAGAGTTCTCCTGAGCAGAATGCAGAAGGCTGCAGCTTTTGACAGTTCAGCAGTGTAAAGTCCGCGCCTCAATAATACACGGACTTCGGGAGAACAGTTTAACAGGTACTTTACTGAACAAGAGGCAGCTTGAAACTGAAATTACAGAAGCCTGCGAGGGCCTTTTATACAGGAGTGGTCACTGCCGGTACTGCAGTCTAAGACCAGTTATTCCCTTAAAGGTACATACACAACAATTCCTCCCCTTTTAGATAAACAGTACATAACATTCATTTAATAACTAATTACAATTACAATTTTCTCAGTAATATATACATTTATAAGTTCAGTCTTTGAGGAGGCTTCCTGATCCGGACTGCATAGCGCCTTTCTCAAGTATCCTGTTCTGGCGGTGGAGTCAATTCTGGCTCATTGTCATTGGTTGGTTCGTCAGCTTCCAATACCCCTGCTTCTGAGGTAGACGCAATCTGTACTTCGGGCTCATTACCAGGTGCACATGCTTGTGGTACAGGTTTGGCTTGTTCCTGTGACTCGAGAATCTGGTCAGCATGGCGTCTCACGATGCTCTCTCCAACGTCCACTGTGTACATTAGTGGTCCCTGCTGTGTGCATATCGTGCCTGGCTGCCATTTTTCTGTTCGGTAGTCGCGGGCCAAGACTGGTTGCCCTATCTTGAAGCTCCTGGTTGGCTTCTCATTTATGTGCTGGAACTGCTTATCCTCAACATCTCGTCTTATGTTTGGTTTGAGCAAATCCAAGCGACATCTTAGTCTCCGGTTGAAAAACAGTACGGCTGGAGTTTGGCTGGTTACTGCATGTGTCGCATTCCGGTAAGCAAACAGGAAGTTATCCACCTTGTGTTGCAGTGGTATGGCGTCATTATACATTGCCTTTATGGCCTTTTTAAAGGTCTGAACAAACCTCTCAGCCAATCCATTTGTGGCTGGATGATATGGGGCAGATGTGTAATGTTTCACCCCATTATTCTTCAGGAACCTCCGGAAATCCTCAGGCACAAGCTGTGGGCCATTGTCGGAACAGATCTGTTCTGGCAACCCATTCCTGGCGAACATGGTTCTTAGGACTGCAATAGTTTTCTCCGTGGTGGTGGAGGACATTTTAATGACCTCTGGCCATTTCGAATGGCCGTCCACAGCGATTAGAAACATTGAGTCCATAAATGGACCAGCGAAATCAATGTGTACCCGTTGCCATGGAGATGAGGGCCACTCCCATGGATGTAGCGGGTCCTGTGGTGGAGCGTTTTGGACCTTCTGGCATCCTGTGCATCTCTTGGTCATATCCTCGATTTCTTTATCGATTCCCGGCCACCACACAAACGCCCTGGCTAGGCTCTTCATTTTTACCCCTCCCAGATGACCCTCGTGAAGCTCATTGAGTACTCTACCTCTCAACTTGGGTGGAATTACCACTCGGGATCCACACATCAAGGTTCCCCGGCACACTGACAGCTGTTCCCTCCTTGGCAAGAATGCTGGCAACAGTGACTCGCCATATGCTGGCCATCCCTTCACTGTCAAATCATAGACCTGAGAGAGTGTCGGGTCATTTCGGGTTTCCTTCTCAATACTTGCGTTTGTAACAGGCAAACATTCGACTATGGTCGCATGGAATATCTCCACAGGGTCCACTGCAGGTGCTTCTTCTGCCGTAGGCAACGGTAGGCGCGACAGCCCATCAGCGTTTCCATGTTGTTTCGTACCTTTGTACTCTATGTCATACTGATGTGCCCCTAGAAAAAGTGACCATCTTTGCAGCCGTTGCGCCGTCATCACCGGAACGCCTTTCTTTGGGTTAAAAATTGAGACCAGGGGTTGATGATCAGTCAGTAGGGTGAATTTCTGCCCGTGCAGATAGTGATTGAACTTCTTCACCCCCCACACCAGGCTGAGGGCCTCCCTGTCAATCTGGGCGTAGTTACGCTCGGCTGAGGTTAGCGAGCGCGATGCAAAGGCTATTGGCCTCTCTGAACCGTCACGGAATTTGTGTGACAGCACCGCTCCAATGCCGTAAGGTGACGCATCACATGCCAACCGAATCGGTAGTGTTGGGTTGTAGTGGGCCAATACTTCTTTTGAAGTGATTTGGCATTTACATTCCTGAAAGACACGCTTACACTCATCACTCCATTTCCATGTTACACCAGTTTGAAGGAGGGCGTTCAGTGGGTGCAGAATTGTAGATAAATTCGGCAAGAACTTATGGTAGTAGTTCACCAACCCGAGGAACGACCTCAGTTGCGACACATTTTCTGGTGCTGGAGCCTTGACTACAGCCTCAATCTTGTCCAGCGACTTATGCAACCCTTCCTCATCAACCTAAAAAGGTGACTCAACCGTGGATAACGAGGGAAATTAGGGACAGCATAAAATTAAAAAAAAGGGCATATCAACTGGCAAAAAAAAGCACCAGACCGGAAGATTGGGGGCAGTACAGGATACAGCAAAAGAGGACAAAGGGATTAATCAGGAAGGGGAAAATAGAATACGAAAGTAAACTTGCAGCAAACATAAAGACAGACTGCAAAAGCTTTTATCGGTATATCAGGAGGAAAAGACTGGTAAAATCCCAAGTCGGTCCCTTGCAGTCCGATTCGGGAGAATATATAATGGAGAATAAGGAAATGGCAGACCAATTAAACTCATACTTTGGTTCTGTATTCACAAAGGAGGACACAAATAACCTCCCAGGAATATCGGCAAACATAGGGACTAATGAGAGGGAGGAGCTGACAGAAATTAGTATCTCTAGGGATATGGTGTTGGGTAAGTTGAGGGGACTGAAGGCCGACAAATCCCCGGGGCCTGATAAACTACATCCTAGGGTACTTAAGGAGGTGGCCCTGGAGATAGCAGATGCTCTAAGGATCATCTTCCGGAACTCCATTGACTCGGGAACAGTACCCGTGGATTGGAGGGTAGCTAATGTTACCCCAATATTTAAAAAGGGGGGTAGAGAGAAAGCAGGGAATTATAGACCAGTAAGCCTTACGTCGGTTGTGGGCAAAATGCTAGAGTCCATTATTAAGGATAAAATAGCGGAGCACTTGACAAATGGGGAAAGGATCGGACAGAGTCAACATGGATTTACAAAGGGTAAATCGTGTTTGACTAATCTGCTGGAATTTTTTGAGGAAGTAACTGGTAAAATAGATGGGGGAGAGCCAGTGGATGTGGTGTACCTTGACTTCCAGAAAGCCTTCGATAAGGTTCCACACAAAAGATTATCATGCAAAATTAAGGCTCATGGGATTGGGGGCAAAGTATTAACGTGGATAGAGAACTGGCTGGCGGATAGAAAACAGAGAGTTGGAATAAACGGCTCGTTTTCGGAGTGGCAGGCAGTGACCAGCGGGGTGCCGCAAGGATCTGTCCTGGGACCCCAGCTGTTCACAATATATATAAATGATCTGGATCAGGGAATTGGATGCAATATTTCCAAATTCGCTGACGACACTAAACTAGGAGGAGGGGTGGGCTCTGATGAGGATGTCAGGAGGCTACAGTGCGATTTGGACAGGTTGGGGGAATGGGCGGATACGTGGCAGATGCACTATAATGTGGATAAATGCGAGGTTATCCACTTTGGGGGTAAAAACAGGAGGGTAGATTATTATCTAAATGGCAATAGATTGGGAGATGGGGAAGTGCAGAGGGACCTGGGTGTTCTTGTGCACCAGTCACTGAAGGAGAGCATGCAGGTGCAACAGGCGATTAAGAAGGCAAATGGTATGTTGGCCTTCATATCAAGGGGGTTCGAGTATAGGAATAGGGATACCTTACTACAGCTGTACAAGGTGCTGGTGAGACCGCATCTGGAGTATTGTGTACAGTTTTGGTCGCCCCATCTGCGGAAGGATGTTCTTGCCATGGAAAGAGTGCAACGGCGATTCACCAGGCTGATACCTGGAATGGCGGGAATGACCTACGAAGAGAGATTAAATAGTTTGGGCTTGTACTCACTGGAGTTTAGAAGATTGAGAGGGGATCTCATCGAAACATATAAAATTATGGCAGGCCTGGACAGGCTGAATTCAGAGAGAATGTTTCCAATGGCCGGGGAGCACAGAACCAGGGGCCACAGTCTAAAAATAGCGGGCAAATCATTTAAAACAGCGATGAGGAAGAATTTCTTCACTCAAAGAGTGGTGAGCCTGTGGAATTCCCTGCCACAGAGGGCTGTGAAGGCTAATTCAATAAATATTTTCAAGAGAGAATTGGATATATTTCTGAAGGCTAAGGGGATTAAGGGTTACGGAGAAAAGGCGGGGACGGGGTACTGAACTGGTAAGATCAGCTATGATCTCAGACGAAGATCAGCCATGATCTCATTGAATGGCGGAGCAGGCTCGAAGGGCCGAATGGCCTACTCCTGTTCCTATCTCTATGTTTCTATGTTTCAATCATGTGGCCACAATACGAGATTTGTCTCCTGAAGGACTCGCATTTGGGACGGTTGGCTCGTAGCCCATATTCCTGCAATCTCATGAGCATCTGTTCCAGGTTGGCAAGGTGTTCATTGTCATTTTCACCCGTAACCAGGATGTCGTCCAAATAACACTGGGTCCCCGGGATCCCTTGCAGGACTTGTTCCATTGCCCTCTGCCACATAGCCGGGGCCGATGCTACCCCAAATACCAGTCGACTGTACTGGTAAAGGCCTTTGTGAGTGTTTATCGTGAGGTATTTCCTAGATGCTTATTCCACCTCCATTTGTAGATACGCTTGAGCCAGGTCAATCTTTGTAAAACGTTTCCCTCCAGATAGTGAGGCGAAAATATCTTCTATCCGCGGAAGCGGCTACTGTACTGGGTGCAGGACTGGGTTCACAGTCACCTTGAAGTCCCCACAGATGTGAACCTTCCTTGGCTCCCCAGGCGTGCTGCTCAATGCTTTCTTCATTACAGGAACGATGGGTGCGGCCCACTCGCTCCAGTCCACATTAGACAGCACCCCCGAACGCTCCAGACTCTCCAGTTCAGCTTCCACAGCTGGGCGTATCGCGTATGGCATCGGTCTGGCCTTGAAAAATTTTGGGGTTGCGTTATCCTCAATCTTTATGGTTGCCTTTACTCCTTTTAGAGTCCCAAGTCCTTGTTGGAACACCTCTTCCGCGTCAGATAGAATTTGTGACAGACGTCCAGCTGCGACGTCATCATCTTTTTTGTCAGTCACAGTTAGTGCCAGAATGGAATGCCAATCCAATTGTAGTCTTCGGATCCATTCACGTCCTAATAATGGTGGTCCTCCATCTCGTAGTATATACATGTATAGTTTCTGTGTTTCCTTTCCGTTATATTCAACTGGCACCCTTATTTTTCCTCTGGGGTAGACCTTTTGCCCCGTGTATGTCTTCAATACAATGGACGTGTCCTTTAAAGGTATGTGTGAGAATAGCCGCTCATAGTCTCGTCGATTCGTGACAGTTAGGGCTGATCCTGTGTCCAATTCCATCTTCACTGGGGACCCTGCTATCATGAGGGTGACCCAAATGGTTCGGTGATCTTCTTTTGCGATCACATTGTGTAACTTTAAACAACTTAGTCGCCTGCTCCCGGAGTCCTTATCACTCTCCTGATCTTCTGAACTACTATCTGTCAGTTTCTTTACTTTCCTGTACTGTTCCTTAGTAGTTCTTGTCGTGTTGGTCTTCTTTCCCGACCTGCAGACTCTTGCTATATGTCCCATTTTCCCACATTGCCTCCATATTTTGTCTTTAAACCAGCAGTCCTTCTGCTCATGGGTTGTTCTGCCGCAGCGATAGCACTTTTCGGCTCCATACGCCATTTCGTTAGCGCTGTATTCTTGTGGTTTCTGTTGTATTTCCGCAGCTCCCCGTGCTGCTGCTTCGTAGGATACTGCCACGCTGAAAGCCTGTTCTAGCGTCAGGTCCTTTTTTGAAAGTAGTCGTTTCTGGGTTCCTTCACTCTGGAGCCCGCAGACAAACTTATCCCGTAAGGTGTCTGCCAGTCCTGCTCCGAACTGGCAGTGCTTCGATAACTTGCGTAGTTCCGTAAGATAGTCAGCATTGCTCTCATCTTTGTGCTGGTTTCTTTTATGGAACTTGAATCTTTCTGCTATCAGCAGTGGTGTAGGGCTTAGATGTTCCTGTAAGATATGAACAATCTCCTCAAAACTTTTCTCCATTGGTTTAGCTGGGGTAATTAAATTCCGCAATAGGCCGTACGTACGCGCACCCATCAGATTTAATAATACCGATGCCCTCTTTCCATCAGCCACCTCATTTGCCTTGCAGTACACTTCAATTCTTTCCACATACGTGGTCTAGTCTTCTACCTCGTTGTCGAAAGCAGTGATACTGCCACTTTTCGGCATCTTGGGCGATTTAAAATGGCGCCTCCCGCGCTTTTGCTTCTTCCCCAATGGAATAAAATGGCGCCTCCCGCGCTTTTGCTTCTTCCCCAATGGGATAAAATGGTGCCTCCCGCGCTTTTGCTTCTTCCCCTTACTGCCACGCTGCTCCTAGCGTTCTACAGGGTAATGGCAGCGACCCGCAGCTTCGGGCCCGATTTGTAGAGCCGCTCGATCGAGCTTGAGCCCGCCGCAGTCCGGAAGGGTCAGCGCGCTACCTGCTACCAGCACGATTCGCTGGAACCACAGTCTCTCCCGCAATTCTCCAAACACCAATGGATTCTTTGGGTGGTTGCCCTCGGTCGACGCCCGTTGCTCAGACTACGACCTTCCAGGACCTTCCTTTTAGGCGAGATCCCCGTGAGATGATGCCACACTGCAGGTGAGTTCGAACTTACTCGTCGCCACTGTAAAGTCCACGCCTGAATAATACACGGACCTCGGGAGAACAGTTTAACAGGTACTTTACTGAACAAGAGGCAGCTTGAACCTGAAACTACAGAAGCCTGCTGGGGCCTTTTATACAGGGGTGGTCACTGCCGGTACTGCAGTCTAAGACCAGTTATTCCCTTAAGGGTACATACACAACAAGCAGCCATTCTGCTTTCTGTGCCGGTGAGCTGAGGGACTCCCGAGACCTAAAGGGAGGAAGCCTGCAGGAAGGAGTAAAGGTAAGTAAAACTTATTAAAACATTTTAAACACACCTCACACACTCACCTCTTCACAGTTGCACCCATCACTCACCTGCACACCGGACATCTCGGCCCCTCCGACCTCCACAGACCGATGGCCCGCCTCGCTGACTCTGGCGAGGTTCGGGGCCGTCGGGAAGGCCACACTTCAGGCCTCAAAATGTGGATTAGCCAAAAAACTAATTGGCACTAATCCCCTTCCCACCTCGAGGAGGCAGCTCCCAGCGCAGGTCAAGTACCCGCCTCCTGGGAAGATGGCACGGAGGTGGGTTGGGGGCAGGATGGGTACCCGCCCCCAGATTCTGCCATTTTCCTGGTAGACCCGCCTCCAAACCCGCCTCCCCAGAGTTGGCAAAATTGCCCCCCTTGTCATGGGTCTATATTCAGAGCTATTTATGAGGCGTCCATTTTTTGGTGGGGGTGAGGGGTTGTGTCAACTTTTTGGAAACATTTGCTAGTTATCTAAGTTGGCACGTATGATCAACATAGACAGAGTATGTGGGAGTGATTTAAACCCTACTCACTCAACAGAAACTTGGCGGGTGGGCAGCTATACTCGCCCCGGCTCTTTCCTGTCCGAAAGCCGCCACAATCACAACATCTGCAATTTTAACCTGCTCTCCTGAGCAGACAGCAAGGACAGGCGCCCGGAGCCAACAACAGGGTCCTTCTTCACATAGGCATGTTGCGGCCCGATGACATAATTGAGACCCGAGTGTAATTTTAACTCAGGGTCGAGCGGGGAATCCACCTGGAGCTGGAAGCGGGGCCAGTGAGTGGGTCATGTAATTTTGAGAAACCCAAGCCCAATCCTGACCTCACTCCAACACACACACATTCTTGGCTTCGTAGCAAGGCTCAGCTGGGAGCAGCCAGGAGGACTCCCTGGCCAATTTACCCTGCTTTAATCCAGCAACTCAAAGACCAATTATAGCTCTCTCCACGCCGCCTTGGCTGCGATCAGTTTAATCAGCGGAGTCTGACATCATAACGTTCTAACACATATCACTCTGCTTCTACCCAGCTCACATGATGCTGGCACTTTTTATTATGATCGGCATGTAATATAATCACCTTTGTAACGCTCTTTGATGTCGCCGGCTGTTCCGGGGGATCAGCACTCCCTTCACCATAAAAAAAAGTTTCATCCGACCCTGTTAGGGAGCGTTGTAGAGCTGTCTTGGCACACGGTTAAAACAGTATGACGAGAGAAGACAAAATGGGGGTTAGGAGCAGGAGGGGTGGAGGGGGAGGGAAATGTGAGACCGAAATGTTTCTCAAATATAGCTGTTGATCCATCCAGGCCGAAGTGTTTAAGTTTGTTAAAGGAGTTGATAGGTTAGATCGAGAGAAACTCTTTCCTCTGGTGGGTGAGTCCAGAACAGAGCTAGGAAAGGTTCTGGTGTTCCCAATAACATGTCAGTGGAGGTGTCACATGCCTTTAGTGAGGTGATTGTAAAGCTTAATTCAGCTGTCCTGTACTAATATTTATACAGCAGCACTATCTTCCATCTCCTCATTTTGTTTAGTACTTGTTGCCCACTCTCGAGGTTTCTCCTTGCTGAGGGATTGAGAGGGCTGGCATGTTGCTCGATTCCCGGCCTGTCAGTGCCTCTCTGTGTTTGGGAACAGGATATCTTCTTTGCACCCCTCTTATTTTCACTCTCTCTCTTGAAATATTTTTTGTTCGAACAGTGGGTGCTGGAGACATCACTGCTAACGGACATGGCAGAGTTACTCCTGCTGACCCTTTGGGAGAGACCGTCAACTGACCAAAAATATCACTTCAAAGATGCATGTGTGACATTGTTTCTGCTACTCTCCTCCCACCCTCCCTCAACCTCCCATCTATCAGATCGAGAGCACAAGAAATGATGACCAAGTGGCTTGAGCTTAGAGGACAAGTATCAGCATTGACACCAGTGGGTACAGCCATTAATCCAGCAGTGTTTCAACTTGAACTGTAGACCTTTTCTCAGTAAAACAATAAGCATACCGGTGGACACCGCTTGCTCCTTCTCCAGGGACACCCAGGCACAGACAAGACCGCTGGGGAGGCGCCAGGCAGCCAGAGAGACCAGCCCCATAGATCTGTCGACGGCCACCTTGGCCAGGCCCAGGAGCAGACCCATGAGGCGATCCTCCGACTTGCCCCCCCACGCTGGGTGGCCAAAGATCAGGAGCGTGGGACTGATTTATTCGATCGAATATCCTGAGGAGTTGAGACGGAGACCATGACACTGTTTAAGGGTCCAGTAGATAAAGAGTTAAAGCAAGTGGTGGTAGAAGGCCATGGGGAGACAGTAGGGTCATGGGATTCATCTTGGAGCTGGCATAGACACGATGGGCCGAATGGCCTCCTTTTTGTGACGTAAGTGTCAATGGTTCTATCAGGCTCAGTAATTTCCTTTAAAGTAATTGGCAAAAGAACCAGAGGGGAGATGGGGAGAATTTTATTTTACGCAGTGAGTTGTTGTGATCTGGAACGCGCTGCCTGAAAGCAAATTCAATAGTAACTTTCAAAGGGGAATTGGATAACTACTTGAAGGGGAAACATTTGCAGGACTATGGGGAAAGAGCAGGGGAGTGGGACTAATTGGAGAGCACTTTCAAAGAGCCGGCACAGGCACGATGGGCCGAATGGCCTCCTTCTGTGCTGTAAGATTCTATGAAATCAGTTCCCCTGACAGTGAGTGCCCATGTAAAAATATTCATAATAAAAAACTGAAGTAATAAAGTCAATGCTGGCAATAATTCACTGTAATTTATTAAAGGGGTATTTGTGGTGACATTTCCCTCTTTCATATTCTTGTAGGTTATGACAATGGAATAGAAACATAGAAGATAGGTGCAGGAGTAGGCCATTCGGCCCCTCGATCCCGCTCCGCCATTTAATGAGATCATGGCCGATCATCTAAATTAAGTACCCTGTCCCTGCTTTCTCCCCATATCCCTTGATCCCTTTAGCCTCAAGAAATATATCCAACTCCTTCTTGAATATATTTAATGAATTGGCCTCAACTGCCCTGTGTGGCACAGAATTCCACAGGTTCACCACTCTCTGGGTGAAGAAATTCCTCCTCATCTCAGTCCTAAATGGCTTAACCCTTATCCTTAGACTGTGACCCCTGGTTCTGGACTCCCCTGCCATCAGGAACATCCTTCCTGCATCTAGTCTGTCTAGTCCTGTTAGAATGTTATAAGTTTCAATGAGATCCTCTCTCATTTTTCTAAACTCTAGCGAATATAAGCCTAATCGACGCAATCTCTCCTCATACGTCATTCCTGCCATCCCAGGTATCAGTCTGGTGAATCTTCACTGCACTCTCTCCATGGCAAGAACATCCTTCCTCAGATAAGGTGACCAAAACTGCACACAATACTCAAGGTGTGGTCTCATCAAGGCCCTGTACAACTGCAGCAAGACACCCTTGCTCCTGTACTCAAATCCTCTTGCTATGAAGGCCAACATACCATTTCCCTTCTTAACCGTTTGCTGCACCTGCATGCTTACCTTCAGCGACTGGTGCACAAGGACACCCAGGTCTCGTTGCACTTCCCCTTTTCCCAATCTATTGCTGTTCAGATAATAATCTGTCTTCCTGTTTTTGTCACCGAAGTGAATAATCTCGCAGTTATCCACATTATACTGCATTTGCCATGCATCTGCCCAATCACCCAACCTGTCCAAATCATACTGGAGTTTCTCTGCATCCTCCTCACAGCACACACGCCCACCCAGCTTTGTGTCGTCTGCAAACTTGGAGATATTACATCGAGCTCCCTCGTCTAGATCATTTATATATATTGTGAATAGCTGGGGTCTTAGCACTGATACCTGTGGTACCCCACTAGTCACTGCCTGCTACTCGGAAAAAGACCCATTTATTCCAACTCTTGGCTTCCTGTCTGCCAACCAGTTCTCTATCCAAGTCAGTACCTTACCCCCAATTCCATGTGCTTTAACTTTGCACGCTAATCTCTTATGCGGGACCTTATAGAAAGCCTTCTGAAAGTCCAAATACACCACATCCACTGGTTTGACCTTATCTATTCTACCAGTTACATCCTCAAAAAATTCCAGTAGATTAGTCAAGCATGATTTACCTTTTGTAAATCCATGTTGACTTTGTCCTGTCACTGTTTTCCAAGTGCTCTGCTATTACATCTTTTATAATGGACTCTAGCATTTTCCCCACTACCACCCTTTTTAAATAGTGGGGTTACATTAGCTATCCTCCAATCCATGGGAACTGTTCCAGAGTCTATAAAATTTTGGAAGATGACCAGCAATGTATCTACTATTTCTAGGGCCACTTCCTTAAGTACCCTAGGATGTAGATTATCAGGCCCTGGGAATTTATCGGCCTTCAATCCCGTCAATTTCCCTAACACCATTTCCCTACAAATACTGATTTCATTCAATTCCTCCCTCTCATTAGACCCTATGTTCCCCGACATCTCTGGGAAGTTATTTGTGTCCTCCTTTGTGAAGACAGAACCAAAGTATGTATTTAACTGGTCTACCATTTCTTTGTTCCCCATTATAAATTCCCCTGATTCTGACTGCAAGGGACCTACGCTTGACTTCACCAATCTTTTTCTCTTCACATATCTATAGAAGCTTTTACAGTCAGTTTTTATGTTCCCTGCAAGCTTACTCTCGTAATCTATTTCCCCCTTCTTAATTAATCCCTTTGTCCTCCTTTGCTGAATCTTAAACTGCTCCCAATCCTCAGGTTTGTTGCTTTTTCTGGCCAATTTATATGTCCTCTCCTTGGATCTTATGCTATCCCTAATTTCCCTCGTTAGCCACGGCTGATTCACCATTTTTGTTTTATTTTTATGCCAAACAGGGATGAACAAATTCTGTAGTTCATCCATGCGATCATTAAATATTTGCCATTGCCTATCCACCGTCAACCCTTAAAGTAACATTCCCCAATCCATCCTAGCCAACTCATGCCTCTTACTATCGTAGTTTCCTTTATTCAGGACCCTAGTCTTTGAGTCAACTACTTCACTCTCCATTTTAATGAAGAATTCTATCATATTATGATCGCTCTTCCCCAAGGGGCCTCGCACAACAAGATTGCTAATTAATCCTTTCTCATTACATAATACCCAGTCTAAGATGGCCTGATCTCTAGTTGGTTCCTCGACATATTGGTCCAGGAAACCATCCTGTATACACTCTAGGAATTCCTCCTCCACAGTATTGTTACTAATTTGGTTAGCCCAATCTATATGTAGATTAAAGTCACCCATGATAACTGCTATGCCCTTATTGCACGCATCTCTAATTTCCCGTTTAATGCCATCCCCAACCACAGCATTACTGTTTGGGGGTATGTATACAACTCCCACTAACGTTTTCTGCCCCTTGGTATTTCTCAGCTCTGCCCATACAGATTCCACATCATCAGAGCTAATATCATTCCTTACTATTGTGTTAATCTCCTCTTTAAGCAGCAATGCTACCCCACCTCCTTTTCCTTTTTTCCTGTCCTTCCTGAATATTGAATACCCCTGGATGTTGAATTCCCAGTCTTGGTCACC
Organism: Somniosus microcephalus; assembly: GCF_052327205.1. Classification (NCBI taxonomy): domain Eukaryota; kingdom Metazoa; phylum Chordata; class Chondrichthyes; order Squaliformes; family Somniosidae; genus Somniosus; species Somniosus microcephalus. The sequence goes on from NC_140997.1 coordinate 103,778,199, forward strand.
CTGGAGCCATGTCTCCGTAATCCCAATGATATCATATCCATTTACATCTATTTGCGCAGCTAATTCTTCCACCTTATTATGAATGCTCCTTGCATTAAGACACAAAGCCTTCAGGCTTGATTTTTTAATACTCTTAGTCCTTTTAGAATTCTTATTTACTGCGGCCCTGTTTGATTTACACCCTTGATTTCTCTGCCTTCCACTTTTGCTTTTCCCCTTCCTGTCTTTTGTTTCTATCCTTGCTTCCCTTTCCTCTGTCTCCTTGCACAGGTTCCCAACCCACTGCCATTTCAGGTTAAACCCTCCCCAACAGCAGTAGCAAACACTCCCCCTAGGACATCGGTTCCGCTCCCGCCCAGGTGCAAACTGTCCAGTTTGTACTGGTCCCACCTCCCCCAGAACCAGTTCCAATGTCCCAGGAATTTGAATCCCTCCTCTAGCCACGTATTCATCTGAAATATCCTTCTATTTCTACTCTGACATGGCACTGGTAGCAATCCTGAGATTACTACCTTTGAGGTCCTATTTTTTAATTTACCTCCTAACTCCCTATATTCAGCTTTTAGGACCTCACCCCGTTTTTTACCTATATCGTTGGTACCTATATGCACCACGACAACTGGCTGTTCACCCTCCCCCTCCAGAATGCCCTGCAGCTGCTCCGAGACATCCTTGATCCTTGCACCAGGGAGGCAACATACCATCCTGGGGTCTCGTTTGGGGCCGCAGAAATGCCTATCTATGCCCCTTACAATAGAATCCCCTATCACTAGCTCTCCCGCTCTTTTTCCTCCTGTCCTGTGCAGCAGGAGTACCCATGGTGCCAGGAAGTTGGCTGTTGCTGCCTTCCCCCGACAAGCCATCTCCATCAACAATATCCAAAGTGGTATATCTGTTTGAGAGGGGGATGGCCACAGGGGACCCCTGCACTACTTGGCTCCGCCTACTACTCTGCCTAGTGGTCACCCATTCCCTTCCTGCCTGTGCAGCCTTTACCTGCGGTGTGACCAACTCCCTAAACGCGCTATCCACGACGTCCTCAGCATCGCGAATGCTCTAGTATGTATCCATTCGCAGCTCCAGCGCCGCAATGCAGTCTGTCAGTAGCTGCAGCTGGATACACTTCCCGCACACGTGGTTGTCAGGGACACAGGAAGTGTCCCTGATTTCCCACATAGTGCAGGAGGAGCATGTCATGGCTCCACCTGCATTTTCAGAAATTTTTAGATTTGAGTTAAATATGGAGATGGAAGAGGAATTCAGTCCTGCACCATGACACAACAGGAACTGTGTGCTTAAAGATAGGCCCCAGACCATCATTTAGGTAGACCCGAGATGCCTTTTGTGTTTAATGGATCCTTTTACTTTGAGTATAAAAACCTTTCCTACCTGCAGAGTATGGCTCTTGTTGCTCGATGCAGATAAATTCCTTTCTTTCATATTTGGCACGAATCCACTGTTCCCGAAGCACTCTGAAAAGTAAGGAACCAGTGTCTGAGAACCTGCTGAGGACTTCATTGTTTAGCATAACTGGTAAAGAAGACAATAGTACAACAAACCTGGTTTCTACTTGCAGCAGATTTGCTGTGTTTGTATCTATCTATCCCTTTATAACTTGCATGTATTTCCTGGAGGGTTGGCGACTGGAAATTCCACCGTGTGTTATTCGAAAATGAACACTGGATGTGTTTCTACAAAACTGCTTTGTTGACTACTTAACCTTTTAAAATAAAGATAGCGAACAAAGTAACTTCATACAAACTCAGTTAGCATAATAGAAGCAGTAAGCCTCTACACATTAATACAGCCTAAGCACAAACATGCCAACTCCTGCCCTCTGCTGAAACCGCTCAGTGCAGCCTCACTGTTGACCCGGCAGTTGGGCCGAATGGCCTTTTTCTGTGCTGTACACTTGATGTAACTTAGCACTTATGTATTACATTATGAACCGTACTCCTTGGCTGACCTTCTAGGCTGGCTCCTGGACCTGACATGACCTACCACCATATTTCAGTCCTGTGTGCCACACCCACTCCCCAAACCTCTCTTCCTGCTCCCGCACCTGACCCAAATTGTGCGTTTCTTCAGCCCTACGACCCAGCTGCCACATTTCTTTGGCCCTATTAGCTCTGCTCCCCAACTCTCTTAGACAAACTCCCTGATCTGAAGCAGCCCATTTCTTCAGTCCTACCAGCCATTCCTACGCAGATCCCGACACCAACCCCTGTGTGAACCTTCGAAGGAGAAACAGAAGTGTTGCAGTTAACTCCTCAATCTGCCAGCTTTGCCAATTCGATACAGGTAAGATTCATTACTTTACAATGATTATACCCCTCCATTCCCTCAAAACTCCAACTTTCCAATTGTACCAATCCACATAAAGGAAAATGGGGTGGGGTGTATAAGGGGCGAGAGAGACCTGTGCCTTGGTTGACAGTGTCACCCACCTAAACCTACAGCAGGTGGACAGTTAACCAGAGCCCGCGTTCAACCATCGATGACATGAGAGAGCTGCCACCCATATAGCTTCCTACCAACACTAAGATCTTAGAGATTCCTCAACGTTACAGCAACAGAATGGTCTGGAAGCTCAGTGGTGGGGAGAGGTATTGGAAACAAACCATTGAATCTTATAAAGATTAAGAAACATCACACATCAGAAATCCATGCCTGGTCAAATATCTCAGGCATCAGCAGATACTGTAGCTGGAGTGTCTGCATGTTAAACAGCACACGTGCAGGACTGCAGTTCTTTAACTTTGGGTTGGTCGTGAGCTGTACCATAGGGTTGGGCCGCCGAGATACAGAAAGAACATTAACTGCACAGCAATATAAATGCTGACAGGAAATGATAATTACAACCGACATTGGCACAGTCAGACCCGTGAATGGTTCCAATCCCACAGCGGACGTTGGTTTGAGTTTCCTTTCAGCTGAGAGATACACCTGGTCAGCTGTACAGAGCGGTTTCAGCAGAGTGCAGGAGTGGACATGTTTGTGCTTCTCTGCTCCTATGTGCTTAGGCTGCACTAACATGCCATGCCTAGAGACTTCCTGCTTCGATTACGCTAGCTGAGTTCGCATGAAATTACTTCATTCACTATCTTTATTTTGAAAGGTTAAGTCATCAACAATGTAATTTTGTAGAAACACATCCAGCGGTCCTTTTCTAATATCACACGGTGGAATTTCTAGGTTTAAGAAAGAGATAAAATAGGTTATGAACATTGTCGCTGATCGCTGGTATTCTTCAAAAATTCTTTGTGACAACCATGAAAGAAACTGTTGAGCAACGTACTCCCAGGGGAATGTCGGAACGTACAGGACTGAGAGAGTCCATTTCAGTCCGGAACATAGGAATTACCCAACCTTCTACCATAACGGTAATCATACGATACAATGATAATGGAGTTGTTGACCAATCACAGCAATCAATCTCTATCATTGAGTCTCCAACAGACCCAGACATGAGGTGAGGGAAACCCCCAGTGATGGAGAGCTTTGGGAACCATAGGTCCACAGTCACCTGTTCCTCTGAGCACACTACACTCACCACACGTCATGTCCTAAGTTACTCATATGCTGTGTCCCAAAATGTTATTTACTGAAAGAAAGTTCAACTGGTTAATCCCAAAGTTTAAACGTACAATACGCTGCTTTATGTCTCATACTACCTCCACCACTTTCTCTGCCAAACATTTAATTGTCCCTTTAATGTGCTGACACTATCCATCTCCACCGCATGGCTAGAAGGCTGCTCCATGCATTCAACACCTTCTGTGTACAGCAGTGCAATCTAACTTGTCTTCCGGGCATAAGCCTGGCTCTCTAGCCGTAGAACTTGTCCAACACGAGGACAATTTATCTACGCCCCTTCAAATCTTGAATATCTCTAAGTTCTCATGCACCGCAAAGAGCGCCCTGTGAAGAGCGCCCCCCGAACAGCGCCCTGTGAAGAGCGCCCCCTGAACAGCGCCCTTGAAGAGCGTCCTGTGAAGAGCGCCCCGTGAAGAGCACCCTGTGAAGAGCGCACCTCGCTCAACTTCCCACACAATGGTTTTGCAGATGAGATGTTGAAAAGCTTGGGGCTGTGAAGACCACGAGAGATTTAATAAAACTGGTCTCTTTTTCTCAAACTCTTCATTGACCTGATGTGGCCGGGGTTTAAAAACTGGTGAAGCAAATGGACTGCAGGTGTGGCACTGTCTAAAAGCCAAGGCTCAGGTTGAGAGTTGGTCTACATCACTTAGCCACATGGAAATAATTATCAAAAAATAAAATCACTGCCCAGCACTAGACAAAAGCAGCGTTCTGTGCAGTATCTCGCCACCCAAGTTGTGGTCTTGTTTCTAATGAACACACTTCAGAATTAAGTTCAAAAATTTGTACATTGACGAGTCTAGCAATGCTGAACTTGGCACTGTGTCTCACATAATACATCCAAAACATCGCAAAACATTACTGAGCTTTACAGCAATAATATAAAACCATGACTGTTTCCCCAGACAGAACAATGTATAATAAACAATTCTCTACCACTTCCTCTTTCAACACTCCCGTCTCTCAGCAGTGTTTCATTCTGTAATGAAACCCAGTCCCATGCTAATCAGATACAGATGGTGAGCCGCAAAGCACCCACATTAGGCCTCATCCAATTTACCAGGCCTCACACTGAACAATTCCTGTCAGGAAATGCTTTACTGCAAGATAACGCATTTCACATGGAGCAGCGCATGTTCCAAATAATTAAACAACATGACACAATTGAAATACATTTCAGACCAGCCCCCACACACCCACACACACCACACGTACCCTATCCCACGCACCCAAACCCACACACGCACCGCACACATGCACCCCACCCCACACACGCATCCCACACACGCATCCCACCCCACATCCCACACACGCATCCCACCCCACACACGCACCCCACACATGCACCACACACACGCTCCCCACTCCAAACACCCCACCCCACACACGCATCCCACACACGCACACCACCCCACACACGCACCCCACACATGCACCCCACCCCACACGCACACCACACACGCACCACACACGCACCCCACCACGCACCACACACATGCTCCCCACCCCAAACACCCCACACACGCACCCCACCCCACCCCCAGCCCCACCCCATGCACGCACCCCACCCCACGCACGCACCCCACCCCACGCACGCACCCCACCCCACACACCCCATCCCACCTACCCCACCCCACACACCCCACCCCACACTTCCCACCCCACTCCACGCACACACCCAACCCCACACACCCCACCCCACGCACGCACCCCACCCCACACACCCCACCCCACTCCACGCACACACCCCACCCCACACCCCACCCCACGCACACACCCCACCCCACCCCACACACGCACCCCACGCACGCACCCCACCCCACACCCCACCCCACCCCACACCCCACACACACACCCCACTCCACACACCCCACCCCACCACACACATGCACCCCACCCCACACACCCCACCCCACACACCCCACCCCACACCACACACGCACCCCACCCCACACACCCCACCCCATGCACTCCACCCCACCCCACCCCACACACCCCACCCCACGCACCCCACCCAACACACCCGCCCCACCCCACCCCACACACCCCAACCCACCCCACCCCACCCCACACACCCACCCCACCCCACACACCCCTCCTCACCCGACACATGCACCCCACACACCCCACCCCACGCACGCCACCCCACCCCACCCCACGCACCCCACACCCCATACACGCACCCCACCCCACACACCCCACCCCACCCCAAAACCCACACCACCCCACACACCCCATACATGCACCCCACCCCACCCCACCCCAAACCCCACCCCACCCCACACACCCCACCCCACGCACCCCACCCAACACACCCACCCCACCCCAACCCACACACACCACCCCACACACCCACCCCACCCCACCCCGCACACCCACCCCACCCGACCCCACACACCCCACCCCACGTATCCCACCCAACACACCCACCCCACGCACCCCACCCCACCCCACGCACCCCACCCCATACATGCACCCCATACACCCCACCCCACACATGCACCCCACCCCACCCCACCGCACCCCACACCCCACACACGCACCCCACCCCACCCCACACACCTCACCCCACCCCACCCCAAACCCCACCCCACCCCACACACCCCACACATGCACCCCACCCCACACACCCCACCCCACGCCAAACCCCACCCCACACACCCCACCCCACCCCAAACCCCACCCCACCCCACACACCCCACACACGCACCCCACCCCAAACCCCAAACCCCACCCCACACACCCCACCCCACCCCAAACCCCACCCCACACACCCCACCCCACCCCAAACCCCACCCCACCCCACACACGCACCGCACCCCACACACCCCAACCCACCCGAAACCACACCCCACACCCCACACACACACCCCACCCCACACCCCACACACGCACCCCACCCCACCCCACACCCCACACACACACCCCACCCCACACCCCACACACGCACCCCACCCCACCCCACACCCCACACACACACCGCACCCCACACACAGACCCCACCCCACACACGCACCCCACCCCACACACTCCCCACACCCTCTTGATGAGCAAGGGTCACAAACTGATGCTATCTACGTTTAGGAGCAAGGATGACCACCATCTAAAGACCCTGCCTTTCTACAGTGCTTTTCACAACCTCAGGACATCACAAAGGGCTTTACAGCCAATGAAGTACTTTTTGGAGTGTGGTCACTGTTGTAATGTAGGAAACACAGCAGCCAATTTCCGCACAGAAAGCTCCCACAAACAACAATGTGATAAATGACCAGGTAATCTGTTTTTTTAGTGATGTTGATTGAAGGATAAATATTGACCAGGACACCAGGTCCTCTTCGAAATAGTGGCTGTGGAATCTTTTATGTCCACCTGAAAGAGCAGACGGTGCCTCGGTTTAACGTCTAATCTGACAGACGGCACCTCAGACAGTGCAGCACTCCCTCAGAACTGACCGTCCGACAGTGCAGCACTCCCTCAGTACTGACCCTCCGACAGTGCAGCACTCCCTCAGTACTGACCCTCCGACAATGCAGCTCACCCTCAGTAATGACCCTCTGACAGTGCAGCGCTCCCTCAGTACTGATCCTCCGACAGTGCGGCGCTCTCTCAGTACTGACCCTCTGACAGTGCAGCATTTCCTCAGTACTGCCCCTCCGACAGTGCAGTGTTCCCTCAGTACTGACCCTCCGACAGTGCAGCGTTCCCTCAGTACTGCCCCTCCTACAGTGCAGCGCTCCCTCAGTAACGACCCCCCGACAGTGCAGCTCTCCCTCAATACTGACCCTCCGACAGTGCAGAGCTCCCTCAGTACTGACCCTCTGACAGTGCCGCGCTCCCTCAGTACTGACCCTCCGACAGTGCAGCACTCCCTCAGAACTGACCCTCCGACAGTGGAGCGTTCCCTCAGTACTGCCCCTCCGACAGTGCAGCGCTCCCTCAGTACTGCCCATCCGACAGTGCGGCGCTCCCTCAGTACTGCCCCTCTGACAGTGCGGCGCTCCCTCAATATTGCCCCTCCGACAGTGCAGCGCTCCCTCAGTACTGCCCCTCCGACAGTGCAGCGCTCCCTCAGTACTGACCCTCCGACAGTGCAGCGCTCCCTCAGAACTGCCCGTCCGAAAGTGCAGCGCTCCCTCAGTACTGACCCTCCGACAGTGCAGCGCTCCCTCAGAACTGCCCCTCCAACAGTGCAGCGCTCCCTCTGTACTGCCCATCCAACAGTGCAGCGCTCCCTCAGTACTGACCCTCCGACTGTGCAGCACTCCCTCAGTACTGACCCTGCGACAGTGCAGCACTTTCTCAGTACTGCCCCATGGACAGTGCAGAGCTCCCTCATACTGCCCCTCCCACAGTGCAGCGCTCCCTCAGTACTGACCCTCCGACAGTGTTGCGCTCCCTCAGTACTGACCCTCCGAAAGTGCAGCATTTCTTCACTACTGCCCCTCCGACAGTGCGGTGCTCCCTCAGTACTGACACGCCGACAGTGCGGCGCTCCCTCAGTAATGACCCTCTGAAAGTGCGGCGCTCCCTCAGTACTGAGCCTCCATCAGTGCAGCACTCCCTCTGCACTGCCCCTCCGACAGTGCAGCGCTCCCTCAGTACTGACCCTCCGACAGTGCAGCGCTCCCTCAGTACTGCCCCTGCCGACAGTGCAGCGCATCCTCAGTACTGCCCCTCCGACAGTGCAGCGCTCCATCAGTACTGCACCTCCAACAGTGCAGCGCTCCCTCAGTACTCCCCATTCGACAGTGCGGCGCTCCCTCAGTACTGCCCCTCCGACAGTGCAGCGCTCCCTCAGAACTGCCCCTCCAACAGTGCAGCGCTCCCTCTATACTGCCCATCCAACAGTGCAGCGCTCCCTCAGTACTGCCCCTCCGACAGTGCGGCGCTTCCTCAGTACTGACCCTCCGACAGTGCAGCGCTCTCTCAGTACTGACCCTCCAACAGTGCAGAGCACTCTCAGGACTGAACCTCCGACAGTGCAGTGCTCCCTCAGTACTGACCCTCCAACAGTGCAGCGCTCCCTCAGTGCTGCCCCTCCGACAGTGCAGCATTTTCTCAGTACTGCCCCTCCGTCAGTGCAGTGCTCCCTTAGTACTGACCCTCCGACGGTGCAGCGCTCCCTCAGTACTGACCCCCCGACAGTGCAGTGCGCCCTCAGTATTGACCCTCTGACAATGTGGCTCTCCCTCAGTACTGACCCTCCAACAGTGCAGCGTCCCTCAGTACTGCCCCTCCGACAGTGCGGCGCTCCCTCAGTACTGCCCCTCCGACAGTGCAGCGCGCCCTCAGTACTGCCCCTCCGACAGTGCTGTGCTCCCTCAGTACTGACCCTCCGACAGTGCAGCGCTCCCTCAGAACTGACCGTCCGACAGTGCAGCGCTCCCTCAGTATTGCCCCTCCGACAGTGCAGCGCTCCCTCAGTACTGACCCTCCGACTGTGCAGCACTCCCTCAGTACTGATCCTGCGACAGTGCAGCACTTTCTCAGTACTGCCCCATGGACAGTGCAGAGCTCCCTCATACTGCCCCTCCCACAGTGCAGCGCTCCCTCAGTACTGACCCTCTGACAGTGTGGCGCTCCCTCAGTACTGACCCTCCGAAAGTGCAGCATTTCTTCACTACTGCCCCTCCGACAGTGCGGTGCTCCCTCAGTACTGACACGCCGACAGTGCAGAGCTCCCTCAGTACTGACCCTCTGACAGTGCCGCGCTCCCTCAGTACTGACCCTACGACAGTGCAGCACTCCCTCAGAACTGACCCTCCGACAGTGGAGCGTTCCCTCAGTACTGCCCCTCCGACAGTGCAGCGCTCCCTCAGTACTGCCCATCCGACAGTGCGGCGCTCCCTCAGTACTGCCCCTCCGACAGTGCGGCGCTCCCTCAATATTGCCCCTCCGACAGTGCAGCGCTCCCTCAGTACTGCCCCTCCGACAGTGCAGCGCTCCCTCAGTACTGACCCTCCGACAGTGCAGCGCTCCCTCAGAACTGCCCGTCCGAAAGTGCAGCGCTCCCTCAGTACTGACCGTCCGACAGTGCAGCGCTCCCTCAGTATTGCCCCTCCGACAGTGCAGCGCTCCCTCAGTACTGACCCTCCGACTGTGCAGCACTCCCTCAGTACTGACCCTGCGACAGTGCAGCACTTTCTCAGTACTGCCCCATGGACAGTGCAGCGCTCCCTCAGTATTGCCCCTCCCACAGTGCAGCGCTCCCTCAGTACTGACCCTCCGACAGTGTGGCGCTCCCTCAGTACTGACCCTCCGAAAGTACAGCATTTCTTCACAACTGCCCCTCCGACAGTGCGGTGCTCCCTCAGTACTGACACGCCGACAGTGTGGCGCTCCCTCAGTAATGACCCTCTGACAGTGCGGCGCTCCCTCAGTACTGACCCTCCATCAGTGCAGCACTCCCGCTGCACTGCCCCTCCGACAGTGCAGCGCTCCCTCAGTACTGACCCTCCGACAGTGCAGCGCTCCCTCAGTACTGCCCCTGCCGACAGTGCAGCGCCCCCTCAGTACTGCCCCTCCGACAGTGCAGTGCTCCATCAGTACTGCACCTCCAACAGTGCAGCGCTCCCTCAGTACTCCCCATTCGACAGTGCGGCGCTCCCTCAGTACTGCCCCTCCGACAGTGCAGCGCTCCCTCAGAACTGCCCCTCCAACAGTGCAGCGCTCCCTCTATACTGCCCATCCAACAGTGCAGCGCTCCCTCAGTACTGCCCCTCCGACAGTGCGGCGCTTCCTCAGTACTGACCCTCTGACAGTGCAGCATTTCCTCACTACTGCTCCTCCGACAGTGCAGAGCTTCCTCAGTACTGACCCTCCGACAGTGCAGCGCTCCCTCAGTACTGACCCTCCGACAGTGCACAGCACTCTCAGTACTGAACCTCTGACAGTGCAGCGCTCCCTCAGTACTGACCCTCCGACAGTGCAGCGCTCCCTCAGTACTGCCCCTCTGACAGTGCAGCATTTCCTCACTACTGCTCCTCCGACAGTGCAGAGCTTCCTCAGTACTGACACTCCGACAGTGCAGCGTCCCTCAGTACTGACCCGCCGACAGTGCGGCGCTCCCTCAGTACTGCCCCTCTGACAGTGCAGCGCTCCCTCAGAACTGACCCTCCGACAGTGCAGCGCACCCTCAGAACTGCCCCTCCAACAGTGCAGCGCTCCCTCAGTACTACCCATCCGACAGTGCAGCTCTCCCTCAGTACTGTCCCTCCGACAGTGCAGCGCTCCCTCAGAACTGCCCCTCCAACAGTGCAGCGCTCCCTCAGTACTACCCATCCGACAGTGCGGCGCTCCCTCAGTACAGCACCTCCGACAGTGCAGCGTCCCTCAGAACTGACCCTCCGACAGTGCAGCGCACCCTCAGTACTGCCCCTCCGACAGTGCAGCGCTCCCTCAGAACTGCCCCTCCAACAGTGCAGCGCTCCCTCAGTACTACCCATCCGACAGTGCAGCTTTCCCTCAGTACTGAGCCTCCAACAGTGCAGCGTCCCTCAGTACTGACCCTCCGACAGTGCAGCGCTCCCTCAGAACTGACCCTCGGACAATGCAGTGCACCGTCAGTACCGCCCCGCCGACAGTGCAGCGCTCCATCAGTACTGCACCTCCAACAGTGCAGCAGTCCCTCAGTACTACCCATTCGACAGTGCGGCGCTCCCTCAGTACTGCCCCCGCCGACAGTGCAGCGCTCCCTCAGTCCTGCCCCTCTGACAGTGCAGCTCTCCCTCAGAACTGACCTTCCGACATTGCAGCGCACCCTGAGTACTGCCCCTCCGACAGTGCAGCGCTCCCTCAGAACTGCCCATCCAACAGTGCGGCGCTCCCTCAGTACTGCCCCTCTGACAGTGCGGCGCTCCCTCAATATTGCCCCTCCGACAGTGCAGCGCTCCCTCAGTACTGCCCCTCCGACAGTGCAGCGCTCCCTCAGTACTGACCCTCCGACAGTGCAGCGCTCCCTCAGAACTGCCCGTCCGAAAGTGCAGCGCTCCCTCAGTACTGACCCTCCGACAGTGCAGCGCTCCCTCAGAACTGCCCCTCCAACAGTGCAGCGCTCCCTCTGTACTGCCCATCCAACAGTGCAGCGCTCCCTCAGTACTGACCCTCCGACTGTGCAGCACTCCCTCAGTACTGACCCTGCGACAGTGCAGCACTTTCTCAGTACTGCCCCATGGACAGTGCAGAGCTCCCTCATACTGCCCCTCCCACAGTGCAGCGCTCCCTCAGTACTGACCCTCCGACAGTGTTGCGCTCCCTCAGTACTGACCCTCCGAAAGTGCAGCATTTCTTCACTACTGCCCCTCCGACAGTGCGGTGCTCCCTCAGTACTGACACGCCGACAGTGCGGCGCTCCCTCAGTAATGACCCTCTGAAAGTGCGGCGCTCCCTCAGTACTGACCCTCCATCAGTGCAGCACTCCCTCAGTACTGCCCCTGCCGACAGTGCAGCGCACCCTCAGTACTGCCCCTCCGACAGTGCAGCGCTCCATCAGTACTGCACCTCCAACAGTGCAGCGCTCCCTCAGTACTCCCCATTCGACAGTGCGGCGCTCCCTCAGTACTGCCCCTCCGACAGTGCAGCGCTCCCTCAGAACTGCCCCTCCAACAGTGCAGCGCTCCCTCTATACTGCCCATCCAACAGTGCAGCGCTCCCTCAGTACTGCCCCTCCGACAGTGCGGCGCTTCCTCAGTACTGACCCTCCGACAGTGCAGCGCTCTCTCAGTACTGACCCTCCGACAGTGCAGAGCACTCTCAGGACTGAACCTCCGACAGTGCAGTGCTCCCTCAGTACTGACCCTCCAACAGTGCAGCGCTCCCTCAGTGCTGCCCCTCCGACAGTGCAGCATTTTCTCAGTACTGCCCCTCCGTCAGTGCAGTGCTCCCTTAGTACTGACCCTCCGACGGTGCAGCGCTCCCTCAGTACTGACCCCCCGACAGTGCAGTGCGCCCTCAGTATTGACCCTCTGACAATGTGGCTCTCCCTCAGTACTGACCCTCCAACAGTGCAGCGTCCCTCAGTACTGCCCCTCCGACAGTGCGGCGCTCCCTCAGTACTGCCCCTCCGACAGTGCAGCGCGCCCTCAGTACTGCCCCTCCGACGGTGCTGTGCTCCCTCAGTACTGACCCTCCGACAGTGCAGCGCTCCCTCAGAACTGACCGTCCGACAGTGCAGCGCTCCCTCAGTATTGCCCCTCCGACAGTGCAGCGCTCCCTCAGTACTGACCCTCCGACTGTGCAGCACTCCCTCAGTACTGATCCTGCGACAGTGCAGCACTTTCTCAGTACTGCCCCATGGACAGTGCAGAGCTCCCTCATACTGCCCCTCCCACAGTGCAGCGCTCCCTCAGTACTGACCCTCTGACAGTGTGGCGCTCCCTCAGTACTGACCCTCCGAAAGTGCAGCATTTCTTCACTACTGCCCCTCCGACAGTGCGGTGATCCCTCAGTACTGACACGCCGACAGTGCAGAGCTCCCTCAGTACTGACCCTCTGACAGTGCCGCGCTCCCTCAGTACTGACCCTACGACAGTGCAGCACTCCCTCAGAACTGACCCTCCGACAGTGGAGCGTTCCCTCAGTACTGCCCCTCCGACAGTGCAGCGCTCCCTCAGTACTGCCCATCCGACAGTGCGGCGCTCCCTCAGTACTGCCCCTCCGACAGTGCGGCGCTCCCTCAATATTGCCCCTCCGACAGTGCAGCGCTCCCTCAGTACTGCCCCTCCGACAGTGCAGCGCTCCCTCAGTACTGACCCTCCGACAGTGCAGCGCTCCCTCAGAACTGCCCGTCTGAAAGTGCAGCGCTCCCTCAGTACTGACCGTCCGACAGTGCAGCGCTCCCTCAGTATTGCCCCTCCGACAGTGCAGCGCTCCCTCAGTACTGACCCTCCGACTGTGCAGCACTCCCTCAGTACTGACCCTGCGACAGTGCAGCACTTTCTCAGTACTGCCCCATGGACAGTGCAGAGCTCCCTCATACTGCCCCTCCCACAGTGCAGCGCTCCCTCAGTACTGACCCTCCGACAGTGTGGCGCTCCCTCAGTACTGACCCTCCGAAAGTACAGCATTTCTTCACAACTGCCCCTCCGACAGTGCGGTGCTCCCTCAGTACTGACACGCCGACAGTGTGGCGCTCCCTCAGTAATGACCCTCTGACAGTGCGGCGCTCCCTCAGTACTGACCCTCCATCAGTGCAGCACTCCCTCTGCACTGCCCCTCCGACAGTGCAGCGCTCCCTCAGTACTGACCCTCCGACAGTGCAGCGCTCCCTCAGTACTGCCCCTGCCGACAGTGCAGCGCACCCTCAGTACTGCCCCTCCGACAGTGCAGTGCTCCATCAGTACTGCACCTCCAACAGTGCAGCGCTCCCTCAGTACTCCCCATTCGACAGTGCGGCGTTCCCTCAGTACTGCCCCTCCGACAGTGCAGCGCTCCCTCAGAACTGCCCCTCCAACAGTGCAGCGCTCCCTCTATACTGCCCATCCAACAGTGCAGCGCTCCCTCAGTACTGCCCCTCCGACAGTGCGGCGCTTCCTCAGTACTGACCCTCTGACAGTGCAGCATTTCCTCACTACTGCTCCTCCGACAGTGCAGAGCTTCCTCAGTACTGACACTCCGACAGTGCAGCGCTCCCTCAGTACTGCCCCTGCCGACAGTGTGGTGCACCCTCAGTACTGCCTCTCTGATAGTGCAGCGCTCCCTTAGAACTGACCCTCCGACAGTGCAGCGCACCCTCAGTACTGCCCCTCCGACAGTGCGGCACTCCCTCAGTACTGACCCTCCGACAGTGCAGCGCTCCCTCAGTACTGACCCTCCGACAGTGCACAGCACTCTCAGTACTGAACCTCTGACAGTCCAGCGCTCCCTCAGTACTGACCCTCCGACAGTGCAGCGCTCCCTCAGTACTGCCCCTCTGACAGTGCAGCATTTCCTCACTACTGCTCCTCCGACAGTGCAGAGCTTCCTCAGTACTGACACTCCGACAGTGCAGCGTCCCTCAGTACTGACCCGCCGACAGTGCGGCGCTCCCTCAGTACTGCCCCTCTGACAGTGCAGCGCTCCCTCAGAACTGACCCTCCGACAGTGCAGCGCACCCTCAGAACTGCCCCTCCAACAGTGCAGCGCTCCCTCAGTACTACCCATCCGACAGTGCAGCTCTCCCTCAGTACTGTCCCTCCGACAGTGCAGCGCTCCCTCAGAACTGCCCCTCCAACAGTGCAGCGCTCCCTCAGTACTACCCATCCGACAGTGCGGCGCTCCCTCAGTACAGCACCTCCGACAGTGCAGCGTCCCTCAGAACTGACCCTCCGACAGTGCAGCGCACCCTCAGTACTGCCCCTCCGACAGTGCAGCGCTCCCTCAGAACTGCCCCTCCAACAGTGCAGTGCTCCCTCAGTACTACCCATCCGACAGTGCAGCTTTCCCTCAGTACTGAGCCTCCAACAGTGCAGCGTCCCTCAGTACTGACCCTCCGACAGTGCAGCGCTCCCTCAGAACTGACCCTCGGACAATGCAGTGCACCGTCAGTACCGCCCCGCCGACAGTGCAGCGCTCCATCAGTACTGCACCTCCAACAGTGCAGCAGTCCCTCAGTACTACCCATTCGACAGTGCGGCGCTCCCTCAGTACTGCCCCTCCGACAGTGCAGCACTCCCTCAGTACTGCCCCCGCCGACAGTGCAGCGCTCCCTCAGTCCTGCCCCTCTGACAGTGCAGCTCTCCCTCAGAACTGACCTTCCGACATTGCAGCGCACCCTGAGTACTGCCCCTCCGACAGTGCAGCGCTCCCTCAGAACTGCCCATCCAACAGTGCAGCGCTCCCTCTGTACTGCCCATCCGGCAGTGCGGCGCTCCCTCAGTACTGCCCCTCCGACAGTGCAGCGCTCCATCAGTACCGCCCCGCCGACAGTGCAGCGCTCCCTCAGTACTACCCATTTGACAGTGCGGCGCTCCCTCAGTACTGCCCCCGCCGACAGTGCGGTGCTCCCTCTGTACTGCCCCTCTGATAGTGCAGCGCTCCCTCAGAACTGACCCTCGACAGTGCAGCGCACCCTCAGTACTGCCCCTCCGACAGTGCAGCGCTCCCTCAGCACTGACCCTCTGACAGAGCAGTGCTCCCTCAGAACTGATCCTCGGAGAGTGCAGCGCTCCGTCAGTACCGCCCCGCCAACAGTGCAGCGCTCCATCAGAACTGCACCTCCAACAGTGCGGCGCCCCCTCAGTACTACCCATTCGACAGTGCGGCGCTCCCTCAGTACTGCCCCCGCCGACAGTGCGGTGCTCCCTCTGTACTGCCCCCCTGATAGTGCAGCGCTCCCTCAGAACTGACCCTCCGACAGTGCAGCGCACCCTCAGTACTGCCCCTCTGACAGTGCAGCGCTCCCTCAGCACTGACCCTCTGACACTGCAGCGCTCCCTCAGAACTGATCCTCGGACAGTACAGTGCTCCGTCAGTACTGCCCCACCGACAGTGCAGCGCTCCATCAGTACTGCACCTCCAACAGTGCAGCGCTCCCTCAGTACTACCCATTTGACAGTGCGGCGCTCCCTCAGTACTGCCCCCGCCGACAGTGCGGTGCTCCCTCTGTACTGCCCCTCGGATAGTGCAGCGCTCCCTCAGAACTGACCCTCGACAGTGCAGCGCACCCTCAGTACTGCCCCTCCAACAGTGCAGCGCTCCCTCAGCACTGACCCTCTGACAGTGCAGCGCTCCCTCAGAACTGATCCTCGGACAGTGCAGCGCTCCGTCAGTACTGCCCCGCCGACAGTGCAGCGCTCCATCAGTACTGCACCTCCAACAGTGCAGCGCTCCCTCAGTACTACCCATTCGACAGTGCGGCGCTCCCTCAGTACTGCCCCTCCGACAGTGCGGCACTCCCTCAGTACTGCCCCTCCGACAGTGCAGCGCTCCCTCAGTACTGCACCTGCCGACAGTGCAGCGCTCCCTCAGTATTGCCCCTCCGACAGTGCAGCGCTCCCTCAGTACTGACCCTCCGACTGTGCAGCACTCCCTCAGTACTGACCCTGCGACAGTGCAGCACTTTCTCAGTACTGCCCCATGGACAGTGCAGAGCTCCCTCATACTGCCCCTCCCACAGTGCAGCGCTCCCTCAGTACTGACCCTCCGACAGTGTGGCGCTCCCTCAGTACTGACCCTCCGAAAGTACAGCATTTCTTCACTACTGCCCCTCCGACAGTGCGGTGCTCCCTCAGTACTGACACGCCGACAGTGTGGCGCTCCCTCAGTAATGACCCTCTGACAGTGCGGCGCTCCCTCAGTACTGACCCTCCATCAGTGCAGCACTCCCTCTGCACTGCCCCTCCGACAGTGCAGCGCTCCCTCAGTACTGACCCTCCGACAGTGCAGCGCTCCCTCAGTACTGCCCCTGCCGACAGTGCAGCGCACCCTCAGTACTGCCCCTCCGACAGTGCAGTGCTCCATCAGTACTGCACCTCCAACAGTGCAGCGCTCCCTCAGTACTCCCCATTCGACAGTGCGGCGCTCCCTCAGTACTGCCCCTCCGACAGTGCAGCGCTCCCTCAGAACTGCCCCTCCAACAGTGCAGCGCTCCCTCTATACTGCCCATCCAACAGTGCAGCGCTCCCTCAGTACTGCCCCTCCGACAGTGCGGCGCTTCCTCAGTACTGACCCTCCAACAGTGCAGCGCTCTCTCAGTACTGACCCTCCGACAGTGCAGAGCACTCTCAGGACTGAACCTCCGACAGTGCAGTGCTCCCTCAGTACTGACCCTCCAACAGTGCAGCGCTCCCTCAGTGCTGCCCCTCCGACAGTGCAGCATTTTCTCAGTACTGCCCCTCCGTCAGTGCAGTGCTCTCTTAGTACTGACCCTCCGACAGTGCAGCGCTCCCTCAGTACTGACCCCCCGACAGTGCAGTGCTCCCTCAGTATTGACCCTCTGACAATGTGGCTCTCCCTCAGTACTGACCCTCCAACAGTGCAGCGTCCCTCAGTACTGCCCCTCCGACAGTGCGGCGCTCCCTCAGTACTGCCCCTCCGACAGTGCAGCGCGCCCTCAGTACTGCCCCTCCGACAGTGCTGTGCTCCCTCAGTACTGACCCTCCGACAGTGCAGCGCTCCCTCAGAACTGACCGTCCGACAGTGCAGCGCTCCCTCAGTATTGCCCCTCCGACAGTGCAGCGCTCCCTCAGTACTGACCCTCCGACTGTGCAGCACTCCCTCAGTACTGACCCTGCGACAGTGCAGCACTTTCTCAGTACTGCCCCATGGACAGTGCAGAGCTCCCTCATACTGCCCCTCCCACAGTGCAGCGCTCCCTCAGTACTGACCCTCCGACAGTGTGGCGCTCCCTCAGTACTGACCCTCCGAAAGTGCAGCATTTCTTCACTACTGCCCCTCCGACAGTGCGGTGCTCCCTCAGTACTGACACGCCGACAGTGCGGCGCTCCCTCAGTAATGACCCTCTGACAGTGCGGCGCTCCCTCAGTACTGACCCTCCATCAGTGCAGCACTCCCTCTGCACTGCCCCTCCGACAGTGCAGCGCTCCCTCAGTACTGACCCTCCGACAGTGCAGCGCTCCCTCAGCGCTGCCCCTGCCGACAGTGCAGCGCACCCTCAGTACTGCCCCTCCGACAGTGCAGCGCTCCATCAGTACTGCACCTCCAACAGTGCAGCGCTCCCTCAGTACTCCCCATTCGACAGTGCGGCGCTCCCTCAGTACTGCCCCTCCGACAGTGCAGCGCTCCCTCAGTACTGCCCCTGCCGACAGTGTGGTGCACCCTCAGTACTGCCTCTCTGATAGTGCAGCGCTCCCTTAGAACTGACCCTCCGACAGTGCAGCGCACCCTCAGTACTGCCCCTCCGACAGTGCGGCACTCCCTCAGTACTGACCCTCCGACAGTGCAGCGCTCCCTCAGTACTGACCCTCCGACAGTGCACAGCACTCTCAGTACTGAACCTCTGACAGTGCAGCGCTCCCTCAGTACTGACCCTCCGACAGTGCAGCGCTCCCTCAGTACTGCCCCTCTGACAGTGCAGCATTTCCTCACTACTGCTCCTCCGACAGTGCAGAGCTTCCTCAGTACTGACACTCCGACAGTGCAGCGTCCCTCAGTACTGACCCGCCGACAGTGCGGCGCTCCCTCAGTACTGCCCCTCTGACAGTGCAGCGCTCCCTCAGAACTGACCCTCCGACAGTGCAGCGCACCCTCAGAACTGCCCCTCCAACAGTGCAGCGCTCCCTCAGTACTACCCATCCGACAGTGCAGCTCTCCCTCAGTACTGTCCCTCCGACAGTGCAGCGCTCCCTCAGAACTGCCC